>NC_068422.1:74139755-74471985 GCF_023373465.1 Oncorhynchus keta | reverse complement strand
TCCCACCACTACTATTATTCCTACAACTCCTTTTTTGTAATAACTGGTGAAACAGCGAAACCATCGATTCCAGTCACAATACACCATGATTGTTCTTCTTGCTATTTCAATCATACTGATTCCTCATTGGTAAGTTTTACTTTTCACCTTTCCAAGTTTTAAACCTTTTGTACTATTAGTTCAGCTGTTAGTGATGTTCAATTTGTATGTCATTTGCCATGTTAAGTTGGAAAACTTGCTTAATGATTACACCTCAAATTACTTTCAGGCTCAATTGTTTATAATGTCTCTGACCATGATGGATGGTGCTACATTGGTCTCTGCAACAAGACTTGTGAAATAGAAACACATTTGACCAGCTGTGGTACATCAACTACCCCAGTTACTCCTACTTCACCAACCACTTCACAGCCCCCAACAACAACAGTTCCACATGTAACATATCCATCTGAGAAGAACTGTGACCATGACCATCCTCCAAGACAGGTTTTACTCTGCTATAGATAATAACTTTTGTTCCATAGGAATTATTATTTACAAAGGGATGATTACATTACAAAAAAATAATCGAATGATTTTATGGACATTTCATGTAGGCCTAATATATTTCTGTGTTTGTAGAATGGTGACAGCTGGAACATAACCAATGCACCAACGGAACATGCGCCAACGGGAAGGTTATTTATGAGCATGTACATTGTGAGACTCCGAAGCCTATAGCATGTGAAAATAACTATCCTCCAATCAAAGTGTATGACGAATCTGATGCTGTTTCCACTATGAGTGTCAATGTAAGTTTACCACCTCCG
This sequence comes from Oncorhynchus keta, assembly GCF_023373465.1. Classification (NCBI taxonomy): domain Eukaryota; kingdom Metazoa; phylum Chordata; class Actinopteri; order Salmoniformes; family Salmonidae; genus Oncorhynchus; species Oncorhynchus keta. The sequence continues at coordinate 74,471,176 of NC_068422.1, read as the reverse complement.
ACCCCAAAAATAGATATGTTTATTCTTTGTGTCACAAAATCCACTTTAGCCATTGATTTTAGTTCAAAATTATTCTTACTATTTGACTTGTTTAGGCTTATCTAATAGTTACCAGCAGTAAATGTATATGAATGTCTAACATTGGAAAACGTTCAGCACAGCACCATTAATTTAGCATAAAACATTCCACATCCGTGTCCTTTTAAATGCTAATCATTTCTCTTACTAAGGTATCTGCTATGGTTGGGGGAGACCCTCACTATGTCACCTTTGATGGAACATACTATGGCTTCCAAGGAAATTGTTCGCACGCCTTGGTCAAAGAAATCCTGCCAAAGTACAATCAGTGTTGTAATCGACAATTACTATTGTGATGCCCCAGATGGACTTTCCTGTCCTCAGTCTCTGACAATTTATTATCAATCTTACAAGATATTCATGACCAAGAAGGACGTTGATGGAGTTTTCACAAGTCTGGTAATTAAAATATCTCAAATACTGTATGTTCAAGAGATTTTCAGTTGTTTTTTCGTTTAAGAGGGATTAGTTTTGGGTTTAGCTTAGATATTGATTAGCTTCCATTTAAGATTGATATACTTCCTTTATGTATTAGATATAGGATACAGTTCTAGAATACTATTAGTATAAAAATATTGAATTATTGTAAACATTTTGTCCATCTCTTAATATTTTTGTCCTAGATTTATGTAAACCAGAAACGCATCATCCCAGCATATGAGACCAAGGACTTCCTCAGATCACACACAACGGAATTGAGACCCTTTTAGTCATACCAGCAATTAATGCCAAGGTGTCTTTCACTGGTCTCATGTTTAGCATATACCTGCCCTGGGACAAGTTCAGTGGCAACACTGAGGGACAGTGTGGTGAGTACAGGTGTTTTATGGTCACTTTGTTACGATGATTACCCCATGATGTCTCATTGTCTAACAATGGTTTTCAATCTTATTCAGGTACATGTGACAACAACTGACAGATGACTGCCGCTTGCCAAATGGGACTATAGATTCATCTTGTCCTGACATGGCACACCAATGGTATGTTGCTGACCACAATAACAGTCAGTGCACACCACCACCAGAGCCGATACCAACACCACCACCAGGCTGTGATCCACCCATTTGTCATCTCATTCAAAGTAAAGTAAGTAGCCATTAGTATTTACAGTAAACTAGCTCTTCTGTAGGATCGATAACCTCTCAATCATAATAATCTCAGTGCCAACAGTAACTTGACATACTAAAAACACGGCAATCATTTGACAAAGCCTGATGACAAAAACAAAGTGAATGATCATATTTAAGTATCTACCTAACTGAAGCGTGACATCTTTTCTAGGGTCTTTGAGAGTTGCCATAAGATAATCCCCTACGAGCCATTCCTTGTGGCATGTATCTTTGATGCGTGTTATATGGATGATGTTACCATTGGCTGCACCAGCTTGCAGACCTATGCTGATGCATGTGCACAAGCAGGAGTCTGTATTGGTGGAGAAATTATACAAATGGACAATGTGGTAAGTAGGTCACTCCTCAAGACCATAAAGCTCAGATAGCCTCTATGATGTTGCTTATTGGTTATTAACCTTTTTATCTCCCCCGCTACAGACTTCACATGTGAGAAACCCAAGGTTTATAAAGCCTGCGGTCCACAAGTTGAACCAACCTGTAATGCCTGGTATGTATAATGTTGTTGTTCAGTGGATGGGTATACGATGGGCAAAAGTCTTTCAGCTATTGATTTTTTTTTTTAAATATCTCTGCAGGTACAATTTCAAATTCATCCAGACTCAAAATGAGTTCAGTGTCATGGGAGATATACAATTGAGGGATGTTATTGTCCCCCTGGGACCACTCTTATGAGTTCCAGTCAAACTACTGTATCCCCAGCTGTGGTAAGAATTGTCAAATAACAGCATTGTATAATGAGGGTGTGGTGACTTACTGTATGGTGCTGTGATGGGCAGCTACATCCTGGCTGACCTTCACTTTGGGAAGCACAAAGTGTTAATTGTTCATTGCTACTGTAGTGGTCTTTGAAAGCTGGTTCAGCTTTTTGTATAACAAACAAAAAAATATCCACAGCATTTTTCACAGATACTTCACCAGCGGGTTTTGGTTTATTTTGATTGATATTGATTTCATCAAGTGCTTCCGGTATATAAAATGCATAATCAAAATGAAGTTGTGGAATGTATTTCAATTACTCCGTTTTTGTAATGTATTTTTTTTCTTTGGTTCATTAGATATTTGCCCATTGCCAAATGGAGAATGGAAAGAGGTAAAATTGTGTTTGAATTTCACTTACAGGTTTAAGCAGGGAAGAGAAACTATTAATTTCTGATATACACATTAACTTAGGATCGGCGCCCCATCAATGGGACAGTTGTAAATCATGCAGCGTTATGTCAAGATCGCAGATTTTAGAGAAACAACAAACGTCGGTAAATATAAGTGTCTTATATCGGCTGAAAGCTTAAATTCCTGTTAATATAACTGCACTGTTCAATTTACAGTAGCTATTACTGCGAAAAATGCCATGCAATTGTTTGAGGAGAGCTCCTAACAACAAAATAATTTTTTCACTGTGATAGGTTTGATAAATTCACCTCTGAAGGTAAAATGTATACTTATATTCTGAAATCTTGCTCTGATTTACTATCCAAAGGGTCCCAGAGATAACATGAAGTGTCGTTTTGTTTAATAAAATCCCTTTTCCTATCCTAAAAAGGTCCATATAGCACGCACAATCTATTTTGTATTTCCACTGCTCAATTTGCAAAGAAAGAATCTGTGAAAATCTCACCTTAAATGTTGTTTCAACGAGTCAAATCACGCTCGTATGTATTCAGAGATCCGAGAAGGTAACAAGACTTCACTATATCATTAGGGGTGTAGTATATCCTATAGAACACCATATTTGGTCAGAGAGTGACGCTTTCATGGCACGCCGATGACTCGGGCGGCCATCACTTGAACAATTGTATCTTTGTCAAATAAGCACCAATCGGGGTCAAACAAAGCTAGCTAGATAGCCAATGAGCTGGGCTTAACGGGAGTATCCGAAACCATGTATATGTCTTAAACTGTAGCTACTAACCTTGCACGACAGCATGCCTTTTCATTTTTGACAAACATTTCACAAACTTCAAAGTGTTTCCGTTCAAAATGGTACCAAGAATATGCATATCCTTGCTTCAGTGACTGAGCTACAGGCAGTTAGATTTGAGTATGTAATATAGACGAAAATTGGAAAAAATGTAATGTAGCTTGTATTTCACTTTTGGCAATCATGTAAAGTAATGTATGCACAATAATAATTATAATAATAATAATGTATTACAATTCTATAGTGCTTTCATAAAACCTCAAAGCGCTTCAGTAATTACTAATTCCACACACTGAATGATTGAACTTTGTACTGGTAGTGTCCATACAAACCTTAGTATACTTAAATTGTTCCTCATTGCAGGCTAATGAGACCTGGGTGAGCAACTGCCAGAGTGTGTGATCCGCACAGTCTGGAAATCCAGTGCCAGCCTATGGCATACAACATCAGCCTCCTCTCACCTGTGATCAGGAGGGCCTGTTGTTGTCGTAGAAACAGTTGACTGTTGTCAAAAGGACAAATGCGGTGAGTGACTTGTTTGGATAATGTGCTTTATATGTGGGCTTTTTAACATCTCGGTTAAAAACGTTAACATTTTCGGTGATTACCTAATATATCCAACCACTGTGGCCATTCGCAAAGTTTTTAAACAATCGTTTTCTTTCCAAACAGAGTGTGATGTCACACGATGCCTACTTCCAAGATAACTTGCCCAGTCGGATTCGAGACAGAGGCAACTATGGGAGTCTGCTGCCAACTTATCAATGTGGTGAGTTTGCGTCTGCATGTGTTTGAGTGCGTGTACAGTATTTGTGCATATCCTAGAAATCCCAACATGTTAGTTGCAGTATTGAATGATTATCCATGTTCTTGTGGCTTCTGTGGCTCAGTTGGTAGAGCATGGCGCTTGTAACGCCAGGGTAGTGGGTCTGATTCCCTGGACCACCTCCATACATAGAATGTATGCACACATGACTGTAAGTCGCTTGGATAAAAGCGTCAGCTAAATGGCATATATTATTTATTATTATTATTCTTTGCCCCACAGTGCCAAAGGATGTCTGTGTGTTTAACAACACTGAATATCAGGTGAGAATGCATTCTATGCTATTTTCATTTTGGCCAGTCCCACCACTTCTAAATTATCAACTTAATAAAAGAGTACAACGTTATTTTTACTTGCATACATAACTTAAAAAACAAGTTAAACTATGCAAATTCTTCCTTAAGCAATTAGAGGCCTCTATCAGGGTGCCAACAATGTTTTTTAGTCAATCCATTTATGAGATTAGATAGACAAAAGTGTCTCAATTCATAGACTTTCGATAGAAATATTATATTTTCTCATTCCAGCCTGGTGCCAATGTTCCTGGGGACAAGTGTAAGAATTGTGTGTGTGGTGACAGTGTAGATGCCCAAAGCCATCTACATATCATTGAGGTCATCCTACTGAATGTGACACTCACTGCCAGCAGGTAAGTGATCTCCATTGAAACATTGACACCCTTTGGCCTCATTATGTAATTCAACATACTTAGTGTAATGTGAGTTCTTATCCATGTCATAATATTATAATAACACTGATTCCTCTGTGTCCACTATTGGACTACTTCTGGATAAGTGTAATTACTAGTGAGTTACAAGGATCACACATTGGTATAAGAGAGATCATGTGCACATCATATCAAGGTTTTCTCCTCTCTGGTCTGTCTTCTTCCTTTCAGGCTATGATTATCAAGCCGTTCCTGGGCAGTGTTGTGAAGTGTGTACAGACAAGCTGTGTGGTTATGCTGCCAGATAACACCACACACACTATTCAGGTAAAATAGCATCAAGACGCATTATTTATCTCTCACAGATTCTCAAATTGTATTTTTTTTTACAATTCGTAAACATATCAGTCCTATTTCAGTTGATTATTTAAGAACATCAATATGTAATTTTACTATAGCCATAAAGTTTTATGCAAAATATCTTAACAATGACATACAGTACATCGTATGCACTTGAAGAATCTCCTGTTGATATCTTTCATATTCGCACCTCTACAGCCTGGTTCCGTCTGATACCATCGGGAGACAAGTGTCTGAAGTATGAGTGGTGAAGATTCAGGACCAACTCATCCCAATCGAGGCTAAGACTGTGTGCCCTGTCTTCCACCCAGAAGACTGGCGTACCCGTGAGTTACACAACCATCTGGCAAAAGATCTGTGTCTGGATAACTGGCCCATTTAAAAACAACTGGACAATGTGCAAAATCATATTCGTGAAATAAAGTTTAAACATGCCCAGTCACTCAGACCAAGGCCTGTTGCTTAATATAGTATGCCTACTGTGTATTTATGTGAGGTTATTGACACCTGTTGCTTAAAGTGAACAATACAAGAACACTGCACTGAAAAACATATGGAGACAGTTTGGTAAATGCTGCGTCAGTGACTTAAAAATGTTCTTGTTTTTTCTTCCATTTTCTTGTTTTTAAGGGAACTGAAGTCATTGCTCCCGATGGTTGCTGCCATGTCTGTGAGTGTCTTTTAACACCATCCTTTTTGATAGACATTTGTAAATCATTCTTGCCCTTTATCAGGCATTGGGGAAAGTGTTTTAGCTATTGCCATGGTCCTCAGGATGATTAACGTTAATTCATTTGAAAATGACACTTTTATGTGCAGGTATTCCAATAACTAAGCCATGCAATGTGACAAAGAGCAAAGTGTACCTGACAGCAATGGCTGCAAGTCTGCAAACAAGGTGGAAGTGACAACATGCAGTGGATCCTGTGTCACCTACGCCATGTGAGTATTTTGATCATTCCTGAAATATTTCAGAACACTAACACATTATTCCTCCCAATAAAATAGAATTAGGCTGCCTGTCTAAATGCAATCCACAAATGATATTTTCAGTAATAAATTATATTATAAATGGCTGTGTTTACAAAGGGAGCCCAATTCTGATATTTTTCCCAATTATTGGCAAAAGAGCTCATCTGATTGGTCAAAAGATCAGAATTAGGTAGCCTGTGTAAACGCAGCCAATGTTATATAATTACAACTGCTACCATCATTGCTTCCACATAATGACATCGTGTCTCCTTTCTGTTTTCAGGTATTCTCTTGAGGCCAACATGATGGAGCGCTCTTGTACCTGCTGTCGGGAAGAATCCACCACCAAGAAGGAAGTGGAGATGATCTGCCCAGACGGTTCAAAGTTCAACCACTCCTACATCCACATCAATAAATGTGGCTGCCAGAGGACAGAGTGCGTGACCCGGAGGAAACCCAGGTCACAAGGTCACGACGCAGGAGAAGATGAATGACTCTCCACTACCATCCCTTTACTGCTTAGATTAGTTCTCTATTTATGTTCAACTTGTTCATGTTCCTGCAAAGTAATCTGCTAAACATAGGAGAAATTGTTTCAGCTTCGTATTCATTTTTTATTTTATTTTTGCCAAAATAAAGTTGGCAATAGGCTGTGCATATATACCACAATCTTGTTTTCATTCCTTTTGATACTCCATTGAGAAATATTTGATTTCAGACACCCAGTTCAACAATGGCCTATCCTTTTCCAGACAAACAACCACAATTCAAAGTTTCAAACACTTTTTTTTATTTGGAGATGGTGTTAGGTTAGAGAAACGGATCAGTAATCAGAAGGTTGCTGGTTTCAGATCCCTGGCACCACTTCCTACTGTTGTTCTTGAGCAACACACTTAGTTAACCTTACATATCTCCAGGGGCAGCACTGAGGCTGACACTGTGCTCCTCCCTATACAGTACTAAAGACACATTTTCCACTTTGATGGACAAATAAAGTAATCAAATATTTGTCCTAACTCATCTATCATATTAAATAAATCATTGTCCTTGGTTTCACCGAAAACAAAAACAGATAATTTCATTTGAACTGTACCAGGTGTACAAAATGTACAAAATGCAAAGGGAAATACATGGGCCATGTGTGATTATATAAAACAAATGGAAATACATGGGCCATGTGTGATTATATAAAACAAATGGAAATACATGGGCTATGTGTGATTATATAAAACAAATGGAAATACATGGGGCTATATGTGATTATATAAAACAAAGTGTGAAATACATGGGGCTATATGTGATTATATAAACAAATGGAAATACATGGCCATGTGATTATATAAAACAAATGGAAATACATGGGGGCTATATGTGATTATATAAAACAAAGTGAAATACATGGGCATGTGTGATTATATCAATTATATTATATATTTCACCTTATTTAACCAGGTAGTTCTCATTTACAACTGTGAACTGGCCAAGATAAAGCAAAGCAGTGCGACACAAACAACAACGCAAAGTTACACATGGAATAAACAAATGTACAGTCAATAACACAATAGAAAAGTCTATATATAGTGTGTGCAAATAAAGTGAGATTACGGAGGTAAGGCAATAAATAGGCCATAGCGGCGAAATAATTACAATTTAGCAATTAACCACAAGTGTTAGATGTGCAGTAGATTAATGTGCAAGTAGAGATATTGGGTGCAAAGGGGAAGAAAATAAACAACATGGGGATGAGGAAGTTGGATGGGCTATTTACATATGGGCTATGTACAGGTGCAATGATCTGTAAGCTGCTCTGACAACTGATGCTTAAAGTTAGTGAAGAAGATATGAGTCTCCATCTTCAGTGACCCAGTCATTGGCAGTAGAGAATTGAAGGAATGGCGCCAAAGGAGAATTTGGCTTTGGGGGTGACCAGTGAAATATGGGTGGGTGCTGCGATGGTGACCTGTGAGCTGAGATAAGGCGAGGCTTTACCTAGCAAGGACTTATAGATGACCTGGAGCCAGTGGGTTTGGTGATGAATTTGAAGCGAGGGCCAGCCAACGAGAGCATACAGGTCGCAGTGGTGGGTAATAAATGGGGCTTTGGTGACAAAACTGATGGCACTGTGATAGACTGCATCCAATATGCTGAGTAGAGTGTTGGAGGCTATTTTGTAAATGACATCGCCGAAGTCAAGGATCGGTAGGATAGTCTGTTTTACGAGGCTATGTTTGGCAGCATGAGTGAAGGATGCTTTGTTGAGAAATAGGAAGCTGATTCCAGATTTAATTTTGGATTGGAGATGCTTAATGTGAGTCTGGAAGGAGAATTTACAATCTAACCAGACAACTAGGTATTTGTAATTGTCCACATATTCTAAGTCAGAACCGTCCAGAGTAGTGATGCTAGACTGGCAGGCAGGTGCGGGAAGCGATTGGTTGAAAAGAATGCATTTAGTTTTGCTTGCATGTAAGAGCAGTTGGAGGCCACGGAAGGAGTGTTGAATGGCATTTTATCTTTTTTTTTAGGTTTGTTTACACAGTGTCCAAAGAAGGGCCAGAAGTATACAGAATGGTGTCGTCTGTGTAGAGGTGGAGCAGAGAATCATCAGCAAAAAGAGCGACATCATTGATGTATACAGAGAAAAGAGTCGGCCCGAGAGTTGAACACAGTGTTATCTCCATAGTGCCTGCCAGAGGTCTGGACAACAGGCCCTTCGATTTGACACACTGAACTCTATCTGAGAAGAAGTTGGTGAACCAGACGAGGCAGTCATTTGAGAAACCAAGGCTGTTGAGTTTGCCGATAAGAATGCGGTGATTGACAGAGTAGAACGCCAGGTCAATAAATACGGCTGCAAAGTATTGTCTTTATCGATGGCAGTTATGATATCATTTAGGACCTTGAGCGTAGCTGAGGGTGCACGCGCAGCAGCTTGCCAATATTTAGGATCCCAGACGATACGAAAGAGAGGTTGAACAGGCTAGTAATAGGGGTTGTAAACAATTGAGGCAGACAATTTTAGAAAAAGAGGGTCCAGATTGTCTAGCCTAGCTGATTTGTAGGGGTCCAGATTTTGCAGCTCTTCAGAACATCAGTTATCTGATTTGGGTGAAGGAGAAGTGGGGGAGGCTTGGGCAAGTTGCTGTAGGGGGTGCAGAGTTGTTGGCCGGGGTAGGGGTAGCCAGGTGGAAAGCTCTGGCCAGTCAGTAGAAAATGCTTATTGAAATTCTCATTATCGTAGATTTATTGGTGGTGACAGTGTTTCTAGCCTCAGAGCAGTGGGCAGCTGGGAGGAGGTGCTCTTATTCTCCATGGACTTTACAGTGTCCCAGAACTGTTTGGAGCTGATGAAAATTCTAGCCTTTGCTTTCCTAACTGCCTGTGTATATATTCCTAACTTCCTGAAAAGTTGCATATCGCGGGGGCTATTTGATGCTAATGCAGTACGGCACGGGATGTTTTTGTGCTGGTCAAAGGCAGTCAGGTCTGGAGTGAACCAAGGGCTATATCTGTTCCTGTTTTTTTTAATGAATGGGGCATGCTTATTTAAGATGGTGAGGAAAGCACTTTTAAAGAATAACGGCATGAGGTCAATATCCTTCCAGGATATCCGGGCCAGGTCGATTAGAAAGGCCTGCTCGCTGAAGTGTTTAAGGGAGCGTTTGACAGTGATGAGGGGTGGTCGTTTGACGGCATACCCATTACGGACAGGGGCAATGAGGCAGTGATCGCTGAGATCCTGGTTGAAGACAGCAGAGGTGTACTATGAGGGTTTGAGGTTATACCTGGTAGGTTCCATGATCATTTGTGTGAGATTGAGGGCATCTATCTTAGATTGTAGGACTGCTGGGGTGTTAAGCATATCCCAGTTTAGTGGATCAATATACTCATTCAAATCAAAACTAATATTGCATAAAAGAGCACTCTGCCTGCTTTATAGCATGATCATGTTATACTGACTTGTCTACAACTGGCACGACAAGTGTTGGTGTCCAAAGGGACATTTTGCTGACAGATTTTGGTTAGTTGAGGCTTCAATGGCTCTTTAAAATGAGAAATACTCTCTAAGGTCTCTTGAAACCCCTTATCTTAAACAGAATGATGGTAATGGAATAATGGGCCCTTCAATAGACCACCACAGTCAAAGCACTTGACAAACATAAAATCGATTTCAATCAAAGTCAGTGTAGTGCCAATTGCTATGGACAGGACAGGACAGATATTTAGAAGATTATGCCTTGAGGTGCCACAGTGGATTAGATATGCATTTAAATTGTAATTAGATCAACAACTGTATTGACTCTGAATTAACATTGAAAGTCCCACCTAAGAAGCTAAACAACATTGTGTGCTCCACACTGACAGTTAATTATGATTAATTTCTCCCACTCTATTCAACATGTTTTAATATTACACTTACATTTACATAAAGGTTCCTGTTTCAACCTACCTCAATCTAACCTTTAGTTACACTTAACATTAAGCTGTCACCCATAAATCATCACAGTTTGTTTGAGTTATTCAGAGTGCTCATCAGCTTGCTCTGTATGATATTACTTCTGTATGCTGAATTGAGTTTACTCTCAACCTCAGTCTATTTACCCAGAGCTTGTGTAGTAATGGTTCTATACAAAAAACAAGTGTAGCTATGACGATAGAGCAGCCAAATACACAACCCGGAGCTGCTAAAATCATCAAACATTGTTTAAGTCTTTGGGTAAGGTGGAGCCGCACACAGCCTCTGGCAAGACCTAGGTGGAGATGCGTGGGGAAGGGTGGAGAGGCTATTCAGTCAACGAAGGCTTTGTTAAGAAAGAAACCACCTGGGGTGTAGACACAAGGGCATATGACATAGCCTAGGCAGTGTGAAAGACATTGAAAGGTTGGGCCAATTATCAGGCATAAATCAGTCAATAGCATTTTGGAAGAGCGCCCTAGGTGCGGTAGTGAGGTTTGAGCTCTGTATGAATTCCAGACTGACCACTATGAATATTCCATTGTCAATGTAAAGATGGGTCAGATACAAAAAGTACTAACCTACAAACCTTTAACAGATTCTTCCCTTTAGCAGATGAATGTAGACATGATCATATACAGATATAATCGGCTCTGTCGGCTCTTTTTTTATCATCCATTGCTGACAGAGCCTGGTCGGCTCTGTCAGCAATGGATGATAAAAAAAGTTACATGATTGACTTAATAAAAGAGGCAATTTTTCAACAAATGTTGATCACCTGACGGTACAATATTTAATGTCATGTGTTACATTCATGGCAGGAAAACCACTAAAACCAATCAGGATTTGGCTTGACCGAACTCCCAAATGAAGGAAACACCAACATAAAGTGTCTGAATAGGGCGTTGGGCCACCATGAGGTGCTATATAAGCTTCAATGCACCTCAGCATAAATTCTACAAGTGTCTGGTGGTACTCCATTGGAGGGATGACAAATTCCATAATTTGTGGTTTTGTTGATGACGGTGAAAACACTGTCTCAGGCTCCAGAATATCCCATAGGTGTTCAATTGTGTTGAGATCTGGTGACTGAAACACACAAACACAGACCATACACGCAATCTAAACATGATGGAATGTTAATTGCTTAATTAACTCAGGATCCACATCTGTGTGGAAGCACCTGCTTTCAATTTGCACCCCTCATTTATTCAAGTGATTTCTTTATTTTGGCAGTTACATGTACATCGGTTGTAAAATAAATTATTATCAAAGTAAAATGAAATGTAGAAAGGCATGCCGGTATATCAAACTTGTTTAAATGGGATTGTGCAAGTTCTCCCACTTAAAAAGATGAGAGAGGCCTGTAATTTTCATCATAGGTACACTTCAACTATGACAGACAAAATGAGAAAAGAAATCCAGAAAATCACATTGTAGGATTTTTTATGAATTTATTTGCAAATTATGGTGGAAAATAAGTGTTTGGTCACCTACAAACAAGCAAGATTTCTGGCTCTCACAGACCTGTAACTTCTTCTTTAAGAGGCCTCTGTCCTCCACTCGTTACCTGTATTAATGGCACCTGTTTGAACTTGTTATCAGTATAAAATACACCTGTCCACAACCTCAAACAGTCACACTCCAAAATCCACTATGGCCAAGACCAAAGCGGTGTCAAAGGACACCAGAAACAAAATTGTAGACCTGCACCAGGCTGGGAAGACTGAATCTGCAATAGGTAAGCAGCTTGGTTTGAAGAAATCAACTGTGGGAGCAATTATTAGGAAATGGAAGACATACAAGACCACTGATAATCTCCCTCGATCTGGGGCTCCACGCAAGATCTCACCCTGTGGGGTCAAAATGATCACAAGAACGGTGGGCAAAAATCCCAGAACCACACGGGGGACCTAGTGAATGACCTGCAGAGAGCTGGGACAAAAGTAACAAAGCCTACCATCAGTAACACACTACTCCCCCAGGGACTCAAATCCTGCAGTGCCAGATGTGTCCCCCTTCTTAAGCCAGTACATGTCCAGGCCCGTCTGAAGTTTGCTAGAGAACAATTGGATGATCCAGAAGAAGATTGTCATATGGTCAGATGAAACCAAAATATAACTTTTTGGTAAAAACTCAACTCGTCGTGTTTGGAGGACAAAGAATGCAGAGTTGCATCCAAAGAACACCATACCTACTGTGAAGCATGGGGTGGAAACATCATGATTTGGGGCTGTTTTTCTGCAAAGGGACCAGGACGACTGATCTGTGTAAAGGAAAGAATGAATGGGGCCATGTATCGTGAGATTTTGAGTGAAAACCTCCTTCCATCAGCAAGGGCATTGAAGATGAAATGACACTGCCCGGGCAATGAAGGAGTGGCTTCGTAAGAAGCATTTCAAGGTCCTGGAGTGGCCTAGCCAGTCTCCAGATCTCAACCCCATAGAAAATCTTTGGAGGGAGTTGAAAGTCCGTGTTGCCCAGCAACAGCCCCAAAACTGAAGACTTACAGAAAATGTTTGACCTCTGTCATTGCCAACAAAGGGTATATAACAAAGTATTGAGATAAACTTTGTAATTGACCAAATACTTATTTTCCACCATAATTTGCAAATAAATTCATTAAAAATCCTACAATGTGATTTTCTGGATTTGTTTTTGTAATTTTGTGTGTCATAGTTGAAGTGGACCTATGATGAAAATTACAGGCCTCTCATCTTTTTAAGCGGGAGAATTTGCACAATTGGTGGCGGACTAAATACTTTTTTGCCCCAATGTATGCTATGAAACATTTAAAAAATGCTAATATTTTACTGAAGCTAAGTTAATTTTGCAACAGCATGGGCTGTATGTGCTATATACAAACTAGTTATCCTGTTGAGTTTAAAAACACCCCAAAACTAATAGGTTGATACTGTTGATAGACTTAGTGGCCATATGAGAAAGCTGAAGTGATTATTAACGTTATAATAGTTGTGAAATAATACTTACAATAGTTGTGCAAAATTTCACATTAGTGTGTTAAAACAAATGTAAAATGATTTTCAATTATGTTTTTTATTATTTTTTATCAGGATGCAGTTCCTGGATCAGCTTGGTGAGTCACACTGGCCTATGAATCCTAACAATGAATACAATTAGCCTGATGGCTCCTTCGAGCAACAGCAGAGAGATAAATGTTTACATTTGGAAAATGTGTGCTCAAGCTACTGAACCAATAGAGTGGATGAATGTATTATTAATCTGTTATACATTGGCTGACTTTACGATGGCTGTGGAGATACACCATATTGTTCGATCAAACCTCAATACTTATTTATTATGAATATATCTGTAATTATACTTTAAAATATATATTACATAAAGAAAAAAAACATGTATTGTGTTATGGACACCAGGAGGAGTATCTGCTGCTTTCGGAATAATGGGGATCCTAATACAATACCAAATACCAAAAGCTCAAACCACTGGAGTGGAGATGATGCCTGAAATAAATAGATATTGAATGAAAGAAGTAAGGCACCTCTCCTTGTAAAAAAGGAAATCACATACAGTGAGGGGAAAAAAGTGTTTGATCCCTTGCTGATTTTGTACGTTTGCCCACTGACAAAGAAATGATCAGTCTATAATTTTAATGGTAGGTTTATTTTATTTGAACAGTGAGAGACAGAATAACAAAAAAATGTCAAAAATTGTATAAATTGATTTGTATTTAATAAATAAAATAATAAATAATAATAATAAATAAAGAAAAGAAAATAAATCTACCATTAAAATTATAGACTGATCATTTCTTTGTCTGTGGGCAAACATACAAAATCAGCAAGGGATCAAACACTTTTTCCCCTCACTGTAAGACTATTAAGTAACTTATCTTGTGTAATATAGATATATAGATACGTCTATAATAAAGGACATTATGAACCACCTGAGTTTATAATCCCAATAATAGAATACTTAATGAACAGCTAAATCTGTATGTAAATGCTCATGCTTAACGTACTGTTGATGTACTTAAAAACCTCATAAGACAGAACATTGAAGTCTTAAAGTCATGTTTAACCTTTGGCCCCACCTTTGTTTTAACCTTTAAGGTCCCTCCTCAAATACAGGTGGTTATAAAGACCAGATCCATCCTAAGCACCTCTCTCATATCACCTGTGCAGGACCTGTTCACTACCCACAGGATCACCATGGGGACAACCAAGGATACACCGATATGGAGGCTGATATGCCTGGTACTACTAATCAGATCAACACAAACAGGTTGGTAGAATATTCATTCATTTGCCTATATCAGAAACTGTTCTGATTATCACTATAATATAATTATTCTACATTTTTAAAGTCTGACAAATCTGTAAAATCTACATATTATGTCATAAATCAGACTGAATGTTAATTACAAATAGTAAATATTCAGGACAATACCAAATGATTATGATGATTGACACTCAGCAGGTCGATAGGTTTTAAAAGTTGTAACCACAAGTTTAGTATGATTAGGTCACTTTCAGATTTGATAACATATATATTTTGTATAAAATCTCATTATGTAAAAAAAATATATATTAACTACTGTGAAATGTACTAACACACAGAACATTAATTAAATGTATTAGAAAATAATTTTGAAGAATTCGACAGTAGGCATACAGTAGCAGTTGTTACGCAATCAGTAATAACAGTATGACAATAATAATCAGTTCTCCTGTTTTCTACTTTAGGGCAGCAAACACGATCATTATTCATCCTATTTCTGTTCCTTATTCACATTTGTTTATGAGATTGTTTCCATCTAAATTTGAAAATGTTACACATTTGTGGTGAAAAATCTGTAACTTTGTGTCATTATCATTAGTGATTGTTATCATGAGTGGTTGTAGCATAGTTTATAGTGTTATAAATACATAAAGCACTCCCCACACTGGGAGCGAGTGAATACTTTTCAAAGCAAATTTAGATCGGGAACAAAAAAAAGAACAGAATACAGTCAAAAACGTATGTATATCGTTCAAATAATAGTTGTGGTAAGTATGTCTGATATTATTCAAAAAGTACTGACAGGAAGAATTTGATGCCTAAATATGTAAAATAGGAACTGAATCGGAATTCAATGTGTTTGGTTAAGACAGCAGATGGCACTTGATTAAGGAATCTTCAGGCCTGTTGCATGTGTCAGCCAGGGCTGAGCATTTCATAAGATTTGACCCCACCTACGCAATTCAAAGAACATCAAAGTAGTTCAGGCACAGAAGACCATGAAACATTGATTTTACAATTGTTAGCCCCTTGCAGCTGTTTGACTTAATTGTCAAGTGAAATGAAGCGCCACAATAACCATGCAGCTTTTGGTAAAATAGGGGCTCGATTGAATCCCTATCGCCGTACTTGAAATGTGAAGGTAATTTCCGATTGAGCCGACATATGCAGCGTTTACCATGAACACAAACTCTGCGAACGCAAGAACAGTCCCTTTAAGATTCAATTGCACGATAGCGCTGAACTTTGGCAATACGGTTTGAATTGAGCCTTAGGTTCGCCGTAAATATTGAATGGGTCACATAATGCCTCAAATGCTCCTTGGTCTGGACATACTGCTGTGTAAATCAAATACACTTCTAAAAGCGCAGTGCAACAATCTATATCTGCAATGATTGAATTCCATCCGTAATGTACATATAATATTGTAAAATACTCATGAATTGCTTTTATTTCAGTGAGCCCCACCACAAGTGTAACAATCATCCCGACTATGATCACGACTATACCCACACTTTCAGGTAAATGACTGACAGAATGCACACCAAATAAATGACTGGGTATCCATCAATAAGCTAAGAAGGAACTGACATTTGTATTCCTTGTCCCTCAGGAATGAATGCCTCACACAATGACCAGGTCTGCAGCACATGGGGTAACTATCACTTCAAGACCTTCGACGGGGACTTTTTCCAGCTCCCCTCCACCTGCAACCATGTTGTGACCTCACTGTGTAAGAGCAGTTATGAGGCTTTCAACATCCAGATGAGGCGGCAGGTGGTGGACAACCAGCCCACCATTAGCAAGATCACCATGAAGCTGGATGGTGTAGTGGTGGAGCTATCCAAGGGTGTTGTTGTGGTCAATGGGCAGACGTGAGTTTCACTGTCATTTGACTTATACGCCATTCTGCAAGCACCTCTCTTGAGGATTTGATGTGCTACATTCTGGAGTTGAATAAAAATGACAATCATAACGATGACCTTTAACTATCTTCTTCCTCCTGAAGGGTGACCCTGCCGGTCAGCTTGTCTGGAGTCAGCATCATGAAGACTACTTCCAATGTGAAGGTCGTAGCCAAACTGGGGCTGGTTGCTGTTTGGAACAAGGATGATTCCCTAATGGTAAAATACCTGCTTTTATCATTTTCTAATCTTCAATGGTTGATTAGTTAACCACGTTAAATTTGTCTTTAGATTAAAAGCATAGCATCTTTGCCATTTGGCAATGATCAGCAGTTGATTGTGAGTGAAAGACACCTATTTTTGTCTGCACTTTGTCTCATGTTGGTTGAACCACTGTCTACTCCCCTCCTAAAATGTTAACATTGAAATGATCTGTGAAGATGTACACCCTATACACACAGAGGCTCATACTCCAATGTTTATTTGATGAAGTGTTTGCAAATATTTGTACATTTGAATGAGATTTTCTGTCACTCCCTAATACAAAGACTAATCAAAATAAAGTTTGGTAACGTGGAGGATAGCCAAGACTGAACATGTGAATAGTGCTGAAAAGGATGAGATTTTGTTGAGTAAACACATTGTGTCTGGTCATTCTACAGATTGAAATGAACGATAAGTACAGAAACCAGACCTGCGGACTCTGTGGTGACTTCAATGAAGTCCAAACATACAACGAATTCATCATCAATGGTAAAATAATTTCTGAAACTACCAAAACTATTGAAATGTAACTGTATTAGTGGAAAAGCTAATTATCAATGTTTGTGTTGTTGCAGGTGGGAAACTCTCCAGCTCTGACTATGGAAACCTCTGGAAACTGGATGGTCCTCTGGAAGTCTGTGAGGAGCCTACACTAACTTCTGATGAGAGTTGTGGAGATGAGGTATTACAATTCAAACCACAGAAGAAGAATACAAAAACAATATTAATAGAAGTTAGAAATGGCAATTATTCCATATGATCCATCAAATGTTTTCTATATGGGAACCTTTTATGGTTTGTCTCTATTTGTAGGAATTTTGTCAGCAGCTGTTCTCCAGTGCAGCTTTCAGTAGCTGCACTAATTATTTGGACAATGACGCCTTCGTCGAGACCTGCCTGGCTGACCTGTGCCACTGTGATAACAGCACCAACTCCTTCTGCCTGTGCAACACCATCTCAGAGTACTCCCGTCAGTGTGTTCATGCAGGGGGGAAGCCCCAGCAATGGAGGACTGAACAGTTCTGCTGTAAGCATGCAGATACTCTTCAACATGGCCACCAAACACTTAATGATCATGTTCACAATCTATTTTAAGCAAACTGTTAATCACCATGTTTATTTTCTCAGATAAGACATGCCCTAACAACATGGAGTACCAGGAGTGTGGAAGCCCCTGTGTTGACACCTGCTCCAACCCAGAGACCAGACAGTTGTGTGAAGACCACTGTACAGGCGGCTGCTTCTGTCCTCTAGGTAACACATAGGTTAAACTCTGTTGTACAAGTTAACCTTAATTAAGCACATCGTGAAAACACCACACTTTTACCCATTCTGCCTTTTATGTCAATGTGTGCAAAGTCTTTGATAATGATATAAATAAATATTTGATGTTTCTCTCAGTTACTTCCTGGAGTCAATGAAGTTCTCTGTGTAAAGAACACATTATAATAACTTAAATCTACTGAATTCTGCCTGATCTCTCACCAAAAAGGTACTGTTTTTGATGACGTCAACAACAGTGGCTGTATTCCAGTGAGTGAATGCCTCTGTGTCCACAATAGACAAGTATACAAATCTGGAGAATCTTACACCAGCAACTGTAAAGAATGGTAGGCCACGTACATTATCTGATTTAAACATCACATATCCCATGCCTTATTTTCATGAATCATGCCAAAATCTACAGTGTGATTATCAAAACTATATCCACGTAAATATTTCTAAAATACTGTATGAATGCAGTTGTGAGATGAGTATACATGTATAAATGTTCCCTTTAGCACCTGTGCTGGTGGTCAGTGGGCCTGTACAGACAAGGACTGTCCTGGAACCTGCTCTGTGGAGGGAGGATCCCACATCAACACCTATGATGGGAAAGCCTACACCTTCCATGGGGACTGCTCTTACATTCTGACCAAGGTCAGTGCATGTGGTGCAGCATAGCAAAGCAATAGAAGCAAGAAGAAACTCTTGATAAGTTTTCAGTGCAAACTAAGGTGAAAAGGTGAGGTAAAATAGCTTTTCCTCAAGCCATATGTTTATGTAGAAATAGGTTCAAACGAGTCACTATCGTTACATATTTCTGCCTTCAAACTCATGCTTGATTTCTTTCAGCAATGCAATGGAACTGAATTCACCGTGCTGGGAGACATTGTGAAGTGTGGGTTGACTGACACTGAGACGTGTATGAGGGCTGTTACCCTTGCCCTCTCCAGCAGATCCACCGTAAGGCAACTCTCCAAATATGTTTCAGAGCAAATAACACAATGACCTGTCATCTCATTCCAAAGCAAAACCGCTTTTAGTCAACCTTTTTGACTAAACACACAATAACCTTCTTTAAAATTGCCCTGATTAGGAAAATATTGCTGTGCTGTTTGCAATCTTATAAAGTGCTTATGTATGGAAACAAATGAGAATTTAATGAAATATATTATCTTCTCTAATTCACAGGTGATCCGAGTCCAGTCATGTGGAAGTGTTTTTGTAAATCAGATTCTTTCTCAGCTCCCACTCTATACAGGTGAGATAATCCAAATGAAACTGTAGTGTGGATCAGTGTATAAACACCATATCATTTATATTCACTAGATGAAGCATTGATGGTTTCCCTCTATTTCTTTCATGTATTGCAGCTGAAGTGACCATCTTCAAGCCCTCCTCATTCTACATTATTATCCAGACAACTCTTGGAGTTCAACTTCAGATCCAGCTTTCACCAGTTATGCAGATCTTCATAACTGCCATCTCATCCTACAAAGGAACAACCTGTGGTATGCTTCAGATTCATCCATCAGTTTCATACCTTTTTCTTCAGTATCTCTATTCATAAAAATCTAATACATCATACGGCTTCAACTATTTTTCCACAGGCCTTTGCGGAAACTACAATAATGTTCAGGCAGATGATTTCAGAGTCATCAGTGGATTGGTGGAGGGCACAGCTGTAGCTTTTGCCAACACATGGAAGACCATGTCTAGCTGCCCTGATGTCAAGACTAGCTTTGAAAACCCCTGCAGTTTGAGCATTGAAAATGGTACATATTTATTAAGCCTACAGATGAATCACTTGTTGAATGATTATAACAAATTTATATGAGATAGTATATGCGTATGTTGAAATTATGATTGTCTTTTTCACAGAGAAATATGCCCAGCACTGGTGTTCCATGTTATCAGATCCTAAAGGAGTGTTCTCGCCTTGCCATTCTGAAATAAGACCTGACACCTACAAAACCGTAAGTTAGTTAAGAAGGATACAATCACAAAGTAATACCATTAAACTCTTATGTGATGAGGTTTTAGTCCTGAAACACTTTGACTCTTTTTTTCCAACAGAACTGCATGTATGACAGCTGTAACTGTGAGAAAAGTGAGGACTGCATGTGTGCTGCCGTCTCCTCTTACGTCCACGCTTGTGCTGCCGAGGGTATCCAGCTCACTGGCTGGAGAGACACTATCTGCAGTGAGTAGACAATGCGGCATCAATGTGTCATTTTAATGAGTGCTGCAAATTGATTAGAATGGAATGATTTACTGAAACAACAACTGTAGGGTTGAGTTACTAAATACAAATAACATGAGGAAATAACTGCACAAATACAAAGATATAAGGAAAACAAAAATGGTCTTGCTAATAATAATCATATCTAATGACTTTTCTCAGATACATTTGCCACTTGCCCCAGTCAAACAGTTTATACCTACAACATGACCAGCTGTGGACGCACCTGCCGCTCCCTGAGCATGACAGACCAATCTTGCCAGGTGGAGTTTGTTCCAGTGGACGGATGTGGCTGTGCAGAGGGCACCTATATGGACGAGGCTGGCCAGTGTGTTGCCCCCACCAACTGTCCCTGCTATGACAAGGGCTCAGTGGTCCCTGCAGGAGAGACTATCAGCAGAGACGGTGCCACCTGGTAAGCACCTCCCTCATACGTATAAAGCTAGGAGACCAAAATAAATACAAGTACTAATGAAACTTGATGGATATATTCAAAGCTGTGAATTAAATGATGTCATAATGATATTTGCTGTTAATTTGATTATCTAACTATAACTATTAATACTGTAACTATTTAACAGCACTTGCAGACAAGGGACACTGAGTTGCACTGGGGAAGCAAGACTATTTAGTAAGTTTTATGTTCTTTGCTTCCAATGTAGTAGCTATTTATTAAATATATGGCTCGATATTATGTAACCCTTTACATGCATCCTTCACAAAACAGGTACATATGAAATGAACCAAGAGAATTCAAGCAATCCATTTAAGACAATGTGATTAATTATAATGAATGTGGATATTTCTGGATATATGACAATTATATTCTTCTTGTTTGAGAATTGAAAATTTAAACTTGTATTTTCATATATCCCCAGTATGCACCCTACCAATGGTTTTCTTCAACTGCTCAACTGTACCTCCAGGAGTGTCAGGTTCAGAGTGTCAGAAGAGCTGCAAAACTCTGGACATGACCTGTGTGAGTCCCTTATTCACTCTAAATGGGATTGTCACATACTGTCACTATTATACAGATTCGTGTTGAATGAACAAAACCTTGAAAATCGAAATGATGTCAAATAGACCCCCCAGCGCACAAAAACATAGTCCACATCTCTGTCATTTGCCATTACTTATTTATGTACTTTTTTTTGTTAAATCCCTTTAGATTAGCACAGAGTGCACATCAGGTTGTATGTGCCCCAACGGACTGGTGTCTGATGGAAACGGAGACTGCATCAAGGAGGAACTTTGTCCTTGTGCTCACAATGGAGCTACTTACCAAGCTGGAGAGACCCTTAAGGTTGACTGTAATACATGGTATGCCTGTTTTGTGTCTTACATCTCATGGGGAGAAAACATAAAGAACACAGACTTACAAATAATGAAAAACCTGACATTATGTGTGTGTTGTTCACAGTACTTGCAAGGACAGACAATGGCAGTGTACCACAAATCTCTGTGATGGAGTTTGTGCAATCTATGGAGAGGGTCACTATATCACTTTTGATGAGAAAAGGTTCAACTTTAATGGAAACTGTGAATACACTCTCATTCAGGTTTGTGTCTCTTTATTTGGTAGAATTGTATCAGCATTGAAAAGTGTGAGTTTGAACCATATTAATAATATTTTTCATTCTTACAGGACTACTGTGGCAATACTAATGGCAGTGGCAGCTTCAGAGTCCTCACTGAGAACGTTCCTTGTGGAACTAAAGGCACCACCTGCTCCAAGACCATCAAGCTCTTCCTGGGGGTAATGAGCAACTTGACTTCACACAATACTGTACATTCCATCCCTCGTGTAAAGAACAATTATCAAATCATCAACCAAACATCAGGTTGAGATCCGATTTCAGACCAAGTTATGTATGAAAACATATTTTTCTTCTTCAGACCAGTGAGCTCATACTGGCAGATGGGACCGCTCAAGTTGTCAGGAGTACTCCAGAAGAGCAGTTTCCTAAACAGATCAGCCTTCTGGGGAATTATCTGGTCATTGAAGTCAAAAGTGGTCTAATCCTCATGTGGGACAAGAAGACCAGTCTCTTTATCAAGCTTAGCCCACAATACCAGGTACATTAAGATACTCTGATAAAGAACTGAATTCAGTATTCAGTCAAAACTGATATTACCAAGACTTTTGTAGAACCCTGCCAAATCAGTCATTTTAATTCATGATCTATTTTCTTCAGGGGCTGGTGTGTGGTCTGTGTGGAAACTATGATGGCAACGCAAACAATGACTTCACCACTAGAGCCCAAGCGACTGTTGTTGATCCGGTAGAATTTGGAAACAGCTGGAAAGTTTCATCAAGCTGTCCAAGTGTATCCGCTGTAGCGCACCCATGTGCCTCCAACCCGTACAGAGCGTCTTGGGCCCAGAAACAGTGCAGCATCATTAACAGTGATGTTTTCACAGCCTGCCAGAACCAGGTATGGATATATTCAACTAGGATATATTAGTAGTGTGGTGGCTTATTTCTGCTTTACCAAATGAGGATAGTTAAACTTCACATACCAGTCAGATTTATGCTTAAATTACATTTTTAATAATAATAAGCTTTGCAATAGCATTTGACCTTCAATGATGCGCTATCTCTAATGAACCATTGAAAGTAACTACAGAAAAGTACAAAGATCTTTTATAGCCAAGATACACCCCTCTCAAATTACATGACGAACCACAGATCTTACAAACAGTTCACAAAGAAATACTTTTACTTGAGAGAGAGAGAGGAGTATCCCATAGCCAGATAGCATTCGCTATAAATTATCGTTCAGTTTGGTCCCTAAAACGATGTTCTAATCTCGTTCCTGGTACTTCATAGCACAGACCCATTACCTCATCCAATGGCATAACTCAATTGTCAACTCTAGATACACCCATCTCAAGTAAATCCCCTCTTGACCCCTCTCCTGGACAAACTCACTGAGGGGAGTAACTTGCGCACAAACAAGTAATTTGTTCCCCCTTAATCACGCCATCCCTTCACGTGGTTTAACAGATACATTCACAGCCGAAGACAATGTTCCATCCTGTCCTCTTCCCTTTCTGATATTCTGCATAGCACCAGGGGTATGTGAAAGACAAGTCTGACCTCTCCCCTCTCTGGGCCGCAAGTGACAGGCCCAGCTGAGGGAAGAAATGCAACTGCCAACACTAGTCTATTAGAAATACATTCTAATAAAATGTATATCCCATAAGAATATTATGCAGATATCAGATCAAATTTATTTATATAGCCCTTCGTACATCAGCTGATATCTCAAAGTGCTGTACAGAAACCCAGCCTAAAACCCCAAACAGCAAGCAATGCAGGTGTAGAAGCACGGTGGCTAGGAAAAACTCCCTAGAAAGGCCAAAACCTAGGAAGAAACTTAGAGAGGAACCAGGCTATGTGGGGTGGCCAGTCCTCTTCTGGCTGTGGCGGGTGGAGATTATAACAGAACATGGCCAAGATGTTCAAATGTTCATAAATGACCAGCATGGTCAAATAATAATAATCACAGGCAGAACAGTTGGAGCAGCAGCACGGCCAGGTGGACTGGGGACAGCAAGGAGTCATCATGCCAGGTAGTCCTAAGGCATGGTCCTAGGGCTCAGGTCCTCCGAGAGAGAGAAAGAAAGAGAGAATTAGAGAGAGCATACTTAAATTCACACAGGACACCGGATAGGACAGGAGAAGTACTCCAGATATAACAAACTGACCCTAGCCCCTCGACACATAAACTACTGCAGCATAAATACTGGAGGCTGAGACAGAAGGGGTCAGAAGACACTGTGGCCCCATCCGATGACACCCTCGGACAAGGCCAAACAGGAAGGATATAACCCCACCCACTTTGCCAAAGCACAGCCCCCACACCACTAGAGGGATATCTTCAACCAGCAACTTACCATCCTGAGACAAGGCCGAGTATAGCCCACAAAGATCTCCGCCACAGCACAACCCAGACAGGAAGATCACATCAGTGACTCAACCCACTCAAGTGAAGCACCCCTCCTAGGGAC
Organism: Oncorhynchus keta; assembly: GCF_023373465.1. NCBI lineage: Eukaryota > Metazoa > Chordata > Actinopteri > Salmoniformes > Salmonidae > Oncorhynchus > Oncorhynchus keta. The sequence goes on along the minus strand of NC_068422.1, from coordinate 74,446,816 downwards.
GGTATGAAAGAGCCCTAGTAAAACCAGTGACTCAGCCCCTGTAATAGGGTTCGAGGCAGAGAATCCCAGTGGAAATAGGGGAACCGGCCAGGCAGAGACAGCAAGGGCGGTTCGTTGCTCCAGAGCCTTTCCGTTCACCTTCACACTCAGACTACACTCAATCATATGACCCACAGAAGAGATGAGTCTTCAGTAAAGACTTAAAGTTGAGATTGAGATTCAACAGAAGATCTCTTTGTTTCTTGGGACCTAGAACAAGCATCTCTGTTTTGTCCGAGTTTAAAAGTAGAAAGTTTGCAGCCATCCACTTCCTTATGTCTGAAACACATGCTTCTAGCGAGGGCAATTTTGGGGCTTCACCATGTTTCATTGAAATGTACAGCTGTTTGTCATCCGCATAGCAGTGAAAGTTAACATTATGTTTTCGAATGACATCCCCAAGAGGTAAAATATATATTGAAAACAATAGTGGTCCTAAAACGGAACCTTGAGGAACACCGACATTTACAGTTGATTTGTCAGAGGACAAACCATTCACAGAGACAAACTGATATCTTTCCGACAGATAAACCAGGCCAGAACTTGTCCGTGTAGACCAATTTGGGTTTCCAATCTCTCCAAAAGAATGTGGTGATCGATGGTGGATAGCAGCCTGTAATATGACATCTTAATTACTTATGTTACCCAACTAATTCTGATTCATCCACTACACTAGTAAGATATGTAGATTTGTGTTTTGTGGACAAAGAAATGTACTTCACCATGCAACTTCTGTATATCTTACAACACATTTCTGTGCTTTTAAAGGTGGACCCCTCTCCTTACTACGATGCTTGTGTGAGAGACTCATGTGCTTGTGATAGTGGTGGAGACTGCGAATGCTTCTGTACAGCAGTGGCAGCTTATGCAAAGGCCTGTAATGAAGCTGGAGCATGCGTAGCCTGGAGGACCCCTCGAATTTGCCGTAAGTTTCTTCACAATCAACAGTGAATGTGATTTTCGAACTACATTAAGGCGCTTGTCAATTCAATATTGGACTAGGTTGACACATTATCATATAGGAGAGTTGATCATGAAAAGGCATCATTATTCTAGTTCAAATAATGGCAACTTTTTTCTCACCATATTTTGTACACCACATACAGCACTGTTCTGTGATTACTACAACCCTACTGGAGAATGTGAGTGGCACTACAAGGCATGTGGAGCTCAGTGTATGAAGACCTGCAGAAACCCTTCCGGAGACTGTTCTAGTTTAATTCCAGCATTGGAAGGTAGGGATATGACCGTCTAACTCATATTTTGTCTCATTTTGGATATTATTTCTGAATAACAATTGTAATTGAAACTGACCCCAACAATTGTTATACGTCTGAGCAGCCTCAGGCTACATTTACATTGACAAAAATACTTTTTGTAACCTCTTGGCTATTGTGCTTATTACAGGCTGCTATCCTAACTGTCCTGCGGCACAACCTTACTTCAATGAGGAGACAATGAAGTGTGTGGAGAGGGAACAATGTGGCTGTTATGACTATGAAGGAAACCAGTACACCAATGGACAGAATCTTCCGGCACAAAATTGTGAAACATGGTATGTTTGAATAATTCAGTTCACAGTACCTGTACTATTTCAGAGCATATTCTGAATGTTACAACTGTGAAAGTATTATGTTTTATGTTTTCTGTATTGCATTAATTTTAGAAGAGGTTGGGTAGGGGTTTGTCTAAGATGGGAAGGTCATATGCTAGTTTTTCCATAGTGATGCCAATTATGGCTATATGGCAATCTCAAAACGTGCCCTGCTCCACAACCATTTCACAACTTACAGTACTGTATTACCAAGCCCTTACTAGTTTAATCTCTATAATGGTATTTTGAACAAAACATTTATATCTGTTTCATTTGAAACTGGGAATAATTAAAATGTTTACATTATTTTTCTTATTTTAAAGCACCTGCACAATGACTGGAGTGAGCTGTAGTTATGATGTAAATGGTAAGGATGACATCCCCAAATAAAAGTAACATATTTAGCAATAACCAAAGCAACATTGATTAAATCTAATTGTAAAATACTTTCCCCCCTGCAGATTGTACATGCTTGCATAATGGTAAACAACACCCATATGGAGAAACCCTCTACAACACAACAGATGGGATTGGTAACTGCATTGTTGCTGTTTGTGCCGCGAACGGAACCATTACCAGGAACATTTCTCCTTGTCAAGTGACCACAACTCCAGTACCAACCACAACTTCCCCTCTGACCACAACAACTGTCCATGCAACTACAACACAGACCTCTACAACAACACTAAAGCCCACAACTGTCTTCCACTTCTCAACACCTGGTAAGCAGAGAAGCTCTTGAATGATTCAAGTGCAGCCCAATTTTTGCTAACTACCATACTGATAAATGGAAATCTTGATGGAAATTAATAGCAATTTGTAGTAGAGGTCTTCTCGGGTCCAAACAGTTGGACCCGGAACCAAACGGACCCAAGGGCAATCAGACCCGGACCTGAACGGACACAATCATTTAAAATGAAGTGGGACCTGGACCCGAACAGACCCGAGAACAATCAGACCCAAACACTAGACCTAGACCCGGCCCATACCCTAATGGGTCCAGGTCTAGACCAGACCTGATTGGACCCAAGTGACAAACTAATTATATTTATCAGCCAAGATGCTCCTCTGGTTAATTAATAGGTCTTTATATTTTGCCTAGGCCTTCTATAAGTCAATAAATGTACCATATTAGCGTAAAATAAATATGGTACAGGCTATGCAGAGCTGTGGTCGGGTCCATTCAGGTCCACTCAAGTCAATCACCTGTAATTACATAGACCCAAGACCCGATGACAATCAAACATGACTCGACCCGACCCCCAAGGAATAGTTAGAAATTTGGACCCGTACCAGCCTGGGACCCTAGTGGGGTCTCGGGTATTCGGGTGGACCCTAGGTGGTAGTGATGAGTTTAATTCATATTGACGATATGTTCAAATTGAATATGGATGGTAAGTATTGTAAATACGAGCTATTTGGTAAATTCAAATGTTATTTTTCTGGACTAGTTAACAAAATATATATATTTTTCAAAAACAGAACCAACATCTACTTGGTCATCCACAACAATGGAGACAACACCAGAAATCACTATTGGCACCATAACTTCATCATTAAATCCTTCAACTACAACATCTGGAGCAAGTACAGTCACAATTCCCAACCCGACAACTGTAACTACAACAACTACGGTACCCTCGACCACAGCTACGTCGACCACAGCTGAAACTTCAACTATGGAAGAAACCACAACAAAGACCATCATATCTACAAAGCCACCTAAAGTAGTCACCACTGGTACCAGAACAACGACATCACATGTCACCACCAAACCTTCAGTGACTAAAATTGAGTCAATTACAAAAACACTACCTTACTTTACAGGTACAATGTGGCCTTTAACAACAACAACACAGCCCTCAACAACAACAGAATCAGTCATCACAGGTGGAATATTGACAACAGAGCCTACCTCCCAGATTACCAATACAACTACATCTGGGATATTCACACACAACACAGTATCATCATCTTCAACTGTAAATGTTGAAGCCTCTACCTCAACATCCCAGCCATCAACTTCAACTTACACCACAAAGGCACCCACAACAAATGCAGAGGTAACTACATATACTACTACTGAAAGATCTACACAGCCGCCTAAAATTGTCACCGCCGGCCCAACAACCACTTACACCACTGTAATTGTTGAAACCTCTACCTCAACATCACAGCCCACAACAACAAGTGAAGAAACAACAGGGCCAGTTGTCATAACTTCCAATCCCACTACTTTAACAACAACAACAATTGCACCCACAACAACGACACCTACTACAGGTGGAACGACAACAGGTGAAGAAACCACAAATGAGACAAGTCCATCTACATCCACAAAGCCACCTAAAGAAGTCCCCACGGGCCCAACAACCACTTCCACCACTGTAATTGCTGAAACCTCTACTTCAACATCACAGCCCACAACAACAGGTGAAGAAACAACAGGGCCAGTTGTCATTACATCCAATCCCACTACTGTAACAACAACAACAATTGCACCCACAGCAACGACACCTACAACACCTACTACAGGTGGAACGACAACAGGTGAAGAAACCACAAATGAGACAAGTCCATCTACAAAACCACCTAAAGAAGTCCCCACGGGCCCAACAACCACTTCCACCACTGTAATTGTTGAAACCTCTACTTCAACATCACAGCCCGCAACAACAGGTGAAGAAACAACAGGGCCAGTTGTCATAACTTCCAATCCCACTACTTTAACAACAACAACAATTGCACCCACAACAACAACACCTACTACAGGTGGAACGACAACAGTTGAAGAAACCACAAATGAGACAAGTCCATCTACATCCACAAAGCCACCTAAAGAAGTCCCAACGGGCCCAACAACCACTTCCACCACTGTAATTGCTGAAACCTCTACTTCAACATCACAGTCCACAACAACAGGTGAAGAAACAACAGGGCCAGTTGTCATTACATCCAATCCCACTACTGTAACAACAACAACAATTGCACCCACAGCAACGACACCTACCACAGGTGGAACGACAACAGGTGAAGAAACCACAAATGAGACAAGTCCATCTACATCCACAAAGCCACCTAAAGAAGTCCCAACGGGCCCAACAACCACTTCCACCACTGTAATTGCTGAAACTTCTACATCACAGTCCACAACAACAGGTGAAGAAACAACAGGGCCAGTTGTCATTACATCCAATCCCACTACTGTAACAACAACAACAATTGCACCCACAACAACGACACCTACCACAGGTGGAACGACAACAGTTGAAGAAACCACAAATGAGACACGTCCATCTACAAAACCACCTAAAGAAGTCCGCACGGGCCCAACAACCACTTCCACCACTGTAATTGTTGAAACCTCTACTTCAACATCACAGCCCACAGCAACAGGTGAAGAAACAACAGGGCCAGTTGTCATAACTTCCAATCCCACTACTTTAACAACAACAACAATTGCACCCACAACAACGACACCTACTACAGGTGGAACGACAACAGTTGAAGAAACCACAAATGAGACAAGTCCATCTACATCCACAAAGCCACCTAAAGAAGTCCCAACGGGCCCAACAACCACTTCCACCACTGTAATTGCTGAAACCTCTACTTCAACATCACAGTCCACAACAACAGGTGAAGAAACAACAGGGCCAGTTGTCATTACATCCAATCCCACTACTGTAACAACAACAACAATTGCACCCACAACAACGACACCTACTACAGGTGGAACGACAACAGTTGAAGAAACCACAAATGAGACACGTCCATCTACAAAACCACCTAAAGAAGTCCCCACGGGCCCAACAACCACTTCCACCACTGTAATTGTTGAAACCTCTACTTCAACATCACAGCCCGCAACAACAGGTGAAGAAACAACAGGGCCAGTTGTCATTACATCCAATCCCACTACTGTAACAACAACAACAATTGCACCCACAGCAACGACACCTACCACAGGTGGAACGACAACAGGTGAAGAAACCACAAATGAGACAAGTCCATCTACATCCACAAAGCCACCTAAAGAAGTCCCAACGGGCCCAACAACCACTTCCACCACTGTAATTGCTGAAACTTCTACTTCAACATCACAGTCCACAACAACAGGTGAAGAAACAACAGGGCCAGTTGTCATTACATCCAATCCCACTACTGTAACAACAACAACAATTGCACCCACAACAACGACACCTGCCACAGGTGGAACGACAACAGTTGAAGAAACCACAAATGAGACACGTCCATCTACAAAACCACCTAAAGAAGTCCCCACGGGCCCAACAACCACTTCCACCACTGTAATTGTTGAAACCTCTACTTCAACATCACAGCCCGCAACAACAGGTGAAGAAACAACAGGGCCAGTTGTCATAACTTCCAATCCCACTACTTTAACAACAACAACAATTGCACCCACAACAACGACACCTACTACAGGTGGAACGACAACAGTTGAAGAAACCACAAATGAGACAAGTCCATCTACATCCACAAAGCCACCTAAAGAAGTCCCCACGGGCCCAACAACCACTTCCACCACTGTAATTGTTGAAACCTCTACTTCAACATCACAGCCCGCAACAACAGGTGAAGAAACAACAGGGCCAGTTGTCATAACTTCCAATCCCACTACTTTAACAACAACGACACCTACCACAGGTGGAACGACAACAGTTGAAGAAACCACAAATGAGACAAGTCCATCTACAAAGCCACCTAAAGTAGTCACCACTGGTACCAGAACAACGACATCACATGTCACCACCAAACCTTCAGTGACTAAAATTGAGTCAATTACAAAAACACTACCTTACTTTACAGGTACAATGTGGCCTTTAACAACAACAACACAGCCCTCAACAACAACAGAATCAGTCATCACAGGTGGAATATTAACAACAGAGCCTACCTCCCAGATTACCAATACAACTACATCTGGGATATTCACACACAACACAGTATCATCATCTACAACTGTAAATGTTGAAGCCTCTACCTCAACATCCCAGCCATCAACTTCAACTTACACCACAAAGGCACCCACAACAAATGCAGAGGTAACTACATATACTACTACTGAAAGATCTACACAGCCACCTAAAATTGTCACCGCCGGCCCAACAACCACTTACACCACTGTAATTGTTGAAACCTCTACCTCAACATCACAGCCCACAACAACAAGTGAAGAAACAACAGGGCCAGTTGTCACAACTTCGAAACCCACTACTTTCACCAGAACTACAATTGCACCAACTACAACTACAGAGGTAACTACACCTACCACAGGTGGAACAACAACAGTTGAAGAAACAACAGGGCCAGTTGTCATAACTTCAAATCCCACGACATCAACCACAACAACGACAGAGGTAATTACACCTACCACAGGTGTAACGACAACAGTTGAAGAAACCACAACGGAGACTTTTCCATCGACATCCACAACACCACCTAAAGAATTCACCACTGGCCCAACAACCACTTCCACCACTGTAATTGTTGAAACCTCTACCTCCACACCTCAGCCCACAATAATAGGTGAAGAAATAACAGGGCCAGTTGTCATTGATTACAATCCCACGACTTCAACCACAACAACCACAGAGGTAACTACACCTACCACAGGTGGAACGACAACAGGTGAAGAAACCACAAATGAGACAAGTCCATCTCGACACAAAACCACCTAAAGAAGTCCCCACTGGCCCAACAACCACTTCCACCACTGTAATTGTTGAAACCTCTACTTCAACATCACAGACCACAACAACAGGTGAAGAAACAACAGGGCCAGTTGTCATAACTTCCAATCCCACTACTGTAACAACAACAACAATTGCACCCACAGCAACGACACCTACTACAGGTGGAACGACAACAGTTGAAGAAACCACAAATGAGACAAGTCCATCTACATCCACAAAGCCACCTAAAGAAGTCACAACGGGCCCAACAACCACTTCCACCACTGTAATTGCTGAAACCTCTACTTCAACATCACAGTCCACAACAACAGGTGAAGAAACAACAGGGCCAGTTGTCACTACATCCAATCCCACTACTGTAACAACAACAACAATTGCACCCACAACAACGACACCTACCACAGGTGGAACGACAACAGTTGAAGAAACCACAACCGAGACAATTTCATCTACAGCCACAAAGCCACCTAAAGAAGTCCCCACGGGCCCAACAACCACTTCCACCACTGTAATTGCTGAAACCTCTACATCAACATCACAGCCCACAACAACAGGTGAAGAAACAACAGGGCCAGTTGTCATAACTTCCAATCCCACTACTTTAACAACAACAACAATTGCACCCACAACAACGACACCTACCACAGGTGGAACGACAACAGTTGAAGAAACCACAAATGAGACAAGTCCATCTACAAAGCCACCTAAAGTAGTCACCACTGGTACCAGAACAACGACATCACATGTCACCACCAAACCTTCAGTGACTAAAATTGAGTCAATTACAAAAACACTACCTTACTTTACAGGTACAATGTGGCCTTTAACAACAACAACACAGCCCTCAACAACAACAGAATCAGTCATCACAGGTGGAATATTAACAACAGAGCCTACCTCCCAGATTACCAATACAACTACATCTGGGATATTCACACACAACACAGTATCATCATCTACAACTGTAAATGTTGAAGCCTCTACCTCAACATCCCAGCCATCAACTTCAACTTACACCACAAAGGCACCCACAACAAATGCAGAGGTAACTACATATACTACTACTGAAAGATCTACACAGCCGCCTAAAATTGTCACCGCCGGCCCAACAACCACTTACACCACTGTAATTGTTGAAACCTCTACCTCAACATCACAGCCCACAACAACAAGTGAAGAAACAACAGGGCCAGTTGTCACAACTTCGAAACCCACTACTTTCACCAGAACTACAATTGCACCAACTACAACTACAGAGGTAACTACACCTACCACAGGTGGAACAACAACAGTTGAAGAAACAACAGGGCCAGTTGTCATAACTTCAAATCCCACGACATCAACCACAACAACGACAGAGGTAATTACACCTACCACAGGTGTAACGACAACAGTTGAAGAAACCACAACGGAGACTTTTCCATCGACATCCACAACACCACCTAAAGAATTCACCACTGGCCCAACAACCACTTCCACCACTGTAATTGTTGAAACCTCTACTTCAACATCACAGCCCACAGCAACAGGTGAAGAAACAACAGGGCCAGTTGTCATAACTTCCAATCCCACTACTTTAACAACAACAACAATTGCACCCACAACAACGACACCTACTACAGGTGGAACGACAACAGTTGAAGAAACCACAAATGAGACAAGTCCATCTACATCCACAAAGCCACCTAAAGAAGTCCCAACGGGCCCAACAACCACTTCCACCACTGTAATTGCTGAAACCTCTACTTCAACATCACAGTCCACAACAACAGGTGAAGAAACAACAGGGCCAGTTGTCATTACATCCAATCCCACTACTGTAACAACAACAACAATTGCACCCACAACAACGACACCTGCCACAGGTGGAACGACAACAGTTGAAGAAACCACAAATGAGACACGTCCATCTACAAAACCACCTAAAGAAGTCCCCACGGGCCCAACAACCACTTCCACCACTGTAATTGTTGAAACCTCTACTTCAACATCACAGCCCGCAACAACAGGTGAAGAAACAACAGGGCCAGTTGTCATAACTTCCAATCCCACTACTTTAACAACAACAACAATTGCACCCACAACAACGACACCTACTACAGGTGGAACGACAACAGTTGAAGAAACCACAAATGAGACAAATCCATCTACATCCACAAAGCCACCTAAAGAAGTCCCCACGGGCCCAACAACCACTTCCACCACTGTAATTGCTGAAACCTCTACTTCAACATCACAGCCCACAACAACAGGTGAAGAAACAACAGGGCCAGTTGTCATAACTTCCAATCCCACTACTTTAACAACAACAACAATTGCACCCACAACAACGACACCTACCACGGGTGGAACGACAACAGTTGAAGAAACCACAAATGAGACAAATCCATCTACATCCACAAACCACCTAAAGAAGTCCCCACGGGCCCAACAACCACTTCCACCACTGTAATTGTTGAAACCTCTACTTCAACATCACAGCCCGCAACAACAGGTGAAGAAACAACAGGGCCAGTTGTCATAACTTCCAATCCCACTACTTTAACAACAACAACAATTGCACCCACAACAACGACGCCTACCACAGGTGGAACGACAACAGTTGAAGAAACCACAAATGAGACAAGTCCATCTACATCCACAAAGCCACCTAAAGAAGTCCCCACGGGCCCAACAACCACTTCCACCACTGTAATTGTTGAAACCTCTACTTCAACATCACAGCCCGCAACAACAGGTGAAGAAACAACAGGGCCAGTTGTCATAACTTCCAATCCCACTACTTTAACAACAACAACAATTGCACCCACAACAACGACACCTACACAGGTGGAACGACAACAGTTGAAGAAACCACAACGGAGACTTTTCCATCGACATCCACAAAGCCACCTAAAGAAGTCACCACTGGCCCAACAACCACTTCCACCACTGTAATTGTTGAAACCTCTACCTCCACACCTCAGCCCACAATAATAGGTGAAGAAATAACAGGGCCAGTTGTCATTGATTACAATCCCACGACTTCAACCACAACAACCACAGAGGTAACTACACCTACCACAGGTGGAACGACAACAGGTGAAGAAACCACAAATGAGACAAGTCCATCTACAAAACCACCTAAAGAAGTCCCCACGGGCCCAACAACCACTTCCACCACTGTAATTGTTGAAACCTCTACTTCAACATCACAGCCCACAACAACAGGTGAAGAAACAACAGGGCCAGTTGTCATAACTTCCAATCCCACTACTTTAACAACAACAACAATTGCACCCACAACAACGACACCTACCACAGGTGGAACGACAACAGTTGAAGAAACCACAAATGAGACAAGTCCATCTACAAAGCCACCTAAAGTAGTCACCACTGGTACCAGAACAACGACATCACATGTCACCACCAAACCTTCAGTGACTAAAATTGAGTCAATTACAAAAACACTACCTTACTTTACAGGTACAATGTGGCCTTTAACAACAACAACACAGCCCTCAACAACAACAGAATCAGTCATCACAGGTGGAATATTAACAACAGAGCCTACCTCCCAGATTACCAATACAACTACATCTGGGATATTCACACACAACACAGTATCATCATCTACAACTGTAAATGTTGAAGCCTCTACCTCAACATCCCAGCCATCAACTTCAACTTACACCACAAAGGCACCCACAACAAATGCAGAGGTAACTACATATACTACTACTGAAAGATCTACACAGCCGCCTAAAATTGCAACCGCCGGCCAAACAACCACTTCCACCATTGTAATTGTTGAAACCTCTCCTCAAACATCACAGCCCACAACAACAAGTGAAGAAACAACAGGGCCAGTTGTCACAACTTCGAAACCCACTACTTTCACCAGAACTACAATTGCACCAACTACAACTACAGAGGTAACTACACCTACCACAGGTGGAACAACAACAGTTGAAGAAACAACAGGGCCAGTTGTCATAACTTCAAATCCCACGACATCAACCACAACAACGACAGAGGTAATTACACCTACCACAGGTGTAACGACAACAGTTGAAGAAACCACAACGGAGACTTTTCCATCGACATCCACAACACCACCTAAAGAATTCACCACTGGCCCAACAACCACTTCCACCACTGTAATTGTTGAAACCTCTACCTCCACACCTCAGCCCACAATAATAGGTGAAGAAATAACAGGGCCAGTTGTCATTGATTACAATCCCACGACTTCAACCACAACAACCACAGAGGTAACTACACCTACCACAGGTGGAACGACAACAGGTGAAGAAACCACAAATGAGACAAGTCCATCTACAAAACCACCTAAAGAAGTCCCCACGGGCCCAACAACCACTTCCACCACTGTAATTGTTGAAACCTCTACTTCAACATCACAGACCACAACAACAGGTGAAGAAACAACAGGGCCAGTTGTCATAACTTCCAATCCCACTACTGTAACAACAACAACAATTGCACCCACAGCAACGACACCTACTACAGGTGGAACGACAACAGTTGAAGAAACCACAAATGAGACAAGTCCATCTACATCCACAAAGCCACCTAAAGAAGTCACAACGGGCCCAACAACCACTTCCACCACTGTAATTGCTGAAACCTCTACTTCAACATCACAGCCCACAACAACAGGTGAAGAAACAACAGGGCCAGTTGTCATAACTTCCAATCCCACTACTGTAACAACAACAACAATTGCACCCACAACAACGACACCTACCACAGGTGGAACGACAACAGTTGAAGAAACCACAACCGAGACAATTTCATCTACAGCCACAAAGCCACCTAAAGAAGTCCCCACGGGCCCAACAACCACTTCCACCACTGTAATTGCTGAAACCTCTACTTCAACATCACAGCCCACAACAACAGGTGAAGAGACAACAGGGCCAGTTGTCATTACATCCAATCCTACTACTTTAACAACAACAACAATTGCACCCACAGCAACGACACCTACTACACGTGGAACGACAACAGGTGAAGAAACCACAAATGAGACAAGTCCATCTACAAAACCACCTAAAGAAGTCCCAACGGGCCCAACAACCACTTCCACCACTGTAATTGTTGAAACCTCTACTTCAACATCACAGCCCGCAACAACAGGTGAAGAAACAACAGGGCCAGTTGTCATAACTTCCAATCCCACTACTTTAACAACAACAACAATTGCACCCACAACAACGACACCTACTACAGGTGGAACGACAACAGTTGAAGAAACCACAAATGAGACAAGTCCATCAACATCCACAAAGCCACCTAAAGAAGGCCCAACGGGCCCAACAACCACTTCCACCACTGTAATTGCTGAAACCTCTACTTCAACATCACAGTCCACAACAACAGGTGAAGAAACAACAGGGCCAGTTGTCATTACATCCAATCCCACTACTGTAACAACAACAACAATTGCACCCACAGCAACGACACCTACTACAGGTGGAACGACAGCAGGTGAAGAAACCACAAATGAGACAAGTCCATCTACAAAACCACCTAAAGAAGTCCCCACGGGCCCAACAACCACTTCCACCACTGTAATTGTTGAAACCTCTACTTCAACATCACAGTCCACAACAACAGGTGAAGAAACAACAGGGCCAGTTGTCATAACTTCCAATCCCACTACTTTAACAACAACAACAATTGCACCCACAACAACGACACCTACTACAGGTGGAACGACAACAGTTGAAGAAACCACAACCGAGACAAGTCCATCTACATCCACAAAGCCACCTAAAGAAGTCCCAACGGGCCCAACAACCACTTCCACCACTGTAATTGCTGAAACCTCTACTTCAACATCACAGCCCACAACAACAGGTGAAGAAACAACAGGGCCAGTTGTCATTACATCCAATCCCACTACTTTAACAACAACAATTGCACCCACAGCAACAACACCTACTACAGGTGGAACGACAACAGGTGAAGAAACAACAGGGCCAGTTGTCATTACATCCAATCCTACTACTTTAACAACAACGACACCTACCACAGGTGGAACGACAACAGTTGAAGAAACCACAACCGAGACAAGTCCATCTACATCCACAAAGCCACCTAAAGAAGTCCCAACGGGCCCAACAACCACTTCCACCACTGTAATTGCTGAAACCTCTACTTCAACATCACAGTCCACAACAACAGGTGAAGAAACAACAGGGCCAGTTGTCATAACTTCCAATCCCATTACTTTAACAACAACAACAATTGCACCCACAACAACAACACCTACTACAGGTGGAACGACAACAGTTGAAGAAACCACAAATGAGACAAGTCCATCTACATCCACAAAGCCACCTAAAGAAGTCCCAACGGGCCCAACAACCACTTCCACCACTGTAATTGCTGAAACCTCTACTTCAACATCACAGTCCACAACAACAGGTGAAGAAACAACAGGGCCAGTTGTCATAACTTCCAATCCCACTACTTTAACAACAACAACAATTGCACCCACAACAATGACACCTGCCACAGGTGGAACGACAACAGTTGAAGAAACCACAACCGAGACAATTCCATCTACAGCCACAAAGCCACCTAAAGAAGTCCCCACGGGCCCAACAACCACTTCCACCACTGTAATTGTTGAAACCTCTACTTCAACATCAAAGTCCACAACAACAGGTGAAGAAACAACAGGGCCAGTTGTCATTACATCCAATCCCACTACTGTAACAACAACAACAATTGCACCCACAACAACGACACCTACTACAGGTGGAACGACAACAGTTGAAGAAACCACAAATGAGACAAGTCCATCTACATCCACAAAGCCACCTAAAGAAGTCCCAACGGGCCCAACAACCACTTCCACCACTGTAATTGCTGAAACCTCTACTTCAACATCACAGTCCACAACAACAGGTGAAGAAACAACAGGGCCAGTTGTCATTACATCCAATCCCACTACTGTAACAACAACAACAATTGCACCCACAGCAACGACACCTACTACAGGTGGAACGACAGCAGGTGAAGAAACCACAAATGAGACAAGTCCATCTACAAAACCACCTAAAGAAGTCCCCACGGGCCCAACAACCACTTCCACCACTGTAATTGCTGAAACCTCTACTTCAACATCACAGCCCACAACAACAGGTGAAGAAACAACAGGGCCAGTTGTCATTACATCCAATCCTACTACTTTAACAACAACGACACCTACCACAGGTGGAACGACAACAGTTGAAGAAACCACAACCGAGACAAGTCCATCTACATCCACAAAGCCACCTAAAGAAGTCCCAACGGGCCCAACAACCACTTCCACCACTGTAATTGCTGAAACCTCTACTTCAACATCACAGCCCACAACAACAGGTGAAGAAACAACAGGGCCAGTTGTCATTACATCCAATCCCACTACTTTAACAACAACAACAATTGCACCCACAGCAACAACACCTACTACAGGTGGAACGACAACAGGTGAAGAAACCACAAATGAGACAAGTCCATCTACAAAACCACCTAAAGAAGTCCCCACGGGCCCAACAACCACTTCCACCACTGTAATTGTTGAAACCTCTACTTCAACATCACAGCCCGCAACAACAGGTGAAGAAACAACAGGGCCAGTTGTCATAACTTCCAATCCCACTACTTTAACAACAACAACAATTGCACCCACAACAACAACACCTACTACAGGTGGAACGACAACAGTTGAAGAAACCACAAATGAGACAAGTCCATCTACATCCACAAAGCCACCTAAAGAAGTCCCCACGGGCCCAACAACCACTTACACCACTGTAATTGTTGAAACCTCTACTTCAACATCACAGCCCACAGCAACAGGTGAAGAAACAACAGGGCCAGTTGTCATTACATCCAATCCCACTACTTTAACAACAACGATTGCACCCACAACAACGACGCCTACTACAGGTGGAACGACAACAGTTGAAGAAACCACAAATGAGACAAGTCCATCTACATCCACAACACCACCTAAAGAAGTCCCAACGGGCCCAACAACCACTTCCACCACTGTAATTGCTGAAACCTCTACTTCAACATCACAGTCCACAACAACAGGTGAAGAAACAACAGGGCCAGTTGTCATAACTTCCAATCCCACTACTTTAACAACAACAACAATTGCACCCACAACAACGACACCTACCACAGGTGGAACGACAACAGTTGAAGAAACCACAAATGAGACAAGTCCATCTACAAAACCACCTAAAGAAGTCCCAACGGGCCCAACAATCACTTCCACCACTGTAATTGCTGAAACCTCTACTTCAACATCACAGTCCACAACAACAGGTGAAGAAACAACAGGGCCAGTTGTCATTACATCCAATCCCACTACTGTAACAACAACAACAATTGCACCCACAACAACGACACCTACTACAGGTGGAACGACAACAGGTGAAGAAACCACAAATGAGACAAGTCCATCTACAAAACCACCTAAAGAAGTCCGCACGGGCCCAACAACCACTTCCACCACTGTAATTGTTGAAACCTCTACTTCAACATCACAGCCCACAACAACAGGTGAAGAAACAACAGGGCCAGTTGTCATAACTTCCAATCCCACTACTTTAACAACAACAACAATTGCACCCACAACAACGACACCTACCACAGGTGGAACGACAACAGTTGAAGAAACCACAAATGAGACAAGTCCATCTACATCTACAAAACCACCTAAAGAAGTCCCAACGGGCCCAACAACCACTTCCACCACTGTAATTTCTGAAACCTCTACTTCAACATCACAGTCCACAACAACAGGTGAAGAAACAACAGGGCCAGTTGTCATTACATCCAATCCCACTACTTTAACAACAACAACAATTGCACCCACAACAACGACACCTACTACAGGTGGAACGACAACAGTTGAAGAAACCACAACCGAGACAATTTCAACTTCATCTACAAAACCACCTAAAGAAGTCACCTCCGGCCCAACCACTTCCAGCACTGTAATTGTTAAAACCTCTACTTCAACATCACAGCCCACAACAACAGGTGAAGAAACATCAGGGCCAGTTGTCATAACTTCCAATCCCACTACTTTAACAACAACAACAGAGGTAACGACACCTACCACAGGTGGAACGACAACAGTTGAAGAAACCACAACTGAGACAATTCCATCTACATCCACAAAACCACCTAAAGAAGCCACCACAGGCCCAATTACATATTCCACAACTGCTGAAGTTGTAACTTTGACATCACAGCCTTCAACAACAAGTACAGAAACAACAGAGCCAGTTGTCATCACAGGCCCATTAGAAACAACAAGAAATCCTTCAACATCGCCACAAGTGATTATTACACCAACATCACAAGTAGTCACCACCAGCCAGTGTATGTGCATTGTTAATGGGACACAATATCTACCAGGTAACATGTTATAAATGTCATTTAGACAATCAAAATCAATTTCATTTCACTAATCTTTTAATTAATTTTAATTTGTAAAAGGAAATGTTTTAACACTTGTCTTTCTTAACAATCAGGGAACCTAGTGTATAATGTGACTGATGGTTCAGGGTGGTGCTTCACCGCTTACTGCAAAGCAACGTGTCAAGTTGAAGTGGAATCAAATCCATGTCCTTCCTCTACACCACCCACTGTTTCACCCACAACGTCAGAAGAGACAACGACCACACCACCAACAACTCAATCCTCCCCAGACTGCACTAGCATTCAGCCACCAAGAAAGGTAATTTATTCCCTAAAAATCTTTTTTGGGCTGTAATAATAAAATGGGTGAATATGTTTATATCTCTTTGTGGTGTAATGCTTGAGACATGGAATATGTATGTGTGCAATTCAGAGGTTGAATGGGCAAGACAAAATATTGAAGTGCCTTTGAACGGAGTATGGTAGTAGGGGCCAAGCACACTTGTTTGTGTCAAGAACTGCAACACTGCTGCGTTTTTCACGCTAAACCGTTTCCTTTATGTATCAAGAATGGTCCACCACCCAAAGGACATCCTGCCACTGTGGGAAGCACTGGAGACAACATGGGCCAGCGTCCCTGTGGAAAGCTTTCGACACCTTGTAGAGTCCACTTAGAGTATATTTAACCCTCCTTGTGAATGTTTGAGTCATTGCTTTCCCTTATCAAATCAATGTCAGAATGGAGAGTCTTGGCAGCTGAATCGCTGTACCACAGCAATTTGCCAGGACGGCATTGTTGTCCAGCTACCAGTAAAATGCAAGCCAGTGGAGCCACTACAGTGTGAGAATGGTCGTCCACCTGTGAAGGTCTATGATTCAACTGGATGCTGCTTTACATATGAATGTGAATGTAAGTGACAACATACAACCCAACAATCTGAGTGAAAATAAGACATTATTGCTCATTAGCTTTCATTGTCCTGTGTCAATAGCTTAGATTATTATCAACTCATATTTTAACATGTTGCAGGTGTATGCAGTGGATGGGGTGGATCTCACTACATGACATTTGATGGAGTATATTACAATTTCCAGGAGAACTGCTCATACACCTTAGTGAAAGAAATCAACTTCAAATACAACCTTACCATTATTGTTGATAATCACTACTGTGGAAATGCCGACAGTGGATTCTGTCCTCAGTCCCTTATCATTCACTACAATTCCTATGAAGTGATTCTTACCCAGCAGAGATCTGGTGAAACAACAGAAAATGTGGTAACTATTTAAAAAATATAATTCCCGTTGCTTGTATTTTTCTATGCTGCTGCGTTTTTATGCTGCTGCATTATTAAAATCCCATAACTTTAAATGAAAACCAATAACGGGGTTAATATTGTCATGTTACTACTTTCAAAATAACACATGACTCAACCATCTAAATGTGTATCCATTTTTGCACAAATGCAGGTATATGTCAACAGTAAACGAATCTACCCAGCTTACAGAATGGGTGACATTGCTCTAACAAGTACTGGTGTGGAGGTCGTGCTGGAGATCCCTGATCTTAAGGTTCAGGTGTCTTACAAGGGGTCATCATTTAGCATCAACCTTCCTTACTCCCTCTTCCAAAGCAGCACAGAGGGCCAGTGTGGTGAGTATTATAAAAGAGGGTCAATATACATTTCACAGTTTCAAACTGTCAGTAGATGCTCCTATCTAGACCACCCTATAGAAATTGCATACAACAACAAACTATGGCCTGGCCTTGCTAACTAGGTTTTACACTATGCAATATCCCTATTTTTTAAGGTACCTGTGATAATTCCCAGAAGAATGACTGCCAGTCACCTAATGGTCAGATACAGAGCTGCTCAGTCGCAGCTAGCCAGTGGCTAATTCCAAACCAGGACTGTCCAACTCCTCCAACAGCACCACCCCCAAGCACATCCCCTACCCCCTGCAAGACAGCCGTTTGTGAAATCATGAACAGCAAGTAAGGAACATATCAAACTAAGTTCGAGAAAGGGAACAAGCACACAATGGGAATGGCTAAATGATCATTCACTTCCTAATGTGTTTTATCAATTGTAATGTACATTTTCTGTCATGTTAATTTGCTTGTATTTGAAACTTGTTTCTATCATAATACAGGTACTGTTCCATTGGCATTTCTGGTTAAAGGTTGCACTCCATGCATCTCTCTAAATCACTATGTCCTTTTCTGTCAAAGGGTCTTTGAGGAATGCCATAAAGCGGTTTCTCCTGATGCCTTCGTTCAGGCCTGTAGATCAGATGTCTGCTACAATGCTAATTCTAGCTGCTCTAGTCTGGAGGCATATGCATCTGAATGTGCAAATAAAGGGATCTGCATTGAATGGAGGAAGTTCACCCATGGAGAATGTGGTGAGCTGTGAATCCAAGCATAGTAGTTATGCCACAAATTCATAGGCAGCGACGTGCATTTTTTTTTGCTGTTGTTTAGCATAACTGTGACCTATTTTTGTCCTGCAGAGCATACATGCCCAGCCACGAAGGTGTACATGCCATGTGGTCCAGCAGTTGAACCAACATGTAATACCAGGTAAACTTTAGTCTGATTGGATGTCATATGAATTCCTTCATATTCTTTTAAATAAAGGATCTCCTGTATAATCCCAAACCTATTTTGTACGCAGATATAATGAGAAGTATTTGAACAACCAAACCCAAATGATCAATAAGACGAAGGAGGGTTGCTTCTGTCCATCTAAAACCGTCTTGTTCAGCACCTACTCTGATACTTGTGTGGTCTCCTGTGGTAAGAATGGGTTATGGGTCATTTTGCAGGTATCTATCAATATAAGAATTAGACATTTCTGTACTTTTAAAAGTTGAATTCAGCATGAATCACAGTTTACTGGCTTTATTTGTAATGGAAGAGTTAAAAAATGTGGAGGTGTGAAGAACTTGACCCCAACTTGACCCCAACTACAAACATTTTAAACACACCCTGTATTTATTTTCAGGCTGCACCGGACCTGATGGCAACCCCCAAATGGTAAGAACTGCCTCCATCTAAATATTCTCCAGATATTCATTCTGACATAGACATATGATGAGATGCATTTCACATGAGTCAGGGAAACTCACATACTTAGGATGGATACTTTTCATTGATAGGTCGTCCTCTTTATTCCTTCCAAAGAACAGACCAGAAAACGTTTAATCTCTGAATAACCACTTCCAACCCATTCCTTCTCACCTTGTGATGGTTCATATTAACTGCCATGGTTAAATCCACTTCATTTCAGAACAACAACATTTGAGTTCGTCTTTTCTATCTATGTATTGACCTGACATTACCCTGTTTTTCCATTAAGCCTGGTGATACATGGGAGAGTGGTTGCCAGCAGTGCACCTGTGACATGGACTCTGTGATTGTCCAGTGCCAGCCTATCACCTGCCCCACACCAGCCACACCCATCTGCAATGAGACTGGTTACAGACTGGTGAACAAGACAGAAGGCTGCTGCCAGAAATATACATGTGGTGAGTGATGGAACAGACCCTTCGGTAAAACATTAGAAGGCCAACTCTTATTCATACAGTACTAGACCAAGATCATCTGAAGTGTTGTGTAGGGTCATAGGGGTTATTTGACCCTCTATCGGCTTGTCTTTTAATCACTTCTCATTGGTTACCTCTGTAACAGAGTGTGATGCACTGCTTTGCCCCAAAGTCATGATGGACTGCCAGCCAGGGTGGGAGGCAATTATAAGCACATCCAACTCAAGCTGTTGTCCAGAGTATACCTGTGGTAAGACCCTTTGATTTTCTTCATCAGCGGTTTAGTTAGTTCATTGACTTTGTAATTCCCAGGTATCACTGGTTTGAATTACGTTTGTGTTAACTATGACATGAATCACTGGTATCATTGACTGATTCCTTCTCAATGTGTGTATGTTCAGTTCCTAAGGGTGTATGTGTCTACAATAACATTGAGTACCAGGTGAGAATAAATCATTTCAAATCAATTAAATTCAACAAGCTTCTGAAAGACACCCACACACATAGCTTGAGATAAGCTGTATTGTGCTTACTGCCCTCATAATTGGATGCATTATACTATAGAACTGCTCCCTTTGCACTCTGACCCTCCTCTATTCAAACAGTCTGTTATTGTGGATTATAACGTGTCTCTCTCTTTCACTCCAGCCTGGTGCTGAAGTTCCTAAAGGAACATGTGAGAATTGTATCTGCAGCTCGACCATGGATCCTAGCACCAAGCTCAACAACATTGTGTGCACAAATATCTCCTGCGACACTACATGTTCACAGGTAGTCATGTCTCTCTTAACAAACATGATACATGGATTTACGTATTTATAAGAAACTTGCAGTAGCCTACTCTGGAGAATTATGAAGTAGGTTACCAATAATTTACTAATATACTCTCCATGCTCGTATTAGGGCTTCCAGTATCAGGCCATACCTGGTCAGTGTTGTGGGAAATGTGTACAGACAAGCTGTGTGGTTAATATGCCAGATAAGACCAAACACACTATGCAGGTGAGTACCACAAGAGTGTATGAGGATGCATAATCTGTCTGCATGATCTGAAACTCCATCATAATTCTTCATCTTCTTCTCCTTGTGCGACAGGTGAACGAAACATGGTCACCACCTGGTGACAAATGTGTGATGTACACGTGTGACAAAAGTGATGACCAATATATACCAGTAGAGGTGAAGACTGTGTGCCCTGATTTCAGCCCAGAGATCTGTGTCCCAGTGAGTTTCTGTCCTATCTCACCTCCGTCTTGGGGACAATTAACACTGCAGTTACACTGTTTTCCTTTCTCACTCAGAATGTTACTATCATTCCTAGCACTCTTGGGTCATAGAGATAGATGTTTCAGTAACATTTAGAATGGAAGGGAGCTCAAATGTATACAATCTGCCGCTTATAAATCATCTCTCCCATTTTTCACTGCAGGGCACAGAAAAGACAGATGCAAATGGATGCTGCAAGACTTGTAAGTAACACGTCCAGCCAAATCAATCCTAATAACCACCTATCTACTGGTTAATAATAGCATGCTATGTCACCAAAATAAGACCAACAGGAAACATTGTGTGCCTACATACTGGCCAAAAATGTATATGTTGGCGGTCTCTGCTTCATCTACTGTCATACTGTTTCAAACAATAACTCTTGATGCATCTTTCCTGACCAGGCACAGAACGCAGGAATGTCTGTGAGATGAAGTACACCACCACTAGCATTGTCATCAGTGGCTGTGTGACCGCTGAGCCTGTGGAGATCAATTCCTGCTCAGGAAACTGTGGAACCTCTTCCATGTAAGTACTATGGATATTGAACGCAGCACTAGTCAATGTCCTGCAGGCCCCAGTCAGTCATCACCTATTCACTGTCTAGTGTGCCCTTTATGAACTACAAGCCAATTTGACTTACTTATTGCTCCTGTGCTCATCTTGTCAAGACAACCCAGGGAATTCAAGCCCTCTTTTCAACTTGTCTTGTGTTTCTGTGAATGTGCAGGTACTCAGCAGAGGCGAACACCATGATGCACTACTGCTCCTGCTGCCAAGAGGCGACCACTAGCCAGAAAGAGGTGGAGCTGCTCTGCCCTGATGGGTCAAAGGTCAAGCACTCCTACATCCACGTGGAGTCGTGCGGATGTCATGTCACAGACTGTGATGCAAAAACGACCGCCGCCCCGGGGACGACGAGAAAGCGCAGAAGGAGGCGCTAAACGTCTAGGGAGACAACATGCACACTGATATAGGAATTATCCTCATAACATTGAATGTTTTACTCCAAATTTATTTTCTTGTAACATTTTACTTAAATCTGTCATGTCAGTGTATTTCCACAATCGGCAACACTTACTATTATGTTCTTATACTTTCATTGTAGAATGAATGTATTTTCTATGATAAATGTAGTGGGTAATCTCTTTTCTCATTTGTAGTGAGTAATAAACAACAGCAACATCATGTGCTTCTGCATGTTGCTTTGCTCTTTCAGCAATTCTCACAATCCTTCAAGCTATTCACAGTGACCATTATAACAGTAACATTATGCTACTTAGAAGTATGTACAGGTAACTGACAAAATAACAGTAACATTATGCTACTTAGAAGTATGTACAGGTAACTGGCAAAATAACAGTAACAACATAAAGTGTCCTAATAAGGCATTGGGCCAACAGGAGCTGCCAGAAGAGCTTCAATGCACCCTGGCATAGATTCTCAGTGTCTGAAACTCTACTGGAGGGATGCGACACCATTCTTCCAAGAGAAATTTCATAATGTGGTGTTTTGTTGATGGTGGTGGAAAACGCTGTCTCAGGCGCTGATTCAGAATCTCCCATAAGTGTTCAATTTGGTTGAGATCTAGTGACTGAGACGGCCATGGCATATGGTTTAAATAGTTTTTATGCTCATCAAACCATTCAGGGACCACTCGTGCCCTGTGGATAGAAGTTATTCATCAGAAATTGAAGGTGACCACTCAGAATGGTTGTGTTTGTACTGTACTGGTGTTTATCTTGCCCTCAGGGCAGTGGTATTCAAAGTCAGGGTTGCGACAGAACTGCAGTGGGGTCGCCAAAATGTCAACAACAAAAAAATAGGGTACCAACGATATACAAATGTTTTCGAGAAACGTACCAATAGGATACCAACGATATACAAATGTTTTCGAGAAAGATCATTTGAAAGATAACATTTTAAGTAAATTGTTTTTTTTCTTCATTTTGATAAGAGATGAAAATGCAATGAATATAAGGTTATTTGTTGATGTAAAAATCTGGCTGAAAAAATTGGGGATTTACGCTGAAATAATGTGAATACCACTGCTCTATGGGTTGAGTGGTCATTAACCATGGCAGGAAAATGCACCACACCATAACAGAGCCACCAGAACCCTCATTTACTCAAGTTTTTCTATTATTTTGGCAATTACTTGTAGATAGCTACTAGTGACTTTTGAAAATATATTGACTCAACAAAACTTGCCAAGCAGTAAGTCACAAGATAGTAAAGGTATAATAAAATATGTAGCTAGAATAGGGTAGTGATGTTCTTGTATCATTGACAACATGGTGAGGTTTAAAGGGGCAATCTGCAGTTCAGACTGTCTCTATTGATGTACCATCCATGAGTACAAAATTTTAGTTTAAGGGCCAGATTCAATCCAATCACGTTTTGTCCACTATATGCACATTTTAAAGGCAATGTTCCAGTGATCGTAGAGACCACATTAACGGTAAACGCAGCACATGTCGGCTCGATCGAAAAATACTTTTATATGTCAATTGCGCTGTAACACAGATCTTCCATAGTCCGGATTGAATGTTGGCCTTCATCATGTTTTGAGTCTATACAGTGTTTAACTATTTCATTGTTTACAAAGATGTAAAACAAGCTTATATTTTGGGTTATGGCAGTTGAACTAAGCTCATGAGTCATTTTTAACTGATATTCGTCAAAAGTCTATGGTATATTTCAATCATCAAGTCCAAAAATGGCATAGCAAACAAACCAGGATGAGATCTACACTACAAGACCAAACACGTGCAGATAAAACATTTATTTCCATAATGTGTCATGAGTAAAAGAAACAAGAGCAAATGTCAAATTGCAAACATAATTTGATGCCAAAAAAGTGTTGTACATTCAAACCAGATAAACTGCTGTAGCACGTAGCCTTGCCATTCCATTGCAACAGAATCAGAACAACCTTCCTAACTTCCGCTAGAGTGCCTTCGAACATCCTTGTGCACATTGATCTAACTAAAAGGACTGTAAAAGTGAAATAAATGTCATGGTCTCTTTAGCTTAGGAAGGTACATTTACTTATGGACTATCACCAACAAGTAGAATGGCTAAACGTTGAAAGTGTTAGGGATTATACAGATGTCTGGCTAAACATGACACAATCATGTTCAAAATATGTCTATGAGAATGGGACATGTGGGAAAACAGAGAAGAAAACTTAATATTTCAAATGAAAGTGCTTGCTGTGTCTTCACGAAAGTGAAAGGTAGAGGAATGTGTTAAATCAAGAGGGGATAGAGTGCTAAATCAAACACAAGTGCCCAGAATTGGGTCTTTTAAATTTAAACAAGAAGTATTTTTTACATACTGTATGACACTCATGGAGATGGCCTAAGCATAAAGAAATGCACTATATACTTTCTTTAATGAATCACACCAAAACAGAGGATCTTTCCTTGGAAAAATATATGCACATCTTTGAAGATTAAGCTTATACAAATAGAAAATGAAAACCCCATGTCAAAATCAGACCTTTGGGGGGGGGGCAACATTCAATACCTCATGTCAATGGATCTTTACAAGTCTCCTCTATGTGTGGGCCTATATATGGTAGTGGTAGGACATTACATTTAATCTGTAAGATAGTCATACCAACAATTTTCTGAATATCATGGTATTGGGCTGTGCACACAGTTTTGTTTATTAAACCAGCAGGGATTTTCACAGCCTATAACGGTTTGAAATAAAACCTGTGAATTCAGATTGGGTGAAAGGAAAGGATGATATTAATAATATGTTTATTTCTTCACTGCATTCAATCATTTTGTATTACCATGTCATTATTTGATATTGGATTACCATGATATATTCTTCAACCATAGTTACCCACTCTTACTAAACAACTGACCAATGATATTGAAACTTTCCGAGGCATTTTTGGTTGGAGAAGTACAAAATCATATGGCATTATCCAAAGTAGAGTGGAATGGTGGCAAATGAACCTCAACATTTGAGAAGTTGATAGGCATTGGCTGTGTGGCTATGTGGGAATTTTCCCTTGTCCTAAGTCATCGTGGTTTGTTATATTGTGATAAGTCCCCTTTCTGCTCTGAACCGATAGAAATACCTAAATCTCTTGTCTTCATAATTTATCATATTTTGAATATATATATAACTATATTTATACAGATTGATTGATATATATCAATCAATCTCAATCAAATACAGATCGGCTCAGGACAGTACTGGTCAATACACATATACAGAGAAGACAGGTTAGGGAGCTCTCAACAATGTCTCACAAAAACTTCTTTCATAAATATCTAAAGCTTCTGCAGGATCAATTCCTTTCTTTATTCCACATACAGTAGCACTGCATCAATTGTACATAACCCATTCTGAGTGAAGTGGAATGTAACATTAAGCCAACCAGCCATCACAGCACTTATCAATAGGTAAACCAATGTCCCAATCCCAGATGTGGACTGGGAACAAAGCTATACATTGTTTCATAATACAGATGGTAATGTATACAGATGTATACATGTGTGACACCTCAGATATGGACATCTGCTTATGGTAAAAAAAAAAACAGCTGGATTTTATTTAGTGTGAGTGACAGTTGAGAGCTCGCAGGCCTGAGTGCATATTTACAGACTGTGCAGGGTGCTGTTGCTGTGAATGGGCAATGTTCTGGCAGCCACAGTGGATTTATTTGTGGCTCCACTGTTACAGCTCTTCTGTCATCTGGAGCAGAGAGTTGATGGCGGCATCCTTGTTACCTTGCTGGGCCTCAATTACAGTGCGGATCACTTCCCTGTCCAGATTGGGGAACATGTCCTGCAGTGCCTTAAGATCCTCCTCACTACAGAGAGCCTCTTGTGGGGCGACTGTGGGTGCTGCAGGCATACCCATGGGCACCATTCCCTGGTTGTATACAGTGGGCACTCCTGAGAAGAGCAAACCAGAGAGAAATGGGTAAGCAACAATCTCCTATTATTAATGTAGAATTTAAACAGGTCAACAGTTCTTAAGGGCAACACACACTAATAAACATCTCCCGTGCACAGTAAGTAGATCACTTGCTGGGTGCCGATGAGCAGTGGCAATTAAACATGTACAATAGTCAGAAAAATGTACAGAAAATGACAATGTTCTGTGGTCAGTCAGAGGCGTGGTCTATTTCGTCCTTTCGTTTCACTCGCTATGCCCACTTCCATTTGGAAAGTAGACTAGCAATCAAAATAGAACTGGGCCTTAGATGGCTGCAGTGTCTCTGTCTAAGATTGCCAACTGTTGAAGACTGACATGAGCCCATTTTAATCTGTTTATAATTGTATAATTAGCCTAGCATTAGTAATTATTATGTTATGGGTTAGATGGAAAGATCTATGTGCATTGTATTTGGGAAGAGGGAAATGGGTCTCTGAGGGCAAGAATGATTCCATAAGGGTGGAATAGAGCAGATGGAGTTCGAGCTGACAGATCATAATTACTGTTCTATAACACTGTCTTGTATCTTTACTGTTTTATATACTCTGAATATGAATATACAGTTTTTATATATTATTGGAGATCAAAAGTAGTGTTAGATTTAGGCTCTTTGTGTATGAGGAGTGTAATTATCTAGTGAATTGCAGTAGCCTGTAGTCGTGTTATGACCGGTATGTGTGCTTTTGCAGCTGCAACACCAACAGGTGAATTAATCTATCTTGAGTTTTCTTGGAGTCTCTTTGGATTATTGTATCAAACATTCAACCTAATACTACATCACAGTATGATTCTACTCACCTGCAATGGGTACGTATCCTACCCCCTGCTGATAGACTGTGGGCATGAGGACAACGGGTGGAGACATATGCATACCTGCTGGCATGTTCTGAAAGCATGAGAGCCAAGAGGAATATCAATCAATCACTTTCAAACTGTCCTACAATGACAATGTGAGCATGTGTGTTTTATGAACTCACAGCATAAGACATGACCAGGTTGATCATGCCCTCCTTGTCGTCGCCTTGTCTGCCACTGAGGCTGTACCACTCATCAACCACACTGCCCTCTCTCAGGCCTTCCGGGATGGTGACATGTGTCCATGCAATTCTGTCATCCATGGAGAATGCCCTCTGGAAAAGTGACCAGCACAAACACCTCAAATCATTAACTTGTCCCTAAAATCAAGGATGATCATCAAGAAGAAACACTCAGAGTAGATTGCTATCAATAACTCCAGACATGACTAGTTGTCGAGCCAATAAGTTACGATCTTCCTCACCCACCGCCCCCTAATTCCTTCTTTCTCACCTCATCAAAGATCTCCAGGTAGAAGGAGTCTACTCCAGGTGGGACAGTGCACTGGATAACTTTGTTCCATCGTGGATTCTTGGCACCATTATGGGCTGTGGGTGTTTCATAAACAGCATACCCTAGTCGGACCCTGCAGTAAGGGTCCATGCGTGTCATACCATAGTTTTTAGCTAGCTTGGCCTGGAGAAAAGAGGGACATAACAGTGATTCACAGGAAAACATTCCCACTGCATTAATAACCTTGTGTTCCACAATAAGTCTTGACTATAGGGAAAGACCAAGCAGATGCACAATTAAAAACGCCTTACCTGCACTACAGTGATGCTAAGCCGTCCTACAGTGCCCAGGGATCCCCCATACTGCAACTGCTGCGCTGCTTGGGCATCCAACTGAACTTGTTGCTGCTGCTGGGTGGGAGTAATACGCAGGAAGTCTTGAGGCAACTCCCCAATGTATACCTAAAAAGACAAAACGAGCAGAGGAATTGTAAGAGTGAGGACAGGTAAACCACACTAGAGGATGAAATGGGTCAAAATATGCAGCGATTTCACGGACACACCATTGATATGGTGTTAATGGACGCTAGACCTCGACAGGTTAATGGACGCTATGTGAGAATTCTACAAAGAACAGGAGTAAACAAATCTACTTTCACCAAATGTCAATAATGTGGTCGTCAAAATACATGAATCATTTGAAAACATTAATGTGGCAGTTGTTAACAATGTCTAAAAATCCCAATACTGTATGTTATGATATTTATGAGCCGAAATCTAAAGCAAGTGCCATGCTAAGAATTCTGTGGGGCAGCCCTTTTTCTGAAACCCGCAAAATCAGCTTGTTCATATTTGCTCTTGGCGTAAGTATTCCTCAATCTACCAGAGTAATGTGTGACATTTTATTGCTAAGAAGTATTGGAAAGTCCTGAGGGTGTTTCATGTGTATTGGACATCCTTGGACTGAAATATAAGGTAAAACTATATTATTTTGGGTCTATCATTACACGTTTTCCTCAGATACACCAAAAAAACATAACAGGTTACAAAGTAGAGCGTCATAGCCAGTGTTGGCAACTATTTTTCAGTGAGATTAACTATCGGCTCCTTGATTTGTCGCTAGTTGACGTTTTGCCTTGCGGCACAGCTGCGGTGCCTGACGAAGCATTTTCACCCCCTCTCCCGGTGCAAACCCCCTCCCCTTGTGCCTCTGATGTGACTTCTGTTGCAGACAGCTTCTCCCACTCTTGTTTTCGGTAGAATTGATTGGGAAAATATGCTAAATGCCATCAAATCTATAGAGAACCGGGTGGCAGGTAGCATAGTGGTTAGAGTGTTGAACTTTGTTATATAAATAATCTAATATAAAGCGTTACTAGCAGACCAAAGCTCTGGTTAAACCGGATGCCCTCAGATAACTCTGGGCCCAGTGTCCTCAGTCAAGTCTAGAGCCTGTGTGCAATAACATGATTATCCGAAGGACACACAGCTACCATCACGCAAATATACTCCCCTGTAAAACTACAAAGAGCAGCCTGCAACACTAACGAGCTTAGAAGTGCCAAGCTATCTCACTGACATTGACCCTTGCATGCACTCCTGCAAAGACAGGAAACACCTGGGCCTAAAGCAGACATTACCAGTCCCTAAATCCACGTATCCTTGACACACATACATCTCATGAAGCACTGTACACTCACACTCTAGCCCCCCCTGTGCACCAATGCTGTGCACCAATGGGGCCCGCTCTGGCTAGAGCAAGGCCCGCCTCCAACTCTTCAGGACCAGTCAGAAGACCAACACAACGAGACTCCACCTACATTATTCTGTGTATACATTCTGCTGTAAACTCTGGCTGAGCAGCCTAATTATTCTGACTCTTCACAGAGTCACATTCCTTAGGTCCATGCACGATGTAGAACAAGATATCTTTGACCAATAAATTGCCTTTTTGATACACCCGATTCCACTCTGTCCAGCGTCGTTGATTTGCATTCCCTCTCCAGTATGAAACACTAACAACTTGCAACCGAAATCGAATCCCCGAGCTGACAAGGTAAAAATCTGTTGTTCTGCCCCTGAACAAGGGAGTTAACCCACTGTTCCTAGACCATCATTGAAAATAACCATTTGTTCTTAACTGACTTGCCTAGATAAAAGGTTAAATCTTTTTTTTTTAAATGTCAAAACTCTGCAAAAGGTAGCCTGAAAAGTAGCTGAATTTGTCGCTAGAACATTTTACCAATTAGTCACTGGATGGGTCTGAAAACTTGCTAAATATAGCGACAAAGTCACCAAATTGTCAACATTGTATCATAGCTACAATTTAATGTATGGGTTGTCAGGGATTGCTCCAAATTCTTGTTCCCCCACCCCCACGATGAGTGCTAGATGTGTGGGAGTCCTTGACACTGTTCCCTGAGGCAACTGGGGCGAGAGGCAGCATTATGCTACTAGCGATTTTTGTGATGAATGGTTTTATTCTTTCAAGTAAAACTACAAGAATTCAGCGGCGACAGGCCTACAACCGATAACAACATAGCTAAGTGAATTGAAAATGTGTCCCATCTATCTTTCTGTGCAGCTGGCTAGCAGGCAGCTCACTGTCTCTTCTGAGTCTAGGCTAATCATTGGTTGGAAATGGTGCAGTTTATCCTCCCTTCGCCAGAGAAAATGATCTAAAACCAAAAAATAACATTACAATGTAACCCAACTCAGGCGTAGGCCTACCTTAGAAGTAAGCTATATTATTAGACTAATAGATTTCTGTGTAACAGTTCAGACTTAGCCTAACACAGGCACACACTTCTCACTATGTGTGACGTGGTGTGTATGTGTTGGTGGGTGCTGTGTGAAGATTCTGAGAAATGTGTGTGGGGATGCTGTGTGTGCAGGTGGCACAGGGTTGGGCCTAATATTTGGCACTCTAGGCCTCTTCAGTTGGACAACTAAATCCAACATAACTGTGATTTAAACCGCCTAACAGTTGCTAATTGGTAAATACTAAATAGTAAGCCTGCTTTTTGTATTAATCCCAACTACATGTACTCTTGACACTCCTGGTGTGTGTGTGTGTGTGTACACGTACGCATGGGCTCCACCTTACAAAGAACCCAAACCAGCTGCATGCGTGCACCATCGTGCACAATAATGCATACATTTATTTGGTCCCCCCACACCAAACGTGATCACGACGCGCAGGTTAAAATATCAAAACAAACTCTGAACCAATTACATTAATTTGAGGACAGGTCGAAAAGCATTAGACATTTATGGCAATTTAGCTAGCACTTGCTAGCTAATTTGTCCTATTTAGCTAGCTTGCTGTTGCTAGCTAATTTGTCCTGGGATATAAACATTGAGTTGTTATTTTACCTGAAATGCACTTGGTCCTCTACTCTGACAATTAATCCACACAGAAAACGGTCAACCGAATCGTTTCTAGTCCTCTCCTCCTTCCAGGCCTTTTTTTCTATGAACTTTATATTGCGATTGGCAACTTTCATAAATTAGGTGCTTTACCGCCACCGACCTCGTTCGTCTTTCAGTCACCCACGTGGGTATACCCAATGTGGTCCTTCTGTAGCTCAGTTGGTAGAGCATGGCGCTTGTAACGCCAGGGTAGTGGGTTCGATTCCCGGGACCACCCATACGTAGAATGTATGCACACATGACTGTAAGTCGCTTTGGATAAAAGCGTCTGCTAAATGGCATCTATTATTTATCTATTAATGAGGAGATGGCATGTGGGTACCTGCTTCTATAAACCAATGAGAAGATGGAAGAGGCAGGACTTGCAGCGCGATCTGCGTCACAAATAGAAAGGACTTCTATTTTAGCCCTTGGCAAAGCAGACGCTCGTTGACGCACGCGAGCAGTGTGGGTGCATTAATTGAATAATATCGATTTCTACATTTATTTCGCAATGCTCACGCACGCGATGCGAGCGGTGTTGTCAGGGTATTACTCCTCAGTGTAAACTCCCAGTTCTGCATAAAACATCAATATATGTTAACAATGACCACCTTAGTTTAAATGAATGGTCTTAACTGGTTGTATTTTGTGTTTTCAGTCAATTAGCATATTAAGTATCACATTTTTATAAATCGTACAAAAA
Organism: Oncorhynchus keta; assembly: GCF_023373465.1. Taxonomy (NCBI): domain Eukaryota; kingdom Metazoa; phylum Chordata; class Actinopteri; order Salmoniformes; family Salmonidae; genus Oncorhynchus; species Oncorhynchus keta. The sequence continues at coordinate 74,414,821 of NC_068422.1, read as the reverse complement.
GTTGTTCTAATTTCATAAATTGTTACAAACTCTGTTTTGCATTAAACATTAAGATTTGTTAATATGACAATCCCTACTTTAAATGATTGGGATTTATTTACTGTAATTGTATTTTCCTACGGACTAATTTGTGTATTAAGTGCCACATTCGCATAATATGGCTTTTTAATTTCATACATTACATTTTATTTGAAAATATCATAACAATATGACCACCCTATCTTCAGTTATTGGACAAAAAGTGTCAGGTGATTTGGTCAGGGTTTAATCAGTCTGGGAAACCAGTCCAACATCATCAGATCTTGCTCGTCTCTGCCTCTCCATCACTGCCCTATAGAGGTAGTTCAGTAAAATGTTGCTTAATACCTCCTGCCTAGGCTTCAGCTCAAATGGCTAACAGAGGACACTGGTTTAGCTGTGTCCTGATAAACTCAAGCAAGTAACGTCAGCTAAACTGGCCCTATAGACACAAGCTACAGCCATTTGCCTCACATGCTGACCACTCCTCTCGCGTCGCGTGCATTGCAAAATAAAATGTCCAAATACATGTTATTCAATCATTGCACACACACTGCTAGCGAGCGTCTGCGTAGCCAGACGCTAAATAGAACTTGGTTCTATTTGTGACGTATAATGCGCTGCAAGTCCCGCCTCTCCCATCTTCTCATTGTTTTTTAGGAGCATATACCACGTGCCATCTCTTAATTGGATTTTAGGAGCATATACCCACGTGGGTGATTGAAAGATGAACTGAGGTCCACACTTAAGTCAGTAGTGGCAATGCACCTTAGTTGGTTGCCAACCGCCATATGAAGTCAGAAGAAGCAGCCTGAACGAGGAGAGATTACTAGAAAAACTTGTACCCTTTTATCTGTGGATTAGAGGAAGTTGTGCATTTCAGGTAAAATAACAACCCAATGTTTATATCCCAGGTCAAATTAGCTAGCAATAGCAAGTTAGCTAGCTAAATTGGCATAAATGTTTAATGCTTTTCAACCTGTCCCCAACTTAATATAGTTGGTTCAGAGTTGGTTTTGATATTTCAATCTGCGTGTCCTGATCGTGTCTGGGGAGGGGGGACACAATCAACTCCTGTGAATACAGTAGTTAGCTTGACGGAAGATGGCAGAAACTGAGGTTTTGTTTGAAACTGCTAGTGAGTCGAATGAAACTAATAGTACAGAAAGTGAGAATGAGTGTGTTACAGTGGTGAAGAAAAAGAGAAACAAGAGAAGTAAAGCTATGTTGGAAAATAGGAAACCACTAGACTCATTTTTGGTCCGAATCAGGGTTTTGGATCATTGCTACTTGGGAAATCCATTTAACATCTCCAGGAAAATATGGAATGTGTTGGAAGAAAGTATGGAGTCGGTGAGTCACAATAAGTGGTCTTGTTTAGATTTGTTTGTGTCTGCGGAGCAGAAGAAGCGTGTGTTAGAAGCATGTGTTAAGAGTCAAAAAGATATCGGAGTGGAATGTATCCTGCATGGATTTCCATAGCAGGACGCCTAATAACCCTACGGGTTAGTTCTGGTGTGGCGCAAGAAATAAGGGCAGAGGATATAACTGAAGACTTTGATGGAGTGGTTGGTGCACATTGATTGCCCTGTATAGTGGATGGAGAAAATAAGTTAACTTCATCAATGCCACTCTTTGATAAAGAGTCTCTCCCTAGATACCCTGTAAGAGCTTTTGTGCACAAGCCCCTTCAGTGTCATAAATGTAAAAGATTTGGTCTTGTGTCAAGTGTGTGCAGAAGTGAAGAATATCATATGCCAGTTGAAGGGAAATTCTGCAACTGTGGAGGTGAACATGCGCCTGAATTCTTGGAGTGCACTGTTAGGGTGAAGGAGAAAACGGTTGGAAAGGGTAAAGAGTGTCCAGCGTGTCTCCTATCAGGAGGTGGTGAGAAAATTGGAAGGAACAAGTGGCGGGGGGGAAGAAGCAATGGTAGAGCTACCACGACCAGTGAAGGTTTCTCATCAACCGAGAGATAGTGAAATGCTACATATTAAAAAGGTGGACTTTGTATTATTTATTGCAATGGTCATAAACTGTACAGCACAAGTGGAGAAGACGTCTAAAAAAATTGGAATCATTGAATGCTGCTGAACGTTTGTCTTCGTGATTTCACAGCCATGCAATAAATCCTGTCAGTGTATGTAGCCCCATCACAGGGATGCATTTTTGAGTGGACTGTGATTGGGGAAGTATGATGCTTTTTTTTAGTTGACGTGTTTTATTTTGTATGTCGTTTTCTCCCTTTCCCGGAATGTTTTCTTGTTCATTTCTTATTCAATACCCCGTCCAGCTGGAGGCGGTAATGGACCATTAACATTAGAGACCAATCGCCATTAAATCCCATCGAAGAAGTAGTTAGCTAGGTAACTGTCTAGTTGACTTTAGATTTAACCAGTAAGTAGCTCATTTTCATAGCTAGTTAGCCGAATGCTAACTACGCCTTTGTGGTTATTGCTCCTGGCAAGCTCTAGCTAAGGAGCGCAAGCTAGCTATATGGCTATATCCAGAGAGACCTGGCAAACTTTAGGCTTCTAAATTAGCTGGCTGTCGTAAAAACGACCCAGCAAGCTAGCCTGAAGTTAGTAAACTACTGTAGCTAGCTAACGTTTGTTAAATTAACTAACGTTACGGTGTTGTTTGCATTAAAACGTTGCAGCTAGCTACAGCTAATCTGGCCAATTTGGGTTAAAATGAAAAAGAGTGATTATTGAAGCTAACGTTAGCTAAAATGGTGCTTATCCGTGTTCGTTAGCTAATTTAACATTAGCTAACTTCTATAGCTTGTTATCTAACATTAATCGTTATATTTACCTGTCCTCGTTGGGTGCTAATGGTAGTACTCATTCCGTTTTGAAGTGTGTCAATTTCACAAATAACGAAAGCCTACTGCAACCGTATACCGTTAGAAAGAAGAGGGCAAATATTACTCGCAAAAAGTAAACAACTCAAGCTCGCCAGTCATCCAATCGTGTCAAGCCAAGAATTCTTATCCAGGCAGGTTTGATAATCAGCTGACTTGACCTCTTTCCGCTTCTGATGGGTGCGTTGCAGAACATCGGTAAGCGTGAGGTCGCAATTTCAAGTCTGATTTGGGCGAGAGAAACATAGTGCCTCTCAATGGTCCATAATATTCAATAGCTTTTCTCCTTAATTTTCACAAAATAACAGGACAGCCAGAATATGCTTTAACCTGTTTTATTTCTTTACCAACATGTACATAGAGGAAAAGCAGATGACGACAGGAAGGCATAGGCTATGCACTCATGGTCTCGAGTTCATCCATCAAATCTATTATGTTCCTCCTATTAGATTGAAGTGAGTTGTGAGTATAAACTCGTATTCACACTGCAGGGCTTAATGCTCAAATCAGTTTAGATTTTCAAATCCATTTAGGAATACTGACTGTCCAAATAGCAAGTTATGGTGACCAAATCGGATTTCAGACAGCAGTCATTAGTTGACGTGGCCAAGCTAGTTGTCATAGTAACGATTAGTGTGCGCACTGGCAGTGGTGTAGGCTGATTGGTGGTGGTGCTCTTACTTCTTCCTATCAATCAGAAGTTATGTAGCAAGCTAAGATGACAACAATGCCCTGCCATATACGTTTCACAGTTGCTTCGAATGGTCAAAATCATAGTGTAAGAACACTTTTAAAGCTTCGAAGGATAAGATGATCCAACATTCAAAACAAGCCATTTTTGGCCACAGTAGTCAACTAGCTAGCTAGCCGTTTAGCTTTCAAGCACATTCACTAATTTGTTTGCAAACAATTAACAAGGTAGTTAGCTACCACCTTCATGTGGTTTGATATCTGATTCCATGTGCTTTTTGACTGTTCAGACTCAGTAGCGGTACATGGGTAGAATCTCTGGGGAAGCCATATTACAACCTATGTGTTGTGATAACTGTTGTTTGTTCTTTAACCTGTTAGTTCATATGCCTTGCCACCATGATATATAGGCCTACAGCCTATAGCCTATATAGGCCTGAGCTGTTTGTAAATTCAGAGTGTGGTCAGATTGTCCTTTCCTAAATTCAGACCATTTTCTGACTTCACAATAGCATCCAAGCTAACTGGCTAATGTTGGCTAGCTTGCTAGCTTCTTCCAGACACAAATAAGAGTACACCTCACTCTGACCATTTTACTCCCCCTAGTAGAGCTGGTTAGGCTGTTTTCGTGTTATCTAGAGCATTGGTGACTGCAACTGTGCTGCTGGCAACAATTTAATTACACTTTTTTGTCAACGTTTACTGACACTGGCCATATTCAACTGGTTCATTCATCAGTTATTCAGTTCATCAGTAATTCATCAGTTATTCTGCGCTCTTGCACACTCAGAGAGAGTGCTCTGAAATCGGAGTAGATAGCCACAGCGAATTTATGAACACACCCAATGGCTGAATAAATTCAACCACACTTGTTTCATCACAAAACCGGAGAGCAACTGTCAGATGGAGTCCACAAAGCATTTTGGATGTAACAAACAGCTACATTGCCTTTTATTTTTATTTATTTTATTTAACCTTTAACTAGACAAGTCAGCATTGTCAATCAAGTTAATGTTTTCAACATTTTCAGACTACTAAACAACTATTGTTTCCTGTGTGTGTGTGTGCGTAAGTAGAAAAATCATGTTGATTCACCCTAGCTGTAGAGAAATACCAATGTGATCTTCCTCTGTTTTTCAGCTTGCTCACCTAACTTCCTTTCATGGGCAATGATGAGCCAGATAGTTAACATTAACCTACTACATCTAGCTACACTGAACAAAAATTTAAATGCAACATGTAAAGTGTTGGTCCCATGTTTCATGAGCTGAAAGATCTCTGATATTTTTCATACGCACAAAAAGCGTTTTTAGGGAACATCTAATTGGCATGCTGACTGCAGGAATGTCCACCAGAGCTGTTGCCAGATAATTGTAAATATTAATTTCTCAACCATAAGCCATAATGTTGTTTTAGATAATTTTGCAGTACGTCCAATCAGCCTCATAACCGCAGAACACATGTAATCACGCCAGCCCAGGACCTCCACATCTGGCTTCTTCACCTGCGGGATTGTCTGAGACCAGCTGTGGGATTGCACAAACAAAGAATTTCTACACAAACTGTCAGAAACCTTCTCAGGCAAGCTCATCTGCGTGCTCGTCGTCCTCACCAGGGTCTTGACCTGACTGCAGTTCGTAGTCGCAACCGACTTCAGTGGGAAACTGCTCACCTTCGATGACCACTGACACGCTGGAGAAGTGTGCCCTTCACAGATGAATCCCGGTTTCAACTGTACCAGGCAGATAACGTTGTGTGAGCGAGCAGTATGTTGATGTCAACATTGTGAACAGAGTTCCCCAAGGTGGAGGTGAGGTTATGGTATGGGCAGGCATAGGCTACGGACATCGAACACAATTGCATTTTATCAATGGCAATTTGAATGCACAGATATACCGTGACGAGATCCTGAGGCCATTCATCCCTGCCATCACTTCATGTTTCAGCATGATAATGCATGTCGCAAGGATCTCTACACAATTCCAGGAAGCTGAAAATGTCCCTGTTCTTCCAGGCCTGCATACCCACCAGACATGTCACCCATTGAGCATGTTTGGGATGCTCTGGATCAACGTGTACAACAGCATGTTCCAGTTCCCGACAATATCCAGCAACTTTGCACAGCCATCAATGAGGAGTGGGACAACATTTTCCAGGCCACAATTAACAAACAGCCTGATCAACTCTAAGCGAAGGAGATGTGTTGCGCTGCATGACCAAATGGTGGTCACACCAGATACTGACTGGTTTTCTGATCCACGCCCCTACCTTTTTTAGGTATCTGTGACTAACAGATGCATATCTGTACTCCCAGTCATGTGAAATCCATAGATTATGGCCTACTTAATTTAAATTTCCTAATGAACTGTAAAATCTTTTAAATTGTTGCAGGTTGCATTTATATTTTTGTTCAGTGTACATATTGGACTTTCAACCTCTCAGGCCAGAGGCACAATATATTAATTTATGGTTGGATCAGAATCCAGTACGGAGAATGAAGTAAAACTACAAGTCCAAATCCCTATCTCATTCCTTCGCTAATTTAGCAAAAGGGCCAATGTTAGCTAGCTAGCTAGCCATCGGAGGACAACAACACAGCAAGATGAAACAATTAATATTGTTTTCTGTAAAATGATGTTTTGCTTGATGTGAAGTGATTGGTGTGAAGCCAAATCCAAATTGGCTTCCTTTGCATTCACTGCTATGGCGGCAATAATATCATACTCTTTTTGACGAGACAACATCAGAAAGATGGGTTACACATACAGAGACAGAGGGGCGCTGTTTCCCGCGCTTGGATGCTTTCTCAGGTGAGATACAGTCAGCCTCTTGCGAATTGAAGGAAAAGTACGAAATACAGAAATGAAACAGAGTGAAGCTTTGCATAGGCACTTTGTCACTCAGAAACTTATTCCAGTGTCTGCCTGCAAAGTGAAAATCTTTGCTTGTGGATGATTAGGCTACCTGCCCCTTTCCCCTTTCAAAGCATAGGCTACTGTACTGAAGTTACAAGCTTGATTCAGAAGATAGGGAGAGAGATTTGTACTTACAGTGGTTCCTCCTTTAAAAGTTGCGAGCTTACACCGCGTGACTTAGAGGTACCCAGTGTCACAGCTTCATTGCTCCAGACCCACACAAGGGGGAGTTTGAGCACTCATTATGCATTTGCGTCCCAAGGTTTTTATATGACCAATCATATCGAGTGGTTCCAATGACGAATTTGACGCAAGCCACCCGTCCCTGGTGGCTTTCTTCAACAAAGATGGCTGACAAAACATTACAGGGGAAGCAGATGTATAAGTAGTTATAACGTCTTAACGAGTCAAGCTAAAAAGTACAATTGAGAGGAATATGTTTGTTAATGTAGAGACAAACGATTGTGCGTATTCTTTTGTCAAAGTTAATTTACGGAAAGCACAACTATGAAATAACACATAAAATCAGTTAATCAATCAAAATCAAATCAAATTTTATTTATATAGCCCTTCGTACATCAGCTGATATCTCAAAGTGCTGTACAGAAACCCAGCCTAAAACCCCAAACAGCAAGCAATGCAGGTGTAGAAGCACGGTTGCTAGGAAAAACTCCCTAGAAAGGCCAAAACCTAGGAAGAAACCTAGAGAGGAACCAGGCTATGTGGGGTGGCCAGTCCTTCTGGCTGTGCCGGGTGGAGATTATAACAGAACATGGCCAAGATGTTCAAATGTTCATAAATTACCAGCATGGTCGAATAATAACAAGGCTGAACAGTTGAAACTGGAGCAGCAGCACAGTCAGGTGGACTGGGGACAGCAAGGAGTCATCGTGTAAGGTCGTCCTGGGGCACGGTCCTTGGGCTCAGGTCCTCCGAGAGAGAGAAAGAAAGAGAGAATTAGAGAGAGCATATGTGGGGTGGCCAGTCCTCTTCTGGCTGTGCCGGGTGGAGATTATAACAGAACATGGCCAAGATGTTCAAATGTTCATAAATGACCAGCATGGTCAAATAACAGTAAGGCAGAACAGTTGAAACTGGAGCAGCAGCATGGCCAGGTGGACTGGGGACAGCAAGGAGTCATCATGTCAGGTAGTCCTGGGGCATGGTCCTAGGGCTCAGGTCCTCCGAGAGAGAGAAAGAAAGAAGGAGAGAATTAGAGAACGCAAACTTAGATTCACACAGGACACCGAATAGGACAGGAGAAGTACACCAGATATAACAAACTGACCCTAGCCCCCGACACAAACTACTGCAGCATAAACAACTTTTGAAGGAGGAACCGCTGTAGAAGAATGGATGAACTTTTTCAGTGCTAGTGAAGGATAGTCTAGGCCTCGTTATCACATTTCAAGTGTTAAGTCAGTTAAGAACATTCACAACAACAAAAAATGTGGTTCTGTTCAGAACAAAAGGATTGGAAAATAATTTGTTCCCACCCCTGGTTGTCAACTAACCTGAATTCAATGTGAAATCAACAAACAATGTCACCATGTTAGATGACAAAAAGATGGCTTTTTGCAATGAGTTTCTCACATTGATTCACCGTTATGACATTTAAGTTTTTGGTTGAAATGACGTGGAAACAATTTTGATTCAGTTTGATTCAAACTATTTGTGTTGTGTGATGTCAGTAACCTGTAGTTAGTGAATTTATCTTTCCAGCAGGGCTGTCAAGTGTCAGTTGTGCAGAGGTGAGGACGGAGTCAGGCTCAGGACACAGAACTGAGTAAAATAATGTACTTTACTTTACTTTAACAAACCCTAACACAAAACCAGGAACAATCACGCACAAAACATAATGAGAACCAGAGGGTTAAATAGGGAAATAATAATATAGTAATGGGAACCAGGTGTGTACAATCAAGACATGACAAATGGAAAAAGAAACGTGAATCGGTGGCAGCTAGATAGCCGCTGACTACGACCGCCGAACGCCGCCCGAACAAGGAGAGGCACCAACTTTAGCGGAAGTCATGACAAGGGCTCAGCAAAGAGTTGCCCTGGATCTTTCCCTTTAGTAACCGATAGAGAAGGAACAATCCACCTGTTTCTTTTGAGTAATTTGATAGTCCTGGAACTGATTTGGGTGTGATCATCATCATTCAGCTATATAAGTTGATACATTGACTGAGCTTATAAAATGGAGTTGAATATTTTCCCTTAGTAAACCCCAAATCATAATGTTATGACACCCAGTGGAGCCTGAGCCCCCTGCTCTTCTCAGTGTGTGATTGGGTGTGGGCCTGAGGAGTGTGACTCTGGGTGCTCTTTAACAGCTTCCCCATGGCCCTTATAAGCTTTTCAATTAGGGGCGGTGTAGGGTTTAGCGGGCCACGACGCTGTTTCTAGCCTGCCCAAGAGCACTCATGTCACATGGGGAGATACGAAGCCCCCCCACCTCTACTCTCTCTACCATTTACTCAATTAGGACAGATTGCATGGCAGCTTTGACTAACATCTCCAGACATTTCAGAGAGGGCTGACGATTCTGAGAAATCCTTATTGTTCCACCAATGGGAATTACCATGCAGTGATATTATATATAGTGCATCACAGAGAAATAAAGAGACAAAGAAAGCGTAAGATGAAAGATAATCCTTTTCATAACACAGCAGGAGGACATGTCTAAGCCGGAGTGGGTAAAGAAATGATTTTCAATGTTATTCAAAGATGTGTTGAGAAACTGTCATAACTAAAGAGTACGTTGGACCTGTATCTAACACAGCACAATGAGCCATAGAAACAACTGTGCATTGAATATATGTTGTGCTTAAACTATATAATAGGAACATATAATTCAGTATGTTGTGTATGTTGAACTATTTCACCAGAAGAGGGCACATATTTTATCAACTCATTGGCATATCATCAAGTGTGTGTGTGTGTGAGGGAGAGGAGAGGAGGTAACATGGACGCAGACACAGCAGGGGGTGTGGGTCCCTGAGGATTCTGGGCTAGGGAAAGGCTGCATGACCTCTGACCCTGCAGAGGACTTGACCTATCAGAACCCTAAGCCCACGATCACTCCTACACAAGGTGAGCGGGAAAGGAGGAAGAGGGGGAAAGAACAAAAAGTCAAACCAAGAAGGGCGAGTATGAGTCCCAGCAGAGCCAACACATACTCGAGAAAGTCAGGAAGAAAGAGAGGTAGAGAAAGAGAGAAGGAACTCTGTCAACCCTGTCATATTTAATCTCTCACACTCAGTTTACAGTGCATCTATTACACTCAGCCTACAATGTATTGCTTGACCCCAAACAAGACCTTTTCCAAAAATAAATGCTTTCATAAGATCTTTTCAGGTCTTGGAGAAAGTAAAGTTTTGTAATTCTCCATGTTGGCTCTTGGAAATGGTCCGTGAGATGTACTGGGTGGTTAAAAATCCTGCTCTCTTTACAATTAAAAAATAATAATAATGTTTTGTTATCTTAGTCACGATGTTGCCCAATGGGAAGGCTTTGTGTGGGTCTTGCAGCCGTGGCTAAAGATGCCATTTGGCATTTTTTGGGATGACTCATGTACTGGAGGCAGCCACAGCTCTGCAGGGTAGTCACAACTGGCACAGCAACAAAGTTATAAAATCTGATTTGAAACCTAACCCTTACTGTAACCCTAACCTTAACAGCACTGCTAACGTGCAAGATGGCACCGACAGAGATGCCAGGTCCTTAGAAAACGATGAAGTTATTTGTTTTTTATATTGATTCTTTCTTACATTGTTAGCCCAGAAAATCTCAAGTGTTATTACATACAGCCGGGAAGAACTATTGGATATAAAAGCGATGTCAATTTACCATCATTACGACCAGGAATACGTCTTTCCCAAAGCGGATCCTTTGTTTGGACCTCCACCCTGGACATGTGATCATATCCCAGAAGCCAACCCAAAACAACGTGGTGGACGCAGCGGAGGCAGACGGTGCGGCCTACTGGTCAGACTCAGAAGGCGAGCACACCATCCACCATTTCCGAGCAGATTACTCGCCAATGTCCAATCTCTAGATAACAAGGTGGACGAAATTAGGGCACGAGTTGCCTTCCAGAGAGACATCAGAGATTGTAACATTCTCTGTTCCACGGAAACATTGCAAATTCAGGATATGTTGTGAGAGTCGGTACAGCCACCCGGTTTCTTCATGCATCACGCCAACAGAAACAAACATCTCTCTGGTAAGAAGAAGGGTATCAGCACAGCACCCAATGTCACAGGAAGGCCAAATCGGTGTATGCCTTTATTATTAACGACTCATGGTGTAATCACAACAACATACAGGAACTCAAGTCCTTTTGTTCACCCGACCTAGAATTCCTTACAATCAAATGCCGGCCGCATTATATTCCAGGATAATTCTCTTCGATCATAGTCACAGCCGTGTATATCCCCCTCCCCTCAAGCAGATCCCTCGTCGGCCCTGAAAGAACTTCACTGGTCTCTATGTAAACTGGAAACCATACACCCTGAGGCTACATGTATTGTAGCTGGGGATTTTAACAAAGCTAACCTAAGAACTATACTTCCTAAATTCTATCAGCATATCGTATGCGTGACAAGAGCTGGTAGCTTTCTGGATCATTGCTACTTGAACTTCCGTGATGCGTACAAAGCCCTCCCCCGCCTTGCCTTCGGAAAATCTGACCATTACTCCATTTTGTTGCTACCAGCCTATAGACAGAATCTAAAACAGTAAACGCCAGGGTCTCAGGTTAATACAACGCTGGTCTGACCAATCGGATTGTACGCTTCAAGATTGCTTTGATCACGTGGAATGGGGTATGTTCCGGATAGCCTCAGACAATAACATTGATGTATATGCTGGCTCTGTGTTGATGGAATTTATATGAATGACTAGAATATTCCACCCTGAAGCCATATAATCGTATGAAATTGATTAGAATTATGTGTAACCATAATATGTACATTATGTCTATAATAATATCTTAACAACAGACTGTCTGGGCAAGATTCGGTGCCGATCTTGGCTGGGGCCACAGAGTACTTCCCAGGGTCTCGGTCTCCCTATCTTGAGGGAGGGAGTTTCACGGATTCCCCTAATCTTTGTCGGCTGGGTAGCAGGACATGTTGTGCTAATGTTAGTGTGAATGTGTGTGCGTATGTTTGTGTGAATGTGTGTGCGTGAGAAGTTGTGCTAATGTTAGTGTGAATGTGTGTGCGTGTGTTTGTGTGAATATGTGAGAAGCCAGTGTAAAATGAATTGTTTTGTACAACAGACTAGCGCTCTCGGGAATAAATCTTATTGACTATTTCAGCTGGGCCTCTGTCTGTTTCATTTCAATCAGTATCTTACAAATCCTGATTTAGCAGACTGAGTAGTTTAATTGAATTGGTTTATGAACATTGAGAACATAATTCTCGTATCACTCTGTGAGCGAGTTTATTAGCAAGTGCATCGGAGATGTCGTACCCTCTGTGGCCATTAAAACCTTCCCTAACCAGAAACCGTGGATTGATGGCAGCATTGCCGCGAAACTGAAGGTGCGAACCACCGCTTTTAACCATGGCAAGGCGACCGGAAACACGACCGAATACAAACAGTGTAGCTATTCCCTCCACATGGCAATCAAACAAGCAAAGTGTCAGTATAGAGACAAAGTAGAGTCGCAATGCACCGGCTCAAACATGAGACGTATGTGGCAGGGTCTACAGTCAATCACGGATTAAAAAAGGAAAACCAGCCCCGTCGCGGACACCGACGTCTTGCTCCCAGACAAATTAAACAACTTCTTTGCTCGCTTTGAGGACAATACAGTGCCACTGACACGACCTGCTACCAAAGCCTGTGGGATCTCTTTCTCCATGGCCAATGTGAGTAAAACATTTAAATGTGTTAACCCTCGCAAGACTGTCGGCCCAGACAGCATCCCTAGCCGCGTCCTCAGAGCATGCGCAGACCAGCTGGCTGGCGTGTTTACAGACATATTCACCCAATCCCTATCCCAGCCTGTTTTCCCCACATGCTTCAAGATGGCCACCATTGTTCCTGCTCCCAAGAGAGCTAAGGTAACTGAACTAAATAACTATCGCCCCATTGCACTCAATTCTGTCACCATGAAGTGCTTTGAGAGACTAGTCAAGGACCATATCACCTCCACCCTATCTGATACCCTAGACCCACTCCAATTTGCTTACCACCCCAATAGGTCCACTGCTGATGCAATTGCCATCACACTGCACACTGCCCTATCCCATTTGGACAAGAGGAATACCTACAGTATGTAAGAATGCTTTTCATTGACGACAGCTCAGCATTTAACACCATATAGTACCCTCCAAACTCGTCATTAAGTTTGAGACCTTGGGTCTCGACCTCACCCTGTGCAACTAGGTCCTGGACTTTCTGACGGGCTGCCCCCAGGTGGTGAAGGTGGAAAACAACATCTCCACCCCACTGATCCTCAGCACTGGGGCCCCACAAGGGTGCGTTCTTAGCCCTCTCCTGTACTCCCTGTTCACCCACGACTGCGTGACCATGCACGCTTCCAACTCAATCATCAAGTTTGCAGACGACACTACGGTGGTAGCCCTGATTACCAACAACGATGTGACAGCCTACAGGGAGGAGGTGAGACAATTGGTGGCTGACTAAATACTTTTTAGCCCCACTGTATACCATTTACTGCATCTTGACTATGCAGCACGCCATCGCTCATCCATATATTTATATATTCTTATTCATCCCTTTACATTTGTGTGTATTTGTGTGTATAATGTAGTTGTTGTGAATTTGTTTGATAACTTGTTAGATTTTACTGCATGGTCGGAACTAGAAGCACAAGCATTTCCCTACACTCGCATTAACATCTGCTAACCATGTGTATGTGACCAATACAATTTGATTTAATTTGAACCTTAGGCCTAACCCTAACCTTAAATGAATACCAAAAAGCATATTTTATGACTTTTGCAGTTGTCCCATCCAGTGGAAATCATTTGGCTTAGCCTCCAGGACCAGATTCATCCCAATAAACGTTAACCAGCGTTAAAGGTGCTGTTTTGTTTATAGGGTTGATTTGTTAGCTCATTCTCATTCTTATGCAAGTCTTGTCCCCTGGGAATGGCTCTTCAAGGAACGAAAACTCTGGTAATCTACTCAGAGGTATGTATAATCTTGAATCTTTATTCTATATCTCACACACGTGTTTGGGAATTTCCACAATATTGCTCCTATCAGGTGACTGTAGACCTGTCTAGTGGGTCAGGGCTAGGGATGCTGAGCTAGAGGTTCAGGACTAGGTGGTCATGGCTAGATGATCAGGGCTAGGGGTCTTGGCTAGAGGGTCTGGGATAGATGGTTATGGCTAGGGGGTCAGGGCTAGGAGGTTTTGACTAGGGACTCTGGGCTGGAGGGTCAGGGATAGGGGCTAAGGTTGAATTCTGGATATGTTCATCTCATACATGTGTAAGGTTTGTTTCTCAGTGTGTTCTTTCTCGCAGGTAGGTTGTTCAGGCCTAATTTGGCAGACTTAATGAGGTATGATGTGCCTCTGAAGGTCCATTATCTCTTAATAAGGCCTAGTTTAAGTAATTATGGTACAGGGGTCCTGAGCAGTCGACAGGCCTCATCATTACACTGATGAAGGTGGGCAGTCCAAGGACGGGTTGAGGAAAAAAGACACGTGAACATGTGTGAGTGAATAAACTTTTGGAAGGAACTTTATCTGATGCATTCTGTTGTACTCTGTTAAGGGAATGAAATGTAGGAGCACTGAGGTTTCAGATAATCATAATACTGTCTGATGATGATGGTGTTCTGTTTCCTGTGTATTTGTCTCCCCCTGCTGGTGGTTTTCTATAAGAAGTTTCTTCCTATTGTGACCGTGATCACAGTAAACAGGAAGTTTGTTTCTCTAATGGAAGAGGCAAAGATGGTGGCCGTTCACCATTGAACAAAACATTATAATTTCCGGGGGGTGGCTCTCCCATAGTCACCAATGCAATAGCAGCTGTGTCCACCTAGTTAATTGACATCCATTGAAACAGAAAAAATGAGGCAGTGGGATATCCTCGCTTCCTCTTCTGTCTCTGGAAGAGGGTGGTTGATTCTGCATACAGCATATTTGCAATCGTCATCAAGTGGCGCAGCGTTCTAAGACACTACATCTCAGTGTAAGAGATGTCACTACAGTCCCTGGCTCAAATCCAGGCTGTATCACATCCGGCTGGGATTGGGAGTCCCATAGGGTGGCGCACAATTGGTCCAGCGTCGGCCGGGGTAGGCCGTCATTGTAAATAAGATTTTGTTCTTAACTGACTAGTTAAAGGTTAAATAAATAAAAAACGGCATTGTGTGTTATGCCTTTGGTAGCATTGTTGGTATGTAACATATTCTTTAAAGGTGTATTATGCAATATTCGCTCCGCCATTTCCTGGTTGTTAAAGTTCAAATAGTTGTAGAATAGTGTAGAAAATCATTGTACCATCTAAACCGCTGTGAAATGTCTTATATTGTATTTTCAGCTGTTTGAAGCTGGTGTACAAAACCTAAAGTAAAATATGCAAAAACTAAACTTAATAATGAGAAGCACAGAAATAGTGCACATTGAAGAGATCTACTGCTTCTTAGACTTGCTTTCAATGAGAATGACATATTTATAACTCACATTTATATGTGCATTTGGTTGGGTTTCCGCAAAAGTGACATATTGCAGCTTTAACTACTTACCTTATATAGTGGATAGTCATTTTGGTGAACTTTGATATTATATATAATGTGATAACTTAAAAGAAAAAGTGATGACATGGCCAACCATGCTAGCTATGGATCTATTGGTGTACATGCTAATTCTGTATACTTCCTGTTCTTTTCTCATGCAAGACTATGCTAGCTTTGTACACTGCTCAAAAAAATAAAGGGAACACTAAAATAACAGATCCTTGATCTGAATGAATTAAATATTCTTATTAAATACTCTTTTCTTTACATAGTTGAATGTGCTGACAACAGAATGGAGGTCTGGATTTGGAGTCACACTCAACATTAAAGTGGAAAACCACACTACAGGCTGATCCAACTTTGATGTAATGTCCTTAAAACAAGTCAAAATAAGACTGAGTAGTGTGTGTGTGGCCTCCACGTGCCTGTATGACCTCCCTACAACGCCTGGGCATGCTCCTGATGAGGTGGCGGATGGTCTCCTGAGGGATCTCCTCCCAGACCTGGACTAAAGCATCCGCTAACTCCTTGACAGTCTGTGGTGGAACGTGGCGTTGGTGGATGGAACGAGACATGATGTTCCAGATGTGCTCAATTGGATTGAGGTCTGGGGAACGGGCGAGCCAGTCCACAGCATCAATGCCTTCCTCTTGCAGGAACTGCTGACACACTCCAGCCGCATGAGGTCTAGCATTGTCTTGCATTAGGAGGAACCCAGGGCCAACCGCACCAGCATATCGTCTCACAAGGGGTCTGAGGATCTCATCTTGGTACCTAATGGCAGTAAGGCTACCTCTGGCGAGCACATGGAGGGCTGTGCGGCCCCCCCAAAGAAATGCCACCCCACACCATGACTGACCCACTGCCAAACCGGTCATGCTGGAGGATGTTGCAGGCAGCAGAACGTTCTCCACGGCATCTCCAGACTGTCACGTCTGTCACATGTGCTCAGTGTGAACCTACTTTAATCTGTGAAGAGCACAGGGCGCCAGTGGCGAATTTGCCAATCTTGGTGTTCTCTGGCAAATGCCAAACGTCCTGCACGGTGTTGGGCTATAAGCACAACCCCCACCTGTGGACGTCGGGCCCTCATACCACCCTCATGGAGTCTGTTTCTGACCGTTTGAGCAGACACATGCACATTTGTGGCCTGCTGGAGGTCATTTTGCAGGGCTCTGGCAGTGCTCCTCCTGCTCCTCCTTGCACAAAGGCGGAGGTAGCGGTCCTGCTGCTGGGTTGTTGCCCTCCTACGGCCTTCTCCACGTCTCCTGATGTACTGGCCTGTCTCCTGGTAGCGCCTCCATGCTCTGGACACCACGCTGACAGACACAGCAAACCTTCTTGCCACAGCTCGCATTGATGTGCCATCCTGGATGAGCTGCACTACCTGAGCCACTTGTGTGGGTTGTAGGCTCCGTCTCATGCTACCACTAGAGTGAAAGCACCGCCAGCATTTAAAAGTGACCAAAACGTCAGCCAGGAAGCATAGGAACTGAGAAGTGGTATGTGGTTATCACCTGCAGAACCACTCCTTTATTGGGGGTGTCTTGCTAATTGCCTATAATTTCTACCTGTTGTCTATTCCATTTGCACAACAGCATGTGAAATTTATTGTCAATCAGTGTTGCTTCCTAAGTGGACAGTTTGATTTCATAGAAGTGTGATTGACTTGGAGTTACATTGTGTTGTTTAAGTGTTCCCTTTATTTTTTTGAGCAGTGGTATAATCATTCATCTGAGCTAACTAGAATTAAAAACACATCGATTTGCAATTTTGCATTGTGGGATAACAAGGAGTACAGCAACACTTTCCATGCTTGGTTTTCCTATCTTTTTTTAGTCTGTGTCCACGGAGGTGCTCATGTGTTGACCTAGGACCGTTACTAGGAGATGGGAGAACAGGCCTTCTCAACATTATATTAAGGTTAAATGCGAACAGCCCTTATCATCATTATATTAAAGCTAAAGGAGAACAGGACAGTGATTATGAAAGGCATGATGATGAGGAGGAGTTCAACCCCTAGAGATAAAGATACAGTCAGACTCTTATCCATGCCCTGTTTTCTAACAGTCAGCCTCTTCACTCTAGTCCGCCCTCTCTGAAACTCCAGGAATACTCTGAACACTTCCACAGTTGGAGAAGCTGGGGAGTCACAGAGTGTTTGTGTAATGGAGCGCTACATCAGTCTCTGTAGTATTACACAATGTAGACAGAGTCGGGAGGTCTCACTTAAAAGAGATAAATGATGAACCATTAGTCCTTTACATAATCTGACGGCTGTGGTTTCCATTTTTAAATACAGTTTGATTCAACTCATCTCCCTCTCATTTGGGTTTAAGTAGACAGAGGGCTCCTCTTCTTTTTTCTTCTACAACTTTTTACCCCTGAGTTAACTTACCGTGAAATGAGAGCCACCCTCATCTCAGTATCAGTTAGTAGACTATCCCCACACTATCAGTGGTTGAAGATGCTATCATTTAAGAAGAAAAGGTGAAGCTGCACACTCTAGTAGCTCAAATTCAATCAATTGCAGATAAAGGAACACACCATTTCAGGTTCACCACTGATTACTATGAAATCATCACTGTTACTTTAAGATATACAAATGAAGTCCAGCAGTCGGAACAAAGTAGCAGTGCATTTATTATTCAACTAGTAGGAGAATATCGCCATGCCAGCTCATTATCCATGTATGGTAACGGATGGTCACTTAAGAGTCTATTTAAGTACCGAAGGTGCACAGCTCCTTCAACTGTCAACGCTTTAAAATGAATAGTGGATGCGTACCAAAATACTCACTGGTTGGGAATTGTGGTAAGGTGCGTGTTCGGGCTGTGCGTCCCACATGGATGGTGGTCTAGCTACAGTGCATCCAGAAAGTATTCACACCCCTCCACGTGTTACAGCCTGAATGTAAAATGGATTACATTGAGATTTTGTGTCACTGGCCTGCACACAATACCCCATAATGTCAAAGTGGATTTATTTGTATTTTTACAAATGAATATGAAATGTACAGCTGAAATGTCTTGAGTCAATAAGTATTCAATCCCTTTGTTATGGCAAGCCTAAATAAGTTCTGGTTGAGTTGAGTTGAGCAGTGCATTTCAAACAGATTCAACCACAAAGAACAGAGCGGTTTTCCATTGCCTCGCAAAGGAGGGCACCTATTGGTAGATGGGTAAAACTGAAACAAAGCAGACATTGAATATGCCTTTGAGCATGGTAAAGTTATGAAATACACTTTGGATGGTGTATCAATACACCCAGTCACTACAAAGAGACTGGTCTCCTTCCTAACTCCTTTGCCAGAGAGGAAGGAACCAGATTTCACCATGAGTCCAATGGTGACTTTAAAACAGTTAGAGTTTAATGGCTGTGATAGGAGAAAACTGAGGATGGATCAACAACATTGTAGTTCCTCCACAATACTAATTTAAATGACAGTGTGAAAAGAAGGAAGCTTGTACAGAATAAAAATATTCCAAAACATGCATCTTGTTTGTAATAAGACAGTAAAGTAAAACTGCAAAAAATGTGGTAAAGCAATTAACTTTTTGTTCTGAATACAAAGCCTTACGTTTGGGGCAAACCCAATGCAACACGTCACTGAGTACCACTCTTCATATTTTCAAGCATGGTGGTTGCTGCATCATGTTATGGGTATGCTTGTTTTCCGCAAGGACTAACAAGTGTTTTAGGATGAAAAGAAACAGAATAGAGCTAAACACAGGCAAAATCCTAGAGGAAAACCTGATTTCCAAAAGACAGTGGAACACAAATTCACCTTTCAACAGGACAATAACCTAAAACACAAGTCAAACACAAAGCTCTTAGCGACTTACCGGAAAGACTCAGTTGTAATCACTGCCAAGGCTGATTCTAACGTACTGACTCAAGGGTGTGAATACTTATGTAAATTTGATATTTCTGTATTTCACTTTCAATACATTTGCAACATTTTTTAAAACATGTTTACACTTTGTCATTATAGGGTATTGTGTGGAGATGGGTGAGCAGTGTGTTTATTTAATCAATTTTGAATTCAGGCTGTAACATAAAATGTGAACTAAGTGTGAATGGATCAGCTTGACCGAAGCACCCTAACACAGGTGGGGAGGCATAACATGAACAGGACAGAAGCAGTGGTTGTGGTTCCTTTTCTTTTTTTATCGTTTACTAAACCGGTCTTCTTTCGCCTGACAAAAATAACTCCAGTACAGGGAAAGTCCCATGCTGAAACACCAGCATAACAAAACAAATACACGTAAACTAAGCCATTGACCAAAAGGCTGTAACCAAAAAGGGAACGCAAAACAACAAATGCCTACTCCTGTCTTTGGACTATCATCTACACATAATAGTTACAGGAGGAACGCTTCTCTCTACCAATAGCCTGCCTTGGTTAACAGAGAGACAAGGTGCCACATACAGAAGCTTTCTCTGAGGCAGGGAAGAAAAAACCCACCGTCCTAACAGGTCCCTGTCTCTACTCCCAATTCTACCCCTGCTCCTCTCCTGGCACACCTATATAGAGGAAGACACAAAGCAATTAGTGAGTCCAGCTGTGTACTAATAGGCTGTACACTGAATACCTATCCCCTGAGGAGGGTGCTATCGTATCGTCTTCCTCTGGCTGGTCACTGGACTCTCACATAAGTCATTGATCTAGAATATTGGACCTTTGGCTTTCATACTTTTCAAATTCTCAGAGCAGCTCAAGCAATTTCTCCAACAGTCAACACATTCAAATTAATGGAGGACAAGTACTGGAGACATATTGGTTGGGAATTATGTATCCCCTGCAGATTTTGGGGAGGTGAGTGTTCCAGCTGTGTGTCCCCTGTGGATGGTAGTCTCAGAGACAAGTAACTATGTCACAATGGGACGCTGAACTATCGCATCTCAGTGTCCTTGGACTATGATTTACTCTAAGAGTAAGTCATAGTCCATGGACGCAGTGACGCGATAGTCCAGCATCCCATTGTGACAAAGCTACTTGGCTCAGACACCCATCCGCAGGACGTGTTCCCAACCAACATGTCTCTGGTACATGTTCTCTATTCATTAGAATGTGTTGACAGTTGGAGAAATTGCTTGAGCTACACTGAGAATTCGAAAAGTATGAAAGGCAACGGTCCAAGTCCAACATTCTAAAACACTGCTGTGATAAATGATTAGTAACCTTTCAGTTAAGCAACACGCATGCCCCACCCACCTGGGGATCTATCTTTTTCAGCTGTTTGTTTCCTGTGTTTGAGGGGTGCAAAATTAACTTGTCACTTAAATCTCGCTGGATTGATTGTTTTCATTTTAAACCTGCGACTCTTTCATACTCTCACTCACTTCATACTCTCTCCTGCGACTCTTTCATACTCACAAGATTGTTAATGTTGTAAATAACTATTGTAGCTGGAAACGGCAGCTTTTTTATGAAATATCTACATAGGCGTACAGAGGCCCATTATCAGCAACCATCACTCCTGTGTGCCAATGGCACGTTGTGTTAGCTAATCCAAGTTTATCATTTTAAAAGGCTAATTGATCATTAGAAAACCCTTTTGCAATTATGTTAACACAGCTGAAAACTGTTGTCCTGATTAAAGAAGCAATAAAACTGGCCTTTTTCAGACTAGTTGAGTATCTGGAGCATCAGCATTTGAGGGTTCGATTACAGACTCAAAATGGCCAGAAACAAAGAACTGTCTTCTGAAACATGTCAGCCCATTCTTGTTCTGAGAAATGAAGGCTATTCCATGCGAGAAATTGCCAAGAAACTGAAGATCTCGTACAACGCTGTGTACTACTCTCTTCACAGAACAGCGCAAACTGGCCAGAATAGAAAGAGGAGTGGGAGGCCCCACTGCACAACTGAGCAAGAGGACAAGTACATTAGAGTGTCTAGTTTGAGAAACAGACGCCTCACAAGTCCTCAACTGGCAGCTTTATTAAAAAGTACCCGCAAAACACCAGTCTCAACGTCAACAGTGAAGAGGCGACTCTGGGATGCTGGCCTTCTAGGCAGAGTTGCAAAGAAAAAGCCATATCTCAGACTGGCCAATAAAAATAAAAGATTAAGATGGGCAAAAGAACACAGACACGGGACAGATGAAGATTGGAAAAAAGTATGTATATGTGTGTATCAGTCAAAAGTCTGGACACACCTACTCATTCCAGGGTTTTTTATTTTTACTATTTTCTCCATTGTAGAATAGTGAAGACATCAACTTTGAAATAACACATATGGAATCATGTAGTAACCAAAAAAGTGTTGAACAAATATTTTATATTTGAGATTCTTTAAATCTTTCACCCTTTGCCTTGATGACAGCTTTGCACAGTCTTGCCATTCTCTCAACCAGCTTCATGAGTAGTCACCTGGAATGAATTTCAATTACCAGGTGTGCCCTGTTAAAAGTTCATTTGTGGAATTTCTTTCCTTCTTAATGCGTTTGAGCCAATAATTTGTGTTGTGACAAGGTATAGGTGGTATACAGAAGACAGCCCTATTTGGTAAAAGACCAAGTCCATATTATGGGATGAACAGCTCAAATATAAAGAAAAACAACAGTCCATCATTACTTTACTAAACGACACCCATAAGAAAAAGAGACTTGCTTGGGTCAAGAAACACGAGCAATGGACATTAGACATTAGAGTCCAAATTTAAGATTTTTGATTCCAACTACCGTGTCTTTGTTAGACACAGAGTAGGTGAACGGATGATCTCTGCATTTGTGGTTCCCACCGTGAAGCATGGAGGAGGAGGTGTGATGGTGCTTTGCTTGTGACAATATCAGTGATTTATTTCTAATTCAACATACACTTAACCAGCATGGCTACCACAGCATTCTGCAGCAATACACCATCCCATCTGGTTTGCACTTAGTGGGACTATCAATTGTTTTTCAACAGAACAATGACCCAAAACAACTCCAGGTTGTGTAAGGCCTATTTTACCAAGAAGGAGAGTGATGGAGTGCTGCATCAGATGACCTGGCCTCCACAATCACTCAACCTCAACCCAGTTGAGAATGTTTGGGATGAGTTGGACCTCAGAGTGTTGGAAAAGCGTTCTAGGTGAAGCTGGTTGAGAGAATGCCAAGAGTGTGCAACGCTGTCATCAAGGTAAAGTAAAGAAAAACCCTTGAATGAGTAGGTGTGTTCAAACTTTTGACTGGTACTGTATGTGTTTAATACACTATCCAGATAAGAAATTGTCTGATCACGGAACATTCACATAATTCTAGAAAAATGCCACTGTTCATTGAAATAGCTGTAACTCATCCACGGTAAAAGGTATTACTATTCTGATTTCAGATGTCCAGTCCTCACACAACCAGGAAGACTCTATGTTCTTCTCTAATGGCAGTTGTTGGGAAACAAGCGTTGATTTTCATATAACATACACATTTTGACAGGTGTTTTTTCTTGACTGATTACCATTTGATTGATGTGGTGTATGTCATATCATTTGAAAGAGCTGTTTCTCAGCTTTCAAAATATGTATAATGTTTTCATATATGGTTTGACACCAACACATTATGCTAATAAATGCACCCAGAGGTCATGTTCTCAGTCAATTCAGGTATTCCAAAACTCTCCTGCCAGTGATGTAACAATGCCAATATGGCGATTTAAAATTACAACAGGTCGTTATCAACACATTTTCGATTTGGCAGCTGGGGGGCAAAGAGACCACCAGCACCTCTAAAACCATTGACACCTACATGCCTTTTTCAAGGGATTGTTAAATAAATGTTTTAGCTATTTGGTTTTCATATCATCACCTTTTGAAGAGCATAGTCAGAACTACACATTTCCAATTATTCCACATTTAGCTCTATGATCAGCAAGTAACTGCTTGCTTTTTATGATAAGTTAACATCAATTGATCATCTATTTTCAGATAAGTGAGGATAGCCGATCAGATAAGTGAAGGTCGCATATCCAACGTGTCATTTAGCTTGCCTCAGAGATTAGGCTTTTGGATAGAGCTTGACATCGGCAAGTCCTCGTCCTGGTTAAATTGTCAGTCAGACTACTCTCATCAACACTGTAGATGGCAAGCAAATCAAACAATATTTGGATATTGCCATCTATATATCCTTAGTTTCTCTCCAAATTGGTATACTATGTCACACGTTTCCTCCAGAAAGCATATCATTGTCACTCTTTGCTTTTCTCCTCTGGTGGTCATTGTCATAACAGTATTGAACTGTCCATGGTACCTGTACCGACAGCATCTGTCACAACCTGAGAACAAGCTGAGAACAGTAGGTGTTGTTTGACCATATTAACCATATTAAAAGTGCCAATCTGCATGAAAAGGAGATTTCTCGCTGTGGGTACACATGCTTTTATTGGTATTCAGCAAAAGGTGTACTGTGAGCTACATGTGGAACTACACTTCCACTTTATAACCGGTAAGTGGAGCTATGAGTCTCTAGAAATCCAGAGGTGTGCATTGTTTTTATCTGTGCCTTTTCCACTGGGAGTTGAGTAGAACAGTGTAGAACACTGTAGTGTGTTTATTTGTGTGTACTCTAGAACAAGTGTGTGTATGCAGTGCAGCAGGGATTCTATTCAAGTGTGTGTTCAGTACAGAACAGGTAAACAAATCAATCCTGGGCAGGAAGCTGTGTGATTGTCCCCTACCTCCTCCAATCTCTCTGTAGTCTCTGTAATCTGCACAGTTCCCACAGTGTTATGCACATATTTAGTCTTATATTGGCTTATACAGCTCTCTGATTAACTTATGGTATAGCTGTTATATTGAAATGACACAAGGCCATGTGACACAAGTACATCTGCAGAGCCACCCCTCACCTTTCACAGACACACACACACACACACACACACACACACACACACACACACACACACACACACACACACACACACACACACACACACACTAGCTGTCCTAATGTTCACCCAGGGGGTAATTGACTGTCTGTGCTCAGCTGAAGAGGTCTGATGGTGCCTCCAAGGTGTCTCATCAGTCTGGGTAAATAGGAGGAGATGGAGAGAGGGAAGAGAGAGAGCAACAGGGATAAAAGGCAAGGGATGGATGGATGGAAAGATGGAGTGAGTATAATCAAACCATAGGGAGAAGGTCAATGGAGGAAATCTCTCACTCACCTTCTCTCTCTCTACCCATTCGGGAGTCATTGAAAACATAATTACTAGACCTAGAAATCATTCCTTTGCTCACAAGCCATTGTCCTTATGCCTACCAGGGTAAACAATAAGAGAGTACATTTCTTCAGCACTTGGAGAAGGGTGGAAAAGGGTCACCGCAGATGAACCAGAAGAAGAGGAACACAGAGAAGAGAGGGATATACACACACACACACACACACACACACACACACACACACACACACACACAGCCAAGTATTGCCCTGCCTTCACTACTCTTACTCTAGTTCAGCTAGAATCAGACTGGGGAAATTCATAGTGAGAGAGAAAGAAAGAATAAGATAGCATTT
The DNA here is from genome assembly GCF_023373465.1 of Oncorhynchus keta. Lineage (NCBI taxonomy): Eukaryota > Metazoa > Chordata > Actinopteri > Salmoniformes > Salmonidae > Oncorhynchus > Oncorhynchus keta. Next base: position 74,390,111 of record NC_068422.1, on the reverse strand, counting down.
TTACTGTATTTCAAAGGTCAGAAAGGAGGATATTACCTTCTGAATCAAATCTTTAGAAAATTGGGCTGGAGATTGTGAGTGTATTCTGAAGGCAGAGTGGAGTGAAGAGAGAGATGAGTAATTTAGACCAGCAAGCCAATAAATGAGTGAAATATGACAGAGAAATTGAGACTCAAGATGGAAGCTAAAAATTCTAACCAAATAAAACAGGTAAATGGTCGTGAAAAAGCAGGGACGGTTGTGATTCACTGCTGTTTTAATGAGGATGTTGTTAGAGACCACTCAGAAAGATAGAAGAGAGAAGGTCATCTTTCTGGAGCCCCATCTTAAATGTAGTCTCTTTTCCTCCCGTGTACTTCTTAACATCCCTTCCCAAGACATCCTTTCTCATTCACCCAGGCCCAGGCTTCAGCAGGCTGCCACCCAGCAGCATGTGGGCATCTGTCTTGCAGAGTTATTTTAGGATGCGCTCCTGTATCTGTCGTACATTGAGCAGTAACAGCTTGCATTGAGGTTTAAAGAGAGAAGATAACTCAGCCTCATCCCACATTGCAAGATGGAGAGACATTTATCCTCTACATGGGTACTTGGGAGTGAACATGTCCTATTTCTCTGATAACCTCTCAAGATAGTTTTAGATAGATTTCAAGAGCGAGCTCTGTCGGCACATTTGCCTGAATTGAATGGCTGTGTGTGTGTGTGTGTGTTTTGAAGTGAAAACAAGATACAGTCTATTCATCAATATCTATCCATTCATCTCATCTGCCCTGCTGTAGCCTCATCTGTTTCTTTCACAAGATGAATATGGTGTGTCAGGGAAGGGTTATGTGTTGTTTCATTTAACTTTAACTTTCAAGGTCTCTGATTGTTCTATGTGTTTAAAAGCTGTAGGGTAGATAGTGTGTCTCCCGGAGTCTGAGTTTGTTTTTGGCATCTGTTCCATAGTGTTGTACCGAACAAATTTGCATCCTGATAAGAATAAGGAAAAGTACATCAGTTGATGTTTGTCAGCAAAGCAGTGAGGACACAATCATACTTTTTCTGAGAACTTCAACCTGGAACACTGAGGAAGGAGGACATGATGACCTTTCAAGTGATTCAAGGCACATACTGTATATGGAATGACAACAATGAAATGATCACGTTTGAAGGTAAGACCCAGGTGCAGACAGTGTCGAAGTAACAAAAGTGTATTAATTCGAACACGGGACGGCAGTCAGACTCAGGGTCAGGGCAGGCAGAAAGGACAAAACTAGAAAATAGACAAGGAAGGAGCAAGGGGAATACCGCTGGTAGGTTTGAGGAACAAAACAAACTCACACAGACAGACAGAAAACACATATATAAGTATCTAGAGGATAATGGGGAAGATGGGTGACACCTGGAGGGAGTGGAGACAAGCACAAGGACAGGTGAAACAGGGTGTGACAGTAGCCCCCCCGCTCCCCTCTCTAGGTGCACCACTTGGCATCCTACCTGGGCACATACCTGTTTGAGCAGGGTGCTGGCGTTGGAACTCAGCGATGAGGCCTGGGTCCAGCATGTCCCTAGTGGAGACCCAGCACCTCTCCTCTGGGCCATAACCCCCCCAGTCAACCAGATACTGGAATCCCTTGTCCCGAGGTCAAACCTTCAGGAGACGTCTCACCATGTACGCCGTTTGGCCATCGATGAGACGGGGGAGAGCGGTGGGCCTGGAAACAGGAGACAAGGGGCAGTCAGACATGGTTTTAACTCTAGACATAGAAAAGGTATGAAAAATACAGAGGGTACGGGGCAACAGAGGACATACTAATGATCTTAGAGTGGGGAGGGAAGGCCTCGGCTTCCGGGGTGTAGCCTCGGCACCATAGCGGCCTCAGGCTTGACCTTCTAGGATACCGGGCAGTGCTGCGGAAGCGAAGTGGCCCGGGACTTACTGAACCCCTCTCGGAGGACCTGGTACTCCGTGGGACTGGCGGAGAGGTAAGGGGCAATTTCCAAGCTCCCAGGAAGACGTCCCAGGGCAGGCAGAGCTGACTTCAGGCAATGTGGCAGGACGGGCTCCAGCCCACGATGGCACCAGTAGCCTAATCAATAGAGGGATTGTGTTGCTAGAGCCAAGAGAATCTCAATACCACGGGAACCTGTGGAGAATCAACCAGTTTGGAGTTTGCCAAAAGATACCTAAAGGACTCTCAGACCATGAGAAAAAATATTCTGTTGTCTGATGAAACCAAGATTGAACTCTTTGGCCTGAATGCCAAACGTCACAATGGCAGGAAACCTGGTACGATCCCTATGGTGAAGCATGATGGTGGCAACATCATAGGAGACTCGTCAGGATCGAGGGGAAGATGAACGGAGCAAAGTACAGAGAGCTCCTTGATGAAAATCTGCTCCAGAGCGTTCAGGACCTCAGACTGGGAAGAAGGTTCACCTTCCAATAGGACAACGATCCTAAGCACACAGCCAAGACAACACAGGAGTGTCTTTGGGACAAGTGTCTGAATGACCCAGCCAGAGCCCGGACATGAACCCGATTGAACTTCTCTGGAAAGAGCTGAAAATAGCTGTTTAGCAATGCTCCCCATCCAACCTGACAGAGCTTGACAGGATCTTCAGAGAAGAGTGGGAGAAACTCCCCAAGATAGGTGTACCGAGCTTGTTGCGTCATGCCCAAGAAGAAGGTGCTGCAACAAAGTACTCAGTAAAGTGTCTGAATACTAACAATACCAGTCAAAAGTTACAGGGTTTTTCTTTATTTTGACAATGTTCTGCATTGTAGAATAATAGTGAAGACATCCAAACTATGAAATACACATATAGAATCATGTAGTAACCAAAAGAAGTGTTAAACAAATCAAAATATATCTTATATTTGAGATTCTTCAAAGTTGCCAACCTTTGCCTTGATGACAGCTTTGCACACTCTTGGCATTCTCTGAACCAGCTTCACCTGGAATGCTTTTCCAACAGTCTGGTTAAGTGTGACTTGAATTCTAAATAAATGACCGACAGTGTCACTAGCAAAGCACCACCACACCATCTCACCTCTTCCTCCATGCTTCAATCTGAAACTTTGCACACACACTGCTGCCATCTATTGGAAAAATCTAAATTGCGCCTAAACTGCAATATTCTCTTGCATTTCAAAGATGATGGAACAAAAAAGAAAAATAGAAAACAAATGTTTTTTGTTTGTATTATCTTTTAACAGATCTAATGTGTTAAATTCTCCTACATTAATTCCTGAGCTAAAGGCAGTAAGATTTGCGTATGTCATTTTAGGCTAAAATTGAGAGAAAAAAAGGGTCCGATCCATAAGGTTTAATCAGTTTCTTGATATGCCACACCTGTCAGGTGGATGGATTATTTTGCCAAAGGAGAAATGCTCACTAAACAATTTGTGCACAAAGTTTGAGAAAAATAAGCTTTTTGTGCATATGGAACATTTCTGTGATTTTGTATTTCAGCTTATGAAACAGGGGATCAACACTTTACATGTGTTTATACAGTGGGGCAAAAAAGTATTTAGTCAGCCACCAATTGTGCAAGTTCTCCCTCTTAAAAAGATGAGAGAGGCCTGTAATTTTACACGTACCAGGACGACTGATCCGTGTAAAGGAAAGAATGGGGCCATTCTTCACCATAATTTGCAAATAATTTCATAAAAAAATCTTACAAAGTGATCTTCTGGATTTTTTTTCTCATTTTGTCTGTCATAGTTGAAGTGTACCTATGATGAAAATTACAGGCCTCTCATCTTTTTAAGTGGGAGAACTTGCACAATTGGTGGCTGACTAAATACTTTTTTGCCCCACTGTATATATTTTTTCAGTGTAGATACAGTTTATACTGTATATGTATTTGCACTAGATCACTTCTCATCACTCTTCTTACCTCTAATATTGCTATGGCAGTAAATTTCTCTTGCACCAAAATTCTCTTAAAGAACCATTTTTTGTCCCACTGCTGTTGCTTGGCAGCTGGACAGGTCTTTGAGGGACTAGGAGTCCTTATTCACTTTACTGGGTAATGGGCCAAATTGGCTGACAAACACTCGAGGAAGCATTCCACCCAATCAGAGCAAAGCCTTCCTGATTGTCTGGAAATCCATTTCTGTTCCCTGTAATTTGAGAAAAGGACTGAGGAGAGCCATTATTGCAGTAGGGACACATACTAACACTCACACACTCATGCGCACACACGCACATACACACACTCACACAGTCCATCCCTGAAATTTCAGTTAAAATAAACTCATTTCAAAACGAAAGTGTGTTCTGTCCCTCAGAAACCTGATGAGTGAGGAGGTGTGTCGACCAACAATTTGGTCGACACACCAAACAGACTAGACAATCAGCCATACTGTCTGTGGGCTGACAGTTTCATTTCTCTGCCATGGTTCAGTGTCCTACATGACAGCTCCAATGGAGGCTTAAGACACATCACAACACCCACTGCTACAACTTCATGTAATGTAACACTTCCTTGAGCCAGACCTCTGATCTGTGTGCTGTGTCTGTCTATTGCCCTCTATCATAGTGGATCAGCCATCTGTGGGGATGGTCAAGTCAGAGCACAGCAGAAATCAGTCCCTCTCATCCTGGCTCCTGCCGATGGTGTTCTCTCTCTCTCTCTCTCTATCGTTCCTCCCCTCTGACCTTCCTCTGGTCTCTTTGGCTCTAATGGAGTCTATCTTGCCTCTTCTGCTCTGCTGGATCTGTAGAGCATCAACCACTGGCTGGAGTAGCAGAGAGAGAGAGATGGAGAGACAGAGAGAGGGCAAGAGCAGAGAAAGCAGCCCTATCAGGATGAATTTCTCCCAGACCTGGCTTTGGGAAATTAATGGGTTTTAAGTTCTCCCCTCTTTTTTCCCTCTCCTGCTCTGATTGGCGCTCTTCCTTCTTGTTCTCCTTCACTCTCTCACTCTCTTCCCCTCACTTTCTCTCCCTCTTTCCCCCACTCTCTTTCTCTCTCCCCCATTCATTCTCTCTCCCCCATTCATTCTCTCTCTCCCTTTCTCTCTCTCTCTCTGGATGTATTGCCCATTGTGTCTGTGCTGTTTAAATGGCCACTGTGAGGTTCCCCAACCAGCTGTTAGAAAGTGGGGCAGTCAGCAGGATCTGGCTTGCCTCTTTCGATCCCCAGCTTCCATGACTTCTCTTTCCTCTCTCCCTCCATCTCCTCTCGTACTTTCCTCTTCTCCTCTTTCTTTCCCCCCCACTGGTAGATTGTACTGTTCTGTCAGTCCCTATTTAAACGTTTTCTAGAGCATTTGGTCCTCCACCACCTTATGAATGGAAAAATATACCCTGCCTTTACACTCCATAGAAAACAATGGCTGTGACATACTTTAATGATTGTCTCAAGGAAACATGCAGTTTGTTTCCTACGTGTTCTCATTAAAAAGTTTCCTTAGGCCCGCTCCACACCCCACTTTCCCTCCTCCTAATAAATGGTTCATATTTAGAACCATATGCCATTAAATTAGAAGTGAACTCTTTGAAAATATAAAAACACACTTCATCACTGTGTTGATATGCCTCTTGAAGATAAAAAAAAAAAAAAAAAAAAAATCTCATTGTTCTACAAGTTTTCAATTATCAATTCAAATCTGCCGCTTTGCACCATCACCCTCCTCCAGTTTTCCCGACTCACATACTCCAGCACACTGTCAGATAGTTTGTCCAGAATAGCATTTAGTGTTTAAGGTCCAATGGCACAGTACAGTGCACCACCTGACTAGAGTACAGTAGGACAATGTACTCTCACCTTTCTGGGATACCTTGCGTGGCAGTCTACTTTCCACGCTGCTGCTTTACGGAGGGGAAGGAGGGAAGTAAAAGTCAGAGACCCTTATTGAATACATAAATCACTTCCTTGTTGCGAACTGTGTTGTTTCACTGCTAATGGATCTATCCCACAGCACCGTAAATCAACGCATACACACCGAGACACAACACCCCTTCGTACTCTGTGTGTGGAAGAAACACTCCTTCACAGGTAAAGGTACTACTCTGTGCTTTCCTTTTCTCTCCATCTTTCACTTCCTGTTCCGCTCAAGGGCTTTTTCATTCTCCAACACAACAGCACAAACACTATTCAGGTCCCCTCTCTTGTAATGGGGCAGTTACTCAACTCAGTGGGGTGGCATTAATCCCTGACTGGTGTCAAAATCACAGAAAGTTCAAAGCTGGCTGGGCGGCCTTACTTCCTCTTCACAGTACAGTAGTGTCCGGAGCACCTTGGTCCAAGATGGTATAGCAGTCAGATGTGTGTGTTTGTCTTATCCCGTGTCTTGTCCCTTGTAAATAGCCTGTTTTTTTTCTGTATAGATCTTAATCTCACTTTCTATCTACGAACTAAATATACTTTCCTGCAACCCGCCTCACCCAATGTTGTAGGGATCTGCTATTTTTATTTATTATAACTGGAACCTCCATCAGGAGCTAGCCAGCTAAATAGCTACTCGTCTTTGTTAGCCAGGCTAGCGATCTTCACCTTTTTCTCGGTCACCAGCCAGCCTGAGCTCAGACAATACCTGCTAGTCTGCACAGCGCGATATCAACCCAGAGCATATGGGACTGCTTCCCTCTACCACATCACCGGATTCCTGCAGCTCTGGATCATTACACCGGATCATCGCAGCGAGCTAGCGGCAAACGAGTGGCTACTGTTAGCTAACACCTCTGTCCCAAAGCAAGCACCAGTCAGCCTTGAGCTAGCCTCGAGCTAGAACCATATACCAGCTAATTCTAGGGCTACAATACCTCTTTTGCCAATTGGCCTGGACCCTTTTTTGTCGACACGGAGCCCCGCTGATCCATCACGACTGGACTGCCGATGTGGTCTCAACAGGCTATTCAGTTACTATGTCACCGAAGGACCATCTGCTAACCACGGCCCGCTAGCTTTCTGAATGCTGTGTCCCCTGCTAGCCCAGCATAGTAGTGACTACCGAACGGCATGTTCATCCAGGTCCAGAGGCAGGTCCAGATCTGGTCCGGGTGGTGGATCCAGGGCTGTCTCTGGATCAGGCGGTGTTGCAGGGGGAGGACTGGACATCAGACTCAGTGCTGGTTGTGGGTCTGGCATTGATGTGTCCTTGGTAGCCGGCGAAGGCAGCGGACCCAGAACTGGCGCTGAGTCAGCCGATGGAGTTTGACCCAGGACAGGAATTGATGGCTAGAACAGGACTTGAGCCTGGTTGGCTGGTGGGTCCAGGGCAGATCTGGACATTGGACCCAGGGCCTGAGTCAGGCATATCTGCAAGGGCAGCAGGTGTAATATGGACCAGGACCGGAGTTGAGTCCGGTGATAGTTGGTCAAGGGAGACATCAGCTGTCGTTTGGGGTGCCAGCTCAGGCACCTGTGGCTGCAGGGCTGACTAAGAGTCTGTTGGCTGAGGAGGTTGGAGCTCTGGCACTTGCTGAACTGGTTGGGGTGCGGAGTGGAGCTCTGCCGGCTGCTGGAATGATTTGGGCCTTGGTAGCTTTCGCAGGGCAGGCTTGAGCATTCACAGTCGCCAGTCTGGCTACACTGCTGTCATCGGGTTGGCTAGCTGGAGCACTTTGGACGATATGGTTAGGTGCAGTTCTGGCCACTGCTTGGCTGGCGCGTGGACTGGTGAAGAGAGCCATGGAGGTTCCGGTGCCGAACTGGCCTTTAAAGTGATGCCCGCTGTGGCATCGGTGTGGGTGACAGGATTCAACTCTGGCAGCTGCTGGGCATACTGGCATGCTGGAGGCTGGATTGACGGCTGGACACGCTGGGACCCGGGTGGATATCTGTTAACCAAAGGAGCTGGTGAGGACAAATGGCTGGAGCACCTCCATGGGCATCCGTGTTCACTCCACATGAGTGAGTTGCGGCTGGACCGGCGGCCGTGACACCCAGGCTGTTTAAGGCTGGATTGCGTCTGGTCGACCCTGTGGTACTTAGGGAGGGGAGATGAAGGCCAGGAATTGGGGTGCCTCAAGTAGCCAGACAAAGGTTTGGTAGCTGGTGAGTTCTGGACATGAGGGGGACTCAGGGCCGCCACGTTTATGATCACTATGTTTGATGTACACATGGCAAAATACCCTGGCTTATTTTAAACAGATTGAGCCTATGTTTGTTTATTTTGAAGAAAATTTGCCGCAGTACAAGCACCCTAATGCCCTCATGACTCCTTTCTATGCACACCAAAATTACAATCTGTTTCTGTAACTTGCCTTGTGAAAGCCTAACACTGTAAGATCATATTTTATAACTTTGCTAGTTATGTTGGCAATAGAACAAACTTTCAAATCATGCACACCTGTCTCAGATTGCGATTTATAATGTACTGTTTTTGGATAGCCGGCTTATCGATTTGTAGTGCAGCTTAATCAGCCACGCAAAATGGTCTTGCATGGAAACAAATCTGCCCAATAAGCTGATTCATTTTCACTAATTTCGACACACCCACTCGCTCATACTCCGGTCGCCATATTGGGTTGCAGCTATCCATAAGTCAACAGCGCATGCTCAACTAGCATGCAGCCAGTTCACATACAGCACTGGTAAATAGAGACAGATTAACAATAGCCTAAGAATCAAAATATTTACAAACATTGATAAATTAGCGACATGATAGATAAGACTCTGCAATTTGTTCTTTACAATACACAATGTTTGATGGGACTAAGAGATAGCTTAGCAAACAATGTTTGTAGCAAACACTTAGTCTCTTGACTATAACCAAAAAAGTTGCGTCACTTGAGTGGGTTGAGTCACTGACATGATCTTCCTGTCCAGGTTGGGTTGTGCCGTGGCGAAGATCTTTGTGGGGTATACTCGGCCTCATCTCAGGATGGTAAGTTGGTGGTTGAAGATATCCCTCTAGTGGTATGGGGCTGTTCTTTGGCAAAGTGGGTGGGGTTATATCCTGCCTGTTTGGCCCTGTCCGGGGGTATCATCGGATGGGGCCACAGTGTCCCCTGACCCCTCCTGTCTCAGCCTCCAGTATTTATGCTGGAGTAGTTTATGTGTCGGGGGGCTGGGGTCAGTCTGTTATATCTGGAGTATTTCTTCTGTCTTATCTGGTGTCCTGTGTGAATTTCTCTCTCGGAGGAGGAGGACCTGAGCCCTAGGATCATGCCTCAGGACTACCTGGCCTGATGACTCCTTGCTGTCCCCAGTCCACCTGGCCGTGCTGCTGCTCCAGTTTCAACTGTTCTGCCTGCGGCTATGGAACCCTGACCTGTTCACCGGACGTGTTACCTGTCCCAGACCTGCTGTTTTCAACTCTCTAGAGACAGCAGGCGTGGTAGAGATACTCTGAACGATCGGCTATGAAAAGCCAACTGACATTTACTCCTGAGGTGCTGACCTGTTGCACCCTCGACAACCACTGTGATTATTATTATTTGACCCTACTGGTCATCTATGAACATTTGAACATCTTGGCCATGTTCTGTTATAATCTCCACACAGCACAGCCAGAAGAGGACTGGCCACCCCACATAGCCTGGTTCCTCTCTAGGTTTCTTCCTAGGTTTTGGCCTTTCTAGGGAGTTTTTCCTAGCCACCGTGTTTCTACACCTGTATTGCTTGCTGTTTGGGGTTTTAGGCTGGGTTTCTGTACAGCACTTTGAGATATCAGCTGATGTACGAAGGGCTATATAAATACATTTTATTTTATTTTGACCCTCACCACCGACCTTGAACTGGCAACCCTACTGAAGGGCAGTTCCGGACTGAGGGGCAGGTGGGAGACTCTAGCAGCTCTGGACAGACGGGAGACTCTAGCAGCTCTGCACAGACGGGAGACTCTAGCAGCTCGGGACAGACGGGAGACTCTAGCAGCTCTGGACAGACGGGAGACTCGAGCAGCGCTGGAGAGGAGGACAGCTCTGGCAGCGCTGGAGACCAGATGCGTAGAGCCGGCTTCATGGCACCTGGCTTGATGCCCACTCTAGCCCGGCCGATACAACGTGTTATTTCTTACATTAGTACCCCAGGTCATCTTAGGTTTCATTACATACAGTCGAGAAGAACTACTGAATATAAGATCAGCGTCAACTCACCATCAGTACGACCAAGAATATGTTTTCCGCGACGCGGATCCTGTGTTCTGCCTTACAAACAGGACAACGGAATGGATCGCATGGAGCGACCCAAGAAAACGACTCCGAAAAAGAGGGAAACGAGGCGGTCTTCTGGTCAGACTCAGGACACGGGCACATCGCGCACCACTCCCCAGCATTCTTCTTGCCAATGTCCAGTCTCTTGACAACAAGGTTGACGAAATCCGAGCAAGGGTGGCATTCCAGAGGGACATCAGAGACTGCAACGTTCTCTGCTTCACGGAAACATGGCTCACTGGAGAGACGCTATCCGATGCGGTGCAGCCAAGGGGTTTCTCCACGCATCGCGCCGACAGAAACAAACATCTTTCTGGTAAGAAGAGTGGCGGGGGCGTATGCCTCATGACTAACGAGACATGGTGTGATGAAGGAAACATACAGGAACTCAAATCCTTCTGTTCACCTGATTTAGAATTCCTCACAATCAAATGTAGACCGCATTATATTCCAAGAGAATTCTCTTCGATTATAATCACAGCCGTATATATCCCCCCCCCAAGCAGACACATCGATGGCTCTGAACGAACTTTATTTAACTCTTTGCAAACTGGAAACCATTTATCCGGAGGCTGCATTCATTGTAGCTGGGGATTTTAACAAAGCTAATCTGAAAACAAGACTCCCTAAATTTTATCAGCATATCGATTGCGCAACCAGGGGTGGTAAAACCTTGGATCATTGTTACTCTAACTTCCGCGACGCATATAAGGCCCTGCCCCGCCCCCCTTTTGGAAAAGCTGACCACGACTCCATTTTGCTGATCCCTGCCTACAAGCAGAAACTAAAACAAGAGGCTCCCACGCTGAGGTCTGTCCAACGCTGGTCAGACCAAGCTGACTCCACACTCCAAGACTGCTTCCATCACGTGGACTGGGACATGTTTCGTATTGCGTCGGATAAAAATATTGACGAATACGCTGATTCGGTGTGCGAGTTCATTAGAACGTGCGTCGAAGATGCCGTTCCCATAGCAACGATAAAAACATTCCCTAACCAGAAACCGCGGATTGATGGCAGCATTCGCGTGAAACTGAAAGCGTGAACCACTGCTTTTAATCAGGGCAAGGTGTCTGGTAACATGTCCGAATATAAACAATGCAGCTATTCCCTCCGCAAGGCTATTAAACAAGCTAAGCGTCAGTACAGAGACAAAGTGGAATCTCAATTCAATGGCTCAGACACAAGAGGCATGTGGCAGGGTCTACAGTCAATCACGGACTACAAGAAGAAACCCAGCCCAGTCACGGACCAGGATGTCTTGCTCCCAGGCAGACTAAATAACTTTTTTGCCCGCTTTGAGGACAATACAGTGCCACTGACACGGCCTGCAACGAAAACATGCGGTCTCTCCTTCACTGCAGCCGAGGTGAGTAAGACATTTAAACGTGTTAACCCTCGCAAGGCTGCAGGCCCAGACGGCATCCCCAGCCGCGCCCTCAGAGCAGACCAGCTGGCCGGTGTGTTTACGGACATATTCAATCAATCCCTATACCAGTCTGCTGTTCCCACATGCTTCAAGAGGGCGACCATTGTTCCTGTTCCCAAGAAAGCTAAGGTAACTGAGCTAAACGACTACCGACCCGTAGCACTCACTTCCGTCATCATGAAGTGCTTTGAGAGACTAGTCAAGGACCATATCACCTCCACCCTACCTGACACCCTAGACCCACTGCAATTTGCTTACCGCCCAAATAGGTCCACAGACGATGCAATCTCAACCACACTGCACACTGCCCTAACCCACCTGGACAAGAGGAATACCTATGTGAGAATGCTGTTCATCGACTACAGCTCGGCATTCAACACCATAGTACCCTCCAAGCTCGTCATCAAGCTCGAGACCCTGGGTCTCGACCCCGCCCTGTGCAAGTGGGTACTGGACTTCCTGACGGGCCGCCCCCAGGTGGTGAGGGTAGGCAACAACATCTCCTCCTCGCTGATTCTCAACAAGGGGGCCCCACAAGGGTGCGTTCTGAGCCCTCTCCTGTACTCCCTGTTCACCCACGACTGCGTGGCCACGCACGCCTCCAACTCAATCATCAAGTTTGCGGACGACACAACAGTGGTAGGCTTGATTACCAACAACGACGAGACGGCCTACAGGGAGGAGGTGAGGGCCCTCGGAGTGTGGTGTCAGGAAAATAACCTCACAATCAACGTCAACAAAACTAAGGAGATGATTGTGGACTTCAGGAAACAGCAGAGGGAACACCCCCCTATCCACATTGATGGAACAGTAGTGGAGAGGGTAGCAAGTTTTAAGTTCCTCGGCATACACATCACAGACAAACTGAATTGGTCCACTCACACTGACAGCGTCGGGAAGAAGGCGCAGCAGCGCCTCTTCAACCTCAGGAGGCTGAAGAAATTCGGCTTGTCACCAAAAGCACTCACAAACTTCTACAGATGCACAATCGAGAGCATCCTGGCGGGCTGTATCACCGCCTGGTACGGCAACTGCTCCGCCCTCAACCGTAAGGCTCTCCAGAGGGTAGTGAGGTCTGCACAACGCATCACCGGGGGCAAACTACCTGCCCTCCAGGACACCTACACCACCCGACGTTACAGGAAGGCCATAAAGATCATCAAGGACATCAACCACCCGAACCACTGCCTGTTCACCCCGCTATCATCCAGAAGGCGAGGTCAGTACAGGTGCATCAAAGCTGGGACCGAGAGACTGAAAAACAGCTTCTATCTCAAGGCCATCAGACTGTTAAACAGCCACCACTAACATTGATTGGCTGCTGCCAACACACTGTCATTGACACTGACCCAACTCCAGCCACTTTAATAATGGGAATTGATGGGAAATGATGTAAATATATCACTAGCCACTTTAAACAATGCTACCTTATATAATGTTACTTACCCTACATTATTCATCTCATATGCATACGTATATACTGTACTCTACATCATCGACTGCATCCTTATGTAATACATGTATCACTAGCCACTTTAACTATGCCACTTTGTTTACCTTGTCTACATACTCATCTCATATGTATATACTGTACTCGATACCATCTACTGTATGCTGCTCTGTACCATCACTCATTCATATATCCTTATGTACATATTCTTTATCCCCTTACACTGTGTATAAGACAGTAGTTTTGGAATTGTTAGTTAGATTACTTGTTGGTTATCACTGCATTGTCGGAACTAGAAGCACAAGCATTTCGCTACACTCGCATTAACATCTGCTAACCATGTGGATGTGACAAATACAATTTGATTTGATTTGATTTGATTTACAAGGAGCTGGAATGTACCGCACCGGCCTATGCACCCGCAACGGGGACACCGTGCGCTCCACAGCATAACACAGTGCATGCCCAGTTCTCTCTCGCTCTCCGGTAAGCACAGGAAGTTGGCGCAGGTCTCCTACCTGGCTTCGCCAGACTCCCTGTGTGCCACCCCTTAAGACATTTTTGGGGCTGCCTCTCGGGCTTCCTACCACGCCGCCGTGTTGACTCCATTCGCCGGTATCCCTCCTCACACTGCTCCAGAGAATCCCAGGCGGGCTCCGGCCCTCTCCCTGGGTCGACTGCCCATCTGTCTATCTCCTCCCAAGTAGTGACACAATCCAGATCTCGCTCCCATGTCCAGAAATCCTGACATCGCTGCTGCTGCCCATTACCACGCCGCTTGGTCCTTTTGTGGTGGATGATTCTGTAACGTCTTCATCTGAAGAGGAGTAAGGATCGGACCAATTCGCAGCGTGGTAAGTGTCCATGACGATTATAATAAGAAAAGCCTGAACACTATGAAATACAAAACAATAAACAATAACGTGAAATAAACCAAACCGAAACAGTCCCATGTGGCACTGACACAGGAAACATAGACCCATTTGAAAATTAAATCATCTCTGAAATATTGCTATTTTTATACCAAGGAATAGAAAGCTGGTTGCAATTTCAGTTTAATCCACCAGAAAAGACAGAACAAATATTATAATGCATTTTAGCGTTAAACTCCCATATACTAATTGATAAAAAAAAAACATTATAAATAAAAAAAAGTATCATCTTTGTCAATTATATTATAAATAGGACTGATGCAGCATTACCGCACAAATGGAGGAGGCACGCTTGCAAGAAGGGGAGAATAAAAAGGAACTAGCCAAAATTGGGAAGAGAAAATTGTGATAAATAAAAAAGTATACCAGTTTCATTTTAGCTGCACTATACAGGTTGCAAAATTGATGGGAGGAAATTTTCGATGTACCGATTCAATGGCACTAGGTTTATGAACAATGTAAGATTCAAAACTTTCAAAAGGTTCAAAGGTTTTTTCAATTTAAATTAATATACAAAACTCTTGCAACCAATAGAATGCTATATATTGGGGATACAACCATCCCAACTCTGCAGATTTTGCTGTGAAGACAGAATCATTAGATGTTTTGGTACTGCCCACATGTTGCTTGTTTCTGGTCTCAGAGTTATGAATTGCTGAATATATATTTACTTGGAGCGAACTCTGCAAATAGCACTGCTGGGTGATTTTATAAGTCCTAGCCAATCAATAATAACAATACTCTTAGTAAATGTGTTTACTGTATCTTTGATTTACAGTCTGTAGAATCTATGACAATAGAAAGGTTCAGAACTTTTGTGAAACATCACAGCACAATGGAAAAATATAAGATAACCATAACTCTTATCTCTTCTGCTCCCCTGCAGGGCTCTTTGTTTATCTTTGAAATGCTTTCTCACAGACCCCATTTCTTTATAAGAGGCAGAGACTTAGAAAAGAGTGTGGAACAATTATAAATCCTTTAAATGAATGTATATATTGTTAATCTGTAGTCTAGGACCATATAAATGTAGAGGAGGAGGGGTCCCATAGCCCCTCCCCTTCTATTAATACAACATATTATAATACATCAAACATTTGGTGCAGCCTCCATCATGACCCCAATTTGACCCATCAATGTATAATCTGAACGTGGAAGCCTAAATATTGTTGTCCATTAGTTTACTCCAATTAGGTGAAGAATGGTAGGGATAGGGGAAAATAATAATGAAGCAAAATATATTAAAATAAATATATATATTTACCCCAAAAATATATATGGGGATTGGAAATTATAGACAATTAAATTGATAGAAGCCACAATATTAAAGCTGATCTACCCCCTAACAATAAATAAATAAAATAACAAAATACAATTTTAAAATGTATATTTTTCCCCCAGGTTTAGCCCAACTTGGTGGGCCCAACTTTCCCTGAGTGGTCCCATGTAGGGCAGTGTTCCCAATGGGGAAAAGCAGAGCCGAGATACACACATGTACAGTGGGGTTCGTAATTATTGACACCCTTGATAAAATGAGCAATAATCACTGTATAAAATTAATTATTCAAATACTCAGCTCTATTGTATGTTTAAACATTTTTAACAATTATATCATTTTATACTAGTATAATTGCTCAGAGAAAGAGATTTTGTTAATCAAGTAAATTATTGACACCCCTAAATTGGTAAAAATGGTTGACACCCCAAATTCTTAGAAATAAAGTAGTCAAAAGTTAGTCACTTTTATTGGAAATCCGAATATAATATGGTTCTCAACACTTCTACATTAATGTTGATGCTACAATGATTACATATAATACAGAATGAATCGTGATAAGGATGATTGAGAAAGTTACAGAGGGTCAAAGACCATACCCCCATTTCATGCTAACCTCTCATCATTACAATAACAGGGGAGGTTAGCATGTCTTGGCGGTATGAACCTTGGCCCTCTGTGACTTTCTCACTCATCATTATTCATGATTCATTATTCCTTTTTCACACACTTTCCTCTCTGCACGTATTCTGACCAGTGCCAGCCTGGTACATGTTTGAGGTGGAGATCAATGAAATGGAGGTGTGGCAGAGGTGTGTCTACAAATACGCATATTCTGACCTTGACTTAGTACCCTCGTAATTCCACCACTATTGCACTCTTGAAAAGGTGTAATAAGTTTAGCAAACCTGTTAGTTGCAAGTGGGAAAACACATTCCCAATTATAAGAATGACATGACTCTCTGTGCAGTATTATTGATAAATTGATAAGAGCTATTATAGGTAAATGAGTAATCAGTTTGAAAAGTGTATGATAAATATGCTACACATACTGAAAAAGTATAATGACTGAAATTAGTGGAGATGAATGTGAAACCAGTAGTACGGCAGAAACTGCCTGGTAGCCTATTCCGGCCTCTTTTCCACAAATAGCTGTGCCAATATTCAGAATTCTAAGAGTAGAATCTGGAACATGTAACCTGCTTCATTCATTATGGAACACAGACCAAATGTGGCAGTTTGAACCTGGAGCCTGGAGCACGGTTCACGACAACTGGAAGGTTGTCAATAAGTTCCATGATCACTGAGGATAGGATAGCTTTATAGGACTATTGTGGGAGGGTTTTCAGCAGGTTGAATTACATTTATTCAGTGCGCACAAGGGATCCAAACTGAAAGAGCTTATTGCGCATCTGCATAAGGTAAGTCTGAATACCAAAAACTGAGAAGTGCATAGAGGGGATAGTGCAACATTTTTATACCCAGAGTCAGATTAACTCATGGATACCATTTTTATGTCTCTGCGTGCCATTTGAAGGAAGTTGAAGGTCATTTCTAGAGTCATTGCTAATCAGCATTAGCGCAATGACTGGAAGTTTACAGGAACAACTAGCATGCAAGCTGTTCCTATAGACGTCCAGTCATTGCGCTAACACTTCCTTGCAATAAAAACACTTATTTGCATAGCCAACATGGGGATGTGGTTCTGGAAAAACGGATTAAAAACAGAGTCCCCTCTACATTACCACAAAGATCACCTCTGCACATATCAATACTAGCTATAAGGGCCTAATATTACAAAAACCCATCTTATCCCTTGACTAAGGCTGGCAATTTCAGAGCTGGCCATGACCAGACAAGATTGAAATGGAATGGAATATGATGGACAAAATAGTGATACACTCACTAATGAATGCCTACACCTATAGATGGTTAGTTAGCTAGTTGTTGAAGCTAGCTAAATACATTGCGCGGGCCGAAATGGATCTACATGTGATTTATAAACATAATGACAACACTGACCCTGCACAGCAAATGTATGTGTTGCTTAGCAAGCTAGCTAGATACCTCGGCTAGCTTTCTATAACAAGTCATCAAAATATATAACGCTTGGCTGGAACATAGTAAAACTAACGCTAGATGACTAGTTAGATAGATATTAGGTATGATTATACTGTAACTAGTAAATGTCAGCTTGTTTTGAGTTTAGGCTTACCATCAGTTTCCGAAGTAGTAGTAACTCCCTTTTGGTTGGCCAATTTAATTTTCTTATCAGATAGTTTCCTCTCAGTTTTCCGTTGACTGGTACAAATCTCGCTATAGCTCTGTAACATTTTTGTTGTGGGGTTCTCAGGAAATGCGGAAATCTCCCGAAATACGACCCAACCAATGGACTTTCATCAGCTGCCACAGAGGGCAAACTGGGGTTTGACCTCACCATCTAATATTCATATAATCTCATATTCTGATCCTTGCCTCTTAAGTATGGCCATCTAGAACTGTTTGAATGAATTTTTAAAAACATATTGTACCTTTAATCAGCCATTAGAAACCCCACTGTAAGGTGCTGAAGTCCTTCGGGTCTGCCTTCCAATGGCATGGGAAACCTGAAGCATTTTTATTTTTTCATTACCACAGCATTTGTTGTGTGTGTGTGTGTGTATTATCTCGTCTGAAGTCATCATCCTTGAAGCCTTACTGCAAAGGTCAGTGCTTCTATAAAGTCAACCCCGCTACCCCGCCCCCCAGGCATATACCACATAACTTTTGAGACCTCCAAGGGGCTTAATACATTTTGTCAGGAGGTGGAGAGAGGGTGACACCTTAATTACCACAATCCTCTGGAGTCCTTGAGGAGACCCGGGCTCTCAGAGCTCTCATACATACTCATTTGAAAGTTTTGATTACCAATCTCCCACCCGTGGTGTCGGATGAATTTGGAGATCCACGCATGAACGGAGCCATTAGTCTTGAATAAAGCTTTTATGAGAAGTTCTTTACGGCAAAGCATCCTTACATGGCACAAACTACATACAGTCTGACCTTCAGATCAAATAAGTGTTTAGTCCCAGTTGTACACTGAGGAAGGCTTTTATATCATTTGGGCTCTTAGGTGTTGGCTGATCCGATGTTGATCCACGGTTCATCCATCGATTTTATTCTGTTGCATTCGAGTTGTGTTCAAGTTGTCTTTGAGTTTTCTTTGCATTATATTCAAGTTGTATTTGAGTTCTGCACCCCCCTCCTCTACAATCTCTGAACTCTCCAGCTGTGTTTCTGTGCATCCATGCCACCCCGCACCCGGCTGTTAATAACCCATTCTGGTGGGCTAGAGCACAGAGAAGACTGGCTGCTCAGCCAGTACATCCAGAAAAATCCAACAACAGCAGGAGGTTGAGGTAATGATGGCTATTTTATGGAAAGCAGGAGGTCCAGTTGAGCCGGATTCTTACGGTTATCAAGCCAAACCTAGCATTTAGTGCTAATTCCTTTAACTGCTGTCAAGCAAAGCCTGTTCCTTTCACTCTCTATTTTCCTCTCTTTATTATATCTATTTTTGCCATAACTTAAATACACTACATGACCAAATGTATGTGAACACCTGCTCGTCGAATGTCTCATTCCAAAATCATGGGCATTAATATGGAGTTGGTCCCCCCCCTCCACTCTTCTGGGAAAGCTTTCCACTAAATGTTGGATCATTGCTGCGGGGACATGCTTCCATTCAGCCAGAAGAGCATTAGTGAGGTCGGACAATAATGTTGGGCAATTAGGCCTGGCTCACAGTCAGTATTCCAATTCATCCCAAAGGTGTTCGATGGGGTTGAGGTCAGGCTCTGTGCAGGCCAGTCAAGTTCTTCCACACTGAACTTGACAAATCATTTCAGGACCTCGCTTTGTGCACGGTGGCATTGTCATGCTGAAACAGGAAAGGCCTTCCCCAAAATGTTGCGACAAATTCGAAGCACATAATCGTCTAGAATAACATTGTATGCTGTAGCATTAAGATTTCCCTTCACTGAAACTAATGTGCCTAGCCCAAACCATGAAAAACAACCCCCAGACCATTATTCCTCCTCCACCAAACTATACAATTGGCATTATGCATTGGAGCCGGTAGAGTTCTCCTGGCATCTGCCAAACCCAGATTCGTATGTTGGAATGACAGATGGTGAAGTGTGATTTATCACTCCAGAGAACACGTTTCCACTGCTCCAGTATCCAATGGCGGTGAGCTTTACACTACTTCAGCCAATGCTTGGAATTGCACATGGTGATCTTAGGTTTGTTTGTGGCTGGGGTGTCCCCATACTTTTGTATATTTAGTGTATTCACAGAATATATATACACTGCTTGTCAAAAGTCTTTATTTTTACTATTTCCTACATTCTAGAATAATAGTGAAGACATCCACAATATGAAATAACAAAATATGAAGTAACCAAAAAAGTGTCAATCAAATCAAAATATATTTAAAATGTGAGATTCTTCAAAGTTGCCACCCTGTGTCTTGATGACAGCTGTGAACACTCTTGGCATTCTCTCAACCAGCTTCATGAGGTAGTCACCTGGAATGCATTTCAATTAATAGGTGTGTCTTGTTAATTGGAATTTCTTTCCTTCTTAATGCGTTTGAGCCAATCATTTGTGTTGTGACAAGGTAGTGTTGGTATACAGATGATAGCCCTATTTGGGAAAAGACCAAGTCCGTATTTGTAAGTCGCTCTGGATAAGAGCGTCTGCTAAATGACTTAAATGTAAATGTATTATGGCAAGGACAGCTCAAATAAGCAAATAGAAACGACAGTCCATCATTACTTTAACACATTGAAGAACTTCAAAGTTTCTTCAAATGCAGTTGCAAAAACCATCAAGAACTTTGAAGAAACTGGCTCCCATGAGGACCACCACAGGAAAAGAAGACCAAGAGTTATCTCTGCTGCGGATAAGTTCGTTAGAGTTACCAGCCTCAGAAAAGTAACAGACACATCTCAACATCAACTGTTCAGAGGAGACTGTGTGAATCAGGCTTTCATGGTTGAATTGCTGCAAAGAAACCACTACTAAAGGACAAAAATAATAATAAGAGACTTGCTTGGGCCAAGAAACACGAGCAATGGACATTAGACTGGTGGAAATCTGTCCTTTGGTCTGATGACTCCAAATTTGAGATTTTTGGTTCCAACTACCGTGTCTTTGTGAGACGCCGAGTAGGTGAACTGATGATCTCCACATATGTGGTTCCCACCGTGAAGCATGGAGGAGGAGGTGTGATGGTGTGGGGGTGCTTTTCTGGTGATACTGTCGGTCATTTATTTAGAATTCAAGGCATACTTAACCAGCATGGCCACCACAGCATTCTGCAGCGATACCCCATGCCATCTGGTTTGCGCTTAGTGGGACTATCATTTGTTTTTCAACAGGACAATGACCCAACACACATACAGGCTGTGTAAGGGCTATTTGACCAAGAAGGAAAGTGATGGAGTGCTGCATCAGATGACCTGGACTCTGCAATCAAGTGACCTAAATCCAATTGAGATGGTTTGAGATGAGTTGGACCGCAGAGTGAAGGAAAAGCAGCCAACAAGTGCTCAGGATATGTGGGAACTCCTTCAAGACTGTTGGAAAAGCATTCCGGGTGAAGCTGGTTCAGAGAATGCCAAGACTGTGCAAAGTTGGCATCAACACAACTTTTTGGTTACTACATGATTCCATATTTGTCATTTCATAGTTTTGATGTCTTCACTATAATTCTACTGCAGAAAATATTACAAATAAAGAAATACATTTGAATGAGTAGGTGTGTCCAAACTTTTGACTGGTACTGTATGTTATGTATAGTTGAAGTCGGAAGTGCATATACTGAGGTTGGAGTAATTTAAACTCTTTTTTTCAACCACTCCACAAATGTCTTGTTAAAAACTGTAGTTTTTGCAAGTTGGTTAGGTCATCTACTTTGTGCATGACACAAATAATTATTTCCAACAATTGTTTACAGACAGATTATTTCACTTACTGTATATCACTGTATCACAATTCCAGTGGGTCAGAAGTTTACATATACTAAGTTGACTGTGCATTCAAACAGCTCGGAAAATTCCAGAAAATTATGTCTATACACAACTATATACATTTGAAGTCGGAACTTTACATACACCTTAGCCAAATACATTTGAACTCAGTTTTTCACAATTCCTGACATTTTATCCTAGTACAAATGCCCTGTATTAGGTCAGTTAGGATCACCACTTTATTTTAAGAATCGGAAATGTCAGAATAATTATTTATTTCAGCTTTTATTTCTTTCATCACATTCCCAGGGGGTCAGAAGTGTACATACACTCAATTAGTATTTGGTAGCATTGCCTTTCAATTGTTTAACTTGGGTCAAACGTTTCGGGTAGCCTTCCACAAGCTTCCCACAATAAGTTGGGTGAATTTTGGCCCATTCCTCCTGATAGAGCTGGTGTAACTGAGTCAGGTTTGTAGGTCTCCTTGCTCACACACACTTTTTCAGGTCTGCCCACAAATTTTCTATGGGATTGAGGTCAGGGCTTTGTGATGGCCACTCCAATACCTTGCCTTTGTTGTCCTGAAGCCATTTTGCCACAACTTTGGAAGTATGCATGGGGTCATTGTCCATTTGGAAGACCCATTTGCGATCAAGCTTTAACTTAATGACTGATGTCTTGAGATGCTGCTTCAATATATCTACATAATTTTTCTACCTCATGATGCCATCTATTTTCTGAAGTGCACCAGTCTCACCTGCAGCAAAGCACCCCCACAACATGATGCTGCCACCCCCATGCTTCACAGTTGGGATGGTGTTCTTCGGCTTGCAAGCATCCCCCCTTTTTCCTCCAAACATAATGATGGTCATTATGGCCAAACAGTTCTGTTTTTGTTTCATCAGACCAGAGGACATTTTTCCAAAAAGTATGATCTTTGTCCCCATGTGCAGTTGCAAACCGCAGTCTGGCTTTTTTTTAGACGGTTATGGAGCAGTGACTTCTTCCTTGCTGTGCGGCCTTTCAGGTTAAGTCGATATATGACTCATTTTACTGTGAATATAGATACCTGTATCCTCAAGCATCTTCATAAGGTCCTTTGCTGTTGTTCTGGGTTTGATTTGCACTTTTCGCACCAAAGTACATTCATCTCTAGGAGACAGAAGATGTCTCCTTCCTGAGCGGTCAGACGACTGTGTGGTCCCATGGTGATTATACTTGCATACTATTGTTTGTACAGATGAACCTGGACCTTCAGGCATTTGGATATTGCGCCCAAGGATGAACCAGACTTGTGAAGGTCTACAATTTATTTTCTGAGGTCTTGGCTGATTTATTTGGATTTTCCCATGATATCAAGCAAAGAGGCACTGAGTTTGAAGGTCGGCCTTGAAATACATCCACAGGTACTCCTCGAATTGACTCAAATTATGTCAATTAGCCTATCAGAAGCTTCTCAAACCATGACATAATATTCTAGAATTTTCCAAGCTGATTAAAGGCACAGTCAACTTAGTGTATCTTAACTTCTGACCAACTGGAATTGTGATACAGTGAATTATAAGTGAAATAATCTGTCTGTAAACAATTGTTGGAAAAATGACTTGTGTCATGGAAAAAAACATGACCTAACAGTTTCTTAACAAAAGATTTGTGGAGTGGTTGAAAAACGCATTTTAATGACTCCAACCTAAGTGTATGTAAACTTCCGACTTCAACTGTATGTATACATACAGATTGTATGTATATATATTTTTAAGGGATGGCTTCTTAATTCTTTTTTAAGTGTATTTAATGTATTGGATATGTGGAATATCTCTCTTTTGTAGTAGAAAAAAATAGATGTTAAATAAATAAATACACTTCACTCTTTCGAGCTTCTCATGTACAGTACCTGTGAGACAGAGAAGGGTAATGGGTTAAAACCCTTAAATACCAGAACATCTTGGCTCTTGTATGTATGGACCAGGCCATTATGTCCAACAATGTCCCTTTGAAAGTTCATAAGGCTGTTGCCTGGGCCACTCTCCATCACCCTGTGCTTTCAGAGCAGTAATAGGATTGCTCAGGGATCATAACAGTATGTGTATAAATGTGTCCATTTGAAAAGCCGCTTGTGATGTCAGAGGTGCTCTACCATTGATGAGGCAATTCTACGCATGACCGCCTCTGTCTCACTCCCTCTGTCTCTAGCCCCTCTCTCTGTTTCTCTCTCCTTCTCTCTGTTGCTACAGTCAGAGTGAGGGAGGGAGCGGGAGGACACACTGCAAATGTATCTCTTTCTAGTCAATCCTCTGCCATCCTTTCGTTTCTATCTGTCCCTCTCTCCATCTCTCCTCAGTTGCAAATAGCCAAGCTGTGCATGGGTCACAGTGTTACCTGTTACATGTTACGTGTGTTAGGCTGTGAATGGCTACCAAATATTCATGCTTTCCAAGTGACAATACGTTATCAGCTATCCAAGGATCAGAAAGGCATGTGATATAGCAGACAGCCATACTTCACAGTAGGGGAATTCTTTCCAATTTCCCGAGAACTCAGTACTAGAGTCAGGGCTTTCCCATTGTCACCTACTCTGGTGCATACTGACAAGGCCATATCTTACCCCACACAAGCTGACATTCGTTAATACAGGAGATATGGGGAGATGGAGAGATGTGCCCGTATATCATTATATTAAAATAAGAGGATGTATTCAATGTCCTTGAGAGGCACTTGAAGACCGCATTTTAAATGTCAATGTCTCTTAATAATCCACTCTTTATGCATTGCCTTGCCTGTGCTGTGGAAGGACTGATTTAAGATTCCCCAGCATCTCCATCGCTGGAGCATATGCTGTTAAATAGTAAGACCTTGCTCTGTGTTATGTGTAGGGTAATTACCACAGGAAGTTGGTGGCATCTTAATTGGTGAGAACGGGCTCGTGGAAATGACTGGTGCGGAATCAGTGGAATGGTATCAAATGGATCAAACATATGGTTTCCAGGTGTTTCATGCCATCCCATTTGCTCCGTTTCAGTCATCGAGAGCATCCTGACCGGTTGCATCACCGCCTGGTATGGTAATTGCTCGGCATCTGACACAAGGCGCAATAGAGGGTAGTGCGTACAGCCCAGTACATCACTGGGGCCAAGCTTCCTGCCATCCAGGACCTATATACTAGGCGGTGTCAGAGAAAAGCCCCAAAAATGGTCAAAGACTCCAGTCACCCAAGTCATAGACTGTTTTCTCCTCTACCGCACTAGAAGCGGTACTGGAGCGCCAAGTCTAGGACCAAAAAGCTTCTTAACAGCTTCTACCCCCAAGCCATAAGACTGCTGAACAATTAATCAAATGGTCACCAGATTATTTACATTGACACCCCCTCCATTTGTTTTTTTACAATGCTGCTACTCGCTGTTTATTACCTACGCAGGGTCACTTCACCCCTACCTACATGTACAAATTACCTCGACAAACCTGTACCCCCAGCACATTGACTCGGTACCTTGTACCCCCTGTATACAGTATCTGTTTACCCATTTAGAATTGACAACACTTTATGTCTCTCGTCCTCCTATTTGAAGGTGTCAGAAGAAAATTGGACAATTTACCCTTTTAGTGTATTAAATGTAGTCAAAGGTTTAGTATTTGGTATCATTTTCCTAGCAAGCAATGACTACATCAAGCTTGTGTCTACGAACTTGTTGGATACATTTGCATTTTGTTTTGGTTGTGTTTCAGATTATTTTCTGCCCAATAGAAATTAATGATAAATAATGTAATAGGACATTTTGGAGTCACGTTTATTGTTAATTTGCATCCATTAATGTGGATGCTACCATGATTAATGGATAATCATGAATGCATCGTGAATAATGATGAGTGAGAAAGTTACAGATGCACGAAGATCATGCCCCCAAAACATAATATTTGGTATTATATTTATCATTATTCACACTAAGCACACATCAAATTCCACAAAATCAACATTTTACAATGGCAATCTCATCTCAGTTTTGAATCCCATTAAAAACCTGTGGTTTGAATTGGAGGGCAGTCCATAGGCGCAGACAAAAGATATCAGGGATCTTGACAGATACTGTATGGAATAATGGTCTAAGATCCTTCCCAATGTGTTCTCCAACATTTTAGAAAAAGGCTCAGTGCCGTTGTTCTAGTAAGGTGAGATATTGAAAACGGGCGTCAATAATTTTGACCCCTACCTTTTTGAGAAACAAAAGATAACTTGTTAAACAAAATCCCTTTCTCTGAGCAATTGTATTAGTATAAATAGTATAAATATATACACTGCTCAAAAAAATAAAGGGAACACTAAAATAACACATCCTAGATCTGAATGAATGAAATATTCTAATTAAATACTTTTTTCTTTACACAGTTGAATGTGCTGACAACAAAATCACACAAAAATTATCAATGGAAATCAAATTTATCAACCCATGGAGGTCTGGATTTGGAGTCACACTCAAAATTAAAGTGGAAAACCACACTATAGGCTGATCCAACTTTGATGTAATGTCCTTAAAACAAGTCAAAATGAGGCTCAGTAGTGTGTGTGGCCTCCACATGCCTGTATGACCTCCCTACAACGCCTGGGCATGCTCCTGATGAGGTGGCGGATGGTCTCCTGAGGGATCTCCTCCCAGACCTGGACTAAAGCATCCGCCAACTCCTGGACAGTCTGTGGTGGAACGTGGCGTTGGTGGATGGAACGAGACATGATGTTCCAGATGTGCTCAATTGGATTGAGGTCTGGGTAACGGGCGAGCCAGTCCATAGCATCAATGCCTTCCTCTTGCAGGAACTGCTGACACACTCCAGCCACATGAGGTCTAGCATTGTCTTGCATTAGGAGGAACCCAGGGCCAACCGCACCAGCATATGGTCTCAAAAGGGGTCTGAGGATCTCATCTCGGTACCTAATGGCAGATAGGTAAAAAAAAAGAAAAAAGAATCTGACATGTAATATTCCTTTGAGCATGGTGAAGTAATGAATTACTCTTTGGAGGGTGTATCAATACAGCCAGTCACTACAAAGATACAGGTGTCCTACCTAACTCAGCTGCCGGAGAGGAAGGAAACCGCTCAGGCATTTCACCATGAGGCCAATGGTGACATTAAAACGGTTACAGAGTTTAATTGCTGTGAAAAGAGAAAACTCAGGATGGATCAACAGCATTGGCAAGCAGCATACAACCCTACATCCCAGTGCTGGTTTGCTTCTGAAGCTATGTAGGGTTGGTCCTGGTCGGTCCCTAGATGGGCTTCTGATGCTGCTGGAAGTGGTGTTGGAGGGCCAGTAGGAGGCACTATTTCCTCTGGTCTAAAACAATACCCCAATGCCCCAGGGCAGTGATTGAAGGACATTGCCTTATGTTGCGTGCCATTTTTCGTCTGGGACATTAAACAGGTGTCCTGACTCTCTGTGGTCACTAAAGATCCCGTGGCACTTATTGTTAGAGTAGGGGTGTCCAGGCTAAATTCCCAATCTGGCACTCATACCATCACGGTCACCTAATCATTCCCAGCTAACAATTGGCTCTATTACCCAGGTCGTTGCTGTAAATGATAATGTGTTCTCAGTCAATTTACCTAGTAAAATAAGGGTAAGTAAAAATAAATAGTTACTCCACAATACTACCTTAATTACAGAGTGAAAAGAAAGATCCCTGTACAGATTTATTTTATGGGGTATTGTGTGTAGTTCGGTGAGATTTAAAAAATATATATTTTGAATTAGGCTGTAACACAACAACATGTGGAATAAGTGAAAGGGTATGAATACTTTCTGAAGACATTGTAGATAAACCTGGCATTTAATATGGAACAACATTATTTGCTTATTGATTCAAGGACATGCGAGTGAGAGGGACCGAGAATGGAGTGAAAGATGCAGTAAATTATTGATGGTTGTGATTTTCATTTTTCTAATGGTGTTCACACACACACACACACACACACACACACACACACACACACACACACACACACACACACACACACACACACACACACACACACAACTCAATTTATGATATTGGTGGCACCACATCTCATCTCGCTCTCTTTATCTGGGATGAGTATTTTTTTTCTCTAACAGACGTTTCTCTGTAGCAATCCCCTTAATGGGGTCAGAGATGGACATATTTCACTCTAGCGCTCTGAAGCGGATCCTCTGACTCACATCTCTACCATCAAATCATCTTAAAACGGGGAGAGACACCAACTCTCCTATCAGCGGTCACGCCCACTTCTCAATGTTCCAATCTCCAGTGGTGGCAGCTCCTCCACCGACCTGATTGGTGATTAACGCGTGTGGGCTTTGCCTTGCTATTGCCAGAAATTTGATCGACAGCTTTCTGACAGGTTATATAAAAGCATTTCGCTACACTACAAGCATTTCACTACACTCGCATTAACATCTGCTAACCATGTGTATGTGACAAATACATTTGATTTGATTTATAGGAAGTGCATAGCACCAAGATACACTGTTAGTGCTATAAATTAAGATCTTTAAGAGATGTTAACAAAGTACTAAAATTAAAAGTACTAAACTAAAAGTTTCGCCTAATTTCAGTTTATGTGACAAAACAAGCATGTATAGTGTAGAACATGTATTCACAAACTGGGGTACTTTTTTTTTTTGTGAATCACAATGTTAGTTGGCATATCCCTGACATCCTTGCACGCGTAGGCGTTCTACACTATAAATGCTTGTTTTGTCACATAAACTGAAATTAGGCGAAACTTGTATAATTTTAGTATACATTTAAAATGTATTTTAAATGAGCAGGGAACACACTGTAGGTCTGACATGACATTTACACCTGGTGTTCCAGGACAGGTATGTAAAGTGAAACGTGTTTACAATCTTATCTACACTTCAATTCTAAACCAGAGGTTGATGTACAATAGAGATGTTGAGAAACAACAAACAGAGATCTGTTCACTATCCTCATCCCCATTAGTACAAAGTAAAAATCTGTCGTTCTGCCCCTGAGAAAGGCAGTTAATCCACTGTTCCCCTGGCGCCGAAGACGTGGATATCGATTAAGGCAGCCCCCCGCACCTCTCTGATTCAGAGGGGTTGGGATAAATGCGGAAGACAAATTTCAGTTGAATACATTCAGTTGGACAACTGACTAGGTCTCCCCCTTTCCCTTACCATATTTCACTGCAGCTGGATAGGGTTTAACTTTAGGTCCTTTCCCAGTGAAAGCTGATCATTAGGCCCCCCTCTGTGTAACTGGAGTGGAGACGCACTGTGGTCAGATCTCTCTCTGATTGATAGTTAGTGGTTGGAGGCTTTTAGTGCTGCCCTTTCATTCAGGATCAGCCCCATCGCTCACCCACTTACAGTAGTCATAGATTGCCATCACATTTCTGACTCTAATGGCAGTGCTCCTATAATATACTGTATATTTCAAGCCTGTCAACAATCAAGCTAGGCTTCATGTGCTTTACGCTTTGTTTGCATTGGTGCACAATGAAGGAGGTGTACCAGGGTCTTGCATGTTCTTTGGAGTGTGTGATGATTGAGTGTTAAAGTGTAGTTGTAAAAATATAATTGATACAGCCTTTATAATGTATTACAGTTTGTTTCCTTTACACATATGAATCAGAGACCTTTAGACCACAGAAACTGTGTCTAAACAACCTTCACACAACCTTCAGAAGACACATTTCAATAACATTCAGAAACCCTTAAAAACAACACAGAAGATTCCTAGGTTGATTAGGTTTAAGTTTTAATCTTTGTCTGAGTGCGGGCCTTTAGAAATAACGTTCTCATGCATCTCATTACACCTCTCAACCCCATAACTGAGAGGTTATCGATTCTTTCAGGGTGTCACAGTTCAGAGAAAAAGAGGGAGAAACTAATTGAGGCCTTGTAATTACTCACAGTGCTGAAGTTAAGGTGACCTGAAGGACACATGATTTCTAAAGGGAAAGACCTGAGGAATTTGGACATGGGCATAAGTGTGTGTGTGTGGGGGGGTCAAGTTTTCTAGGACAATGAACAGACCACCATGTACTGTACAGTGTGAATTATTCCAACTCATAATCAATATCTAATGACACAAATGTACCACAACCATGCTTTTCATTTAACTTCTCATACGATCTTATTTCCTCTTTTCCTTTTATTATTATTTTTTTAAACTCTGTTTATTAAGTTTCACACACACACACACACACACACACACACACACACACACACACACACACACACACACACACACACACACACACACACACACACACACACACACACACAGACACAAAGCAATATAAATAATATACTCAACTAGAAAAAAAATACAAATAAAAATACAAATTAAAAAATAGCTTTACAGATACCATACTTTAGACAAGTTAAACACACCAGGCAGAAGGCTACAGAGGTTAAAGGGCAATCTATAGTACAGGGACAGAGCAAACACCTCACCATTGTTCCTGTAAACAGTCAAGGGATAAGGGTGGAGAAATGCAACCACTCACAGAGAGTCATGGCCACAGACCGACAATCCACTGGACAGAAAAAAAGTTTACAATGCTTTAAAATAAAAAAATAAAATGATTATTCATGTAGGCGTGAACAAAATGTAAAAATAACTGGGAAAAACAAGCTCACACTTCAGTCTCTGCCTGGGCAAGATGAACAAGGCATCTGCGGATCACAATCAATAAGCACATGGACCTTAATGCCCCCCCAGCAAAAACACAGAGAGAAGCTCCTCCAACCCTTAAGTCACAGACTTATTTTAGTATTAATTGGAATGCCATCAGAGGATGGACTGTTTAAAGTAAGACCGGAATGGAGCCCAAGCCTCATCAAACAGTTTGGGGTTCCCACGTGAATTGAATTTAATTTTTTCTAGTTTCAGAGAGCACAACACATCCCTCACCCAATATGTATAAGATGGGGGAGCTGCCATCTTCCAGTTCTGTAGTATTAGCCGTCTAGCTAAAAGAGTTGTATAAGCAACAGTGTCCGACTGGATTCTTGATAGGGGGGTACCCATGGGCAGTACTCCAAAAAGGGCTGTAAGGGGAGACATTTACATTTACATTTAAGTCATTTAGCAGACGCTCTTATCCAGAGCGACTTACAAATTGGTGCATTTACCTTATGACATCCAGTGGAACAGCCACTTTACAATAGTGCATCTAAATCTTTTAAGGGGGGTGAGAAGGATTACTTTATCCTATCCTAGGTATTCCTTAAAGAGGTGGGGTTTCAGGTCTCCGGAAGGTGGTGATTGACTCCGCTGTCTTGGCGTCGTGAGGGAGTTTGTTCCACCATTGGGGGCCAGAGCAGCGAACAGTTTTGACTGGGCTGAGCGGGAACTGTACTTCCTCAGTGGTAGGGAGGCGAGCAGGCCAGAGGTGGATGAACGCAGTGCCCTTGTTTGGGTGTAGGGCCTGATCAGAGCCTGGAGGTACTGAGGTGTCGTTCCCCTCACAGCTCCGTAGGCAAGCACCATGGTCTTGTAGCGGATGCGAGCTTCAACTGGAAGCCAGTGGAGAGAGCGGAGGAGCGGGGTGACGTGAGAGAACTTGGGAAGGTTGAACACCAGACGGGCTGCGGCGTTCTGGATGAGTTGTAGGGGTTTAATGGCACAGGCAGGGAGCCCAGCCAACAGCGAGTTGCAGTAATCCAGACGGGAGATGACAAGTGCCTGGATTAGGACCTGCGCCGCTTCCTGTGTGAGGCAGGGTCGTACTCTACGGATCTATAACAGTGTCATATACACATCAGAGAAACATTTAAATATTAATTCCCAGAAACCTGACAGTTTATGACAGCCCAAAACATATGCAACAGTGTGGCATATGACACAGGTAGGATCAAAATCAGAGAATATTCTTCCAAGTTTGGCCCCCGACCAGTGGATACGGTGAACCACCTTGAATTGAATGAGGCTGTGTCTAGTGCTAAAAGAGGACGAGTGCACCCTGTGCAGCACAGATTCCCAGGCGTCTTCCCCAAGTTCCTCCCCCAAATCCTTTTCCCATCGAGTCTTTAAAGGCACCAAAGAAGGGTTCTGTACGTCATGAATGATTGCATATACATCTGAAATTGCGCCCCTAGGAAGCTTGTTCAGCTCCAAGATGCTCTCTATAGCTGTATTCGCAGGCCTATTGGGAAATCCAGGTGTGTTAGCCCTGACAAAGTTTCTAGTCTGGAGATAGCGGAAAAAGTGGGATTGGGGGAGATAGAACGTTTCCTGCAGCTGAGAAAAAGAGGCAAATGTATCATCAAAGAATAATTGGGCTAGCGAGGAGAGGCCTAGTGAGTGCCAAATGCCAAAAGCCCCATCATTCAAAGATGGAGGAAATAAAATGTTCTGATTGATTGGGCCTGATAGAGAAAAGCCTCGGTGGCTAAAGGCTAAACGGAACTGATTCCAGATTTTAAGAGACTGCTTTACAATTGGGTTGACACACCTTTTGCCTAGGGACACTGGGAGAGACGAGCACAGCACAGAGGAAAGTGCTGCAGGTTTACACTATTCAGACTCCATCTGGACCCAGAGTGGTCTAGGGCCAGTAGGATCAGTCTGCAGCCAGTACAGAACGGCTCTGAAATTTGCAGCCCAGTAGTATGTCTGAAAATTTGGTAGAGCTAAACCCCCCAATGACCTAGGCTTCTGTAAATGTTTTCTACCAACCCGTGGTACCTTGCCATCCCAAATAAAATGAATGAATGTTTGATCCAGTGAAATAAAAAAAGATTTTGGAATAAAAATGGGTAAACATTGAAATAAATATAAAAATTTGGGCATTTTAATGACATTAATCCTTCCGATAAGAGAAAGGGGTAGCGAATTCCAAAAAGTAAAAGATTGTTTCAATCTGTCTGCTAGAGCAACAAAGTTTTCCTGAAACAAATTTGAATATTTCCTTGTCACTTTTACTCCCAAGTAAGTGAATTGATCCCGGACAATCCTAAACTGAGAACTTGTAAAAGAGCACTTTAAAGCAGCCTTGTTTACCGGAAAAAGCTCACTCTTGCCTAGATTCAGCTTGTACCCTGAGATTGATCCAAACTTTTTAAGAACAGATAGGGCACGTGGCAATGAGGTATCGGGGTTGGAGATAAACAAAAGGAGGTTGTCAGCATATAGCGAGACTTTCTGCTCCCAGCCCGCCCTGATTATGCCTTGAATGGCATCATTAGAGCGTAGTGCAATGGCGAGAGGCTTGATTGCCAAAGCAAACAACAAGGGGGAGAGTGGGCAACCCTGTCTGGATCCTCGGTGCAAGGGAAAATAGTCAGAGGACAAGTTATTAGTCCGTACCGAAGCCATGGGGGAAAAATAAAGTATCTTTATCCACGCAATGAATTTGGGGCCAAAGCCAAATCTATAAAGGGCAGCTGTTAGGTGGTCCCACTCAACGCGGTCAAACGCTTTTTCTGCATCAATTGAGACCACCACCTCCGGGTCCTCCGACGCTGGGGAGTACAGTATATTCATAAGGCGCCTAATATTGAAAAATAAATGCCTATTTCTCACAAAGCCAGTCTGGTCAGAGTGTATTACTTGGTGCAGCAAGCCTTCCATACGGATGGCTAAAAGCTTAGCAAGGATTTTGTAATCACAGTTTAAAAGCGAGATTGGGCGAAGCCTGATAAAGACTAGGCGGTAGCTTTGAAGTATTGAGGCACTCTGCAAATGGTCGAGACAAGAATGGGCAAAGCAGACCAGAAAACGTCCTGTAAAATTTGGTTGGAAAACCGTCCGGACCCGGTGATTTACCACTTTTCATTGCGGACACTGCTGTTGCAATCTCCTCAAGCGTAAATTCTTCTTCTAGACAGTCATGGGAGTCTGTATCAATTGAAGGCATATTCAAGCCATTAAAGAATGAATCAATCAGCGAAGGGTCTTGAGGGGATTCAGAGGTGTATAGCGCAGAGAAAAATTGTTTAAATTGATCATTGATCTCTTTATGTATAACTGTGGTGGCACCAGACGGGGTCCTTATTTGTGGGATTAAACATGAGGCCTCAGATTTACGGATCTGATGCGCAAGGAGTTTACTGGCCTTGTCGCCTTGTTCATAGACTTTGTATCGAGCTCGCAAGAGTAACTGTTCAGCTTGCCTGGTAGAAAGCTCATAAAATTCAGATTGGAGTAGTTGGCGCTCTTTATGCAGATCAGTGGAAGGATCTGTAGCACACTTCTCATCCAGTGTGGCTATGGACTCGCTCAGGTCCCGAAGTCGCTGGGAGCTTACTCTGTTTTGGTTGGCTGTATAAGAAATAATTTGGCCACGTAGGTATGCTTTGAGAGACTCCCATATGGTAGATCAGGACATACCTGGTGTTGAATTAGTTTCTAGGAATAAGGTGATTTCAGAAGAAATGAAATTGACAAACTCCTTATCTGAGAGTAAAATGGGGTTGAGACGCCATTGATAACACATAGGATGTCGCTGGGGAAACTCTAGTTCAAGCACTAATGGTGAATGGTCAGAGATAACAATACCCTCATAAGTACACTGCCGAAGGTTAGGCAGAAGTTTTTTGTCCAAAAA
Source organism: Oncorhynchus keta (assembly GCF_023373465.1). NCBI lineage: Eukaryota > Metazoa > Chordata > Actinopteri > Salmoniformes > Salmonidae > Oncorhynchus > Oncorhynchus keta. The sequence continues at coordinate 74,356,367 of NC_068422.1, read as the reverse complement.
GAAGTAATCAATCCGGGAGTATGTTTGATGAACATGAGAATAAAAGGAATACTGTCTATCTGTAGGATGTAGGAAACGCCAGGCCTCAAACATAGCATATTTCTGAAGAAAGGATTGAATAAGTAGGGCACATTTAGATGGGCCTGTATTTGTTTGTGAGGACTTGTCAAGAACTGGGGACATTTTACAGTTGAAATCCCCCCCTAAAATCAACAAATGAGAATCTAAATTGGGAATAGCAGACAGAAAGGAAGAAATGAAACTTGTGTCATCCCAATTGGGAGCTTAAACACTAGCCAAAACAAGAGGGGTAGAAAACAGTTCACCGTTTACTATGACGTATCGTCCCTTAGGATCAGCAATAACCTCAGAAGCTACAAAGGGAGTAGCTTTATCAACCAGAATAGCAGCACCTCTTGATTTACTATGAAAGTTCGAGTGGAACACTTGACCAACCCAGTCCTTACGCATCCTAAAATGCTCACCAGTCCTCAAGTGAGTCTCCTGTAGAAATGCAATATTTGCATTCAAACCCTTTAAGTGTGTCAACACCCTCTTACGCTTCACCGGGTTGTTAACCCCTTTGGTATTCCAAGAAATGTACTAGATCATATTATTTCGGCCCCTCTGGGCATTCCCGTTATTCAACACTGTCATTAGAGCATAGAATGGAAAAGCAATGAGCGCCCAAAACCCCCAGAATAACTTGTCTCAGAGTAATAATGTACGGTGGTAAATGTTTGGAAAAAGTACACCTGCCCCCCCACCCGCTCCCCCCATCCCAGACAATACCTCCCCAAACGAGGTACAAGCCTAAATAGAACATGTTCTCTTCGCACAGTATGTCTGTGAGAGTGCGGTCTTAAACCTAAACCCACAGTCCCGCTTTTTAAAGTCGCGTTTTGTTAGTGGATCAAGCAGCAAAAATAAAGATTTGTATGTATTTTTTCAAATAAAAAAAAGGTGGATCCCTTGTGCAAACGGAATGACAAAAGCACCACTTGTAGATGTATATAATTGTATTTCCAATCTTATAACAGGCATTGAGAGAGAAAATAAATAAAATGTATAAAGGCTCTCAGCCAAAAATCTAATTTGAAGTAAGGAAATCGTAGTAAGACAATCAAAAATAATAGTAATTATAATAGTAGTCTAGTTGAAGCTGAGACAGCTTACAACAAATACCAGATAAGGCACGCACACTAGATGATCAAAACGTTGAACGTTTGCTGGGCATAAATGACGCTCAAAACTTTTTAAATTAAAGTGAGGCCCCAAAAAACGTGTAGCCTCGGGAGACATTTACTGTTTACTGGGTCAATGCAAATGGATTCAGTAAACAAATAACCAAAAATATTTCGAGTCACTGAGACAATGTGTAAACAAACTAAATAGGTGAGCGAGGTAAGGCACGCACACTAGATGATCAAAACATTAGATCACATCAAATAAGCCTGAATAGTTTCACCAACTATACAAGACTAGCCTGTTATGTCTAAGCATTATTGTACCACAAGTGGGTTACTTACTATCCACAGTTCGCAAGCAACAGTTGCTGAACTGTGAGCATATTCAAGACTTCTTGATGTGACGTTGAATGTGAGCCATAGCCTCATCCGGAGATTCAAATGTGTAGTCTTTACCCTCATGAGATATCCATAAACGGGCCGGGAATCGCAGTCCATACTTCACACTTGGATGGTCCCGAAGTACTCGTTTGGCCTGTCCGAAAGCTGCGCGCTGCCTGGAAACAGTGGGGGAGTAGTCCTGGTAGATGGAAAAGCTCTGTCCTTGAAAGCTCAGAGTGGTATTGCGGGCTCGGAGGAGGATCTCCATCTTCTCATGAAAAAGTACACTCGAAGAATGATGTCACGGGGCCTCTCCCCATCCCGGGGCTTTGGGCGCAGCGACTGGTGGGCTTGATCAATCAGGGGCTTTTCGTCTATGGCAAGAACATCCTTCAGCAGCCCTGAAACGAAATCCGTGGCGCGATGCATTTCCGCGGACTCTGGGACCGATACAAGTCTCAGATTATTGCGGCGAGAGAATCCCTCTAGACTCACACAGCTCTCCTTCACCTTTTTCAAATCCGCAGCTAGGCGTTTAACTTCAGCCTCCAGGGATGTAGTTAAATTGGAGACATTAGTAGCGGAGGTCTCCAGTGCTGCAATCATTGTAGTGTGTGACGCTGTTGTTGTTTTGAGTAATGTGATTGCTGGCACAGTCTCGTTCCGCAGGATGGTTAAATCTGCTTTTAAAGTATCAGAAACCTCCTGTATTCTGGCCTCAATCGTAGCAACCACCTGTGTTTCCATTTCAACTATCTCAGAGCGTAGTAGTTTGATGGCCTCGAGAATGTTCATTTCAGCGTCGCCAGGCCAAGCCGCGCCCCCGGGTAAAGTGTGCATCCCGGGCCCTCAGACTCAGGAGAAGGCGGTGATGAGAGCGGGTCTTGTAGGCCGGGTTTTCTCAAAGTAATGCTTTTGGCCTTATGTTTGGTCGACATGCTGACATTCGGAAGCAAAGTAGTCTTGGTTTTTACGGAAAGGGACCACCAAATTAATATTTGAAAATAAATACGGTTCTGCGGCAGAATTCACATAAACTTTAAGAATACCATGGGAGCAAACGGAAAACACGTCAGTCGCACATGGCGTCCCCTACCATCCCCCTCCTCTTTTCCTTTTAATCTCCCTTTTTTTACCTCTCTCTTTCTTTCTCTCCTTCCACTCTATTTTACACACTCTATTTTACACACTATGTTGGCTGCTGACCAGTCTCAGTGCTCCTTAATTGGTTTCATGGTGAATGTGTCCATCGCTCAGTCATTCCTCTATCTCTTTAGGCTTGTGCCAAGAGGTTCATCCCTTTAAGGTACATTTTCTATTTGTAAGACTGATTTTGGTTCTACCAGTTTGGAGGATGGAAAAATGACTTGTATGGCTGTGATTTAGTGTGAATAGGAAGAGAAGACAGGGAAAGTGCATGGAAGAGAGCTGGAAAATGCCAGTGATTGGTTTATCTCTGATCAGAGAATTAATCAATCCTTCCAAATCAGTTGGCTTTTGTGCAGCTCCGCTTTGCTCTAATCTGTCTGTGGAAGATTACAACTCTCTGTGCACTGACTGACGAATGAGAAACAGAGAAAGCTAAAACTCCTTCAGACTTTTTGGATAGGAAAGATACATACTTAGTTTGTGTGGGAACTTTGTTTTGAGTTCAGTAATATTTTATGATTAATTACTTTATGCAGAATCAATGCGTGTTTTTTATACTCCTACACTGCACTCAAGTTCAATAAATAATTTCTACGAACCAAACAATTTGTAAGATTCAGTCCTGCATTCGATCTGTCCTGTTATGAAACTTGACCATTCAATTCCATGCAAGAATCTCTCAGAGAATACATTGTAAAAGAAAATCTAGTTGTTTAAACTAATTATTAAGGAACTGGTTCCACAGCCTTTTTTAGTTTGCTCAGCTTTTCAGTGTTACCTGAACTTAACATTTTTAGTTGTACCAAACATGCCTCCAATATTCAGTCAACTTTGAATGTCTTTGCTCAAATTGTCTTGTACAGTATGTCATTTAACCCTCCTGCTGTGTTCTGATCGAATTGGACCGATTTACATGTTTTCTCTCTGAAAAATGTAGTTAATTTAATCTGATTGTCATAAGGTTCCATGACTTTGTCCACACAGGGCATCTGAACACACAAAACACATTTTGATGATTTTCATTACATTTTGGGTGTTTTATTTAACTTTTGTACACCTGTGGTGTCACCTGGTCAAAAATTACCAGTCAATAGAAATGAATGTGAGACTACAATTAGTGCATAAAATTGAGTTCAGGCACATGCCCATTCATCAGATGGGCACACTTCTTCTCCCAGACCCCCACATGCATGTGTGTTTGAGCACACACACTTCACTCCCTTTCTTGATCACATCTTTGAGTCCATGTGAGTCCATGTTTACCATTGACACAAAGTAATCTGTGATAAATAGCACAATATGTTTAATCTGAGTATTTGTTATAGTCAAAATCATCCATACATTATGCTTTTTTTTACTCCAAAACTAGTTGTATGAGCTCAGGTCAAGGAGAATTAATTCATATGAAACAAACACAAAAGGGGGGTTAACTAGAAATCAAGATTTGGAGATTTTACCTAAAAAAAAGCGGTGGAACTATTTACAAAGACAGTGCTTTTAACAGGCAGAACAATGTTTTAAATGAACATATTTGACACTTTGACATACACTACCGTTCAAAAGTTTGCGGTCACTTAGAAATGTCCTCATTTTCCATGAAAACGTACATGAAATTATTTGCAAGATGAATAGGAAATATAGTCAAGACGTTGACAAGGTTATAAGTAATGATTTTTAAATTAAATAATAATTGTGTCCTTCAAACTTTGCTTTTGTCAAAGAATCCTCCGTTTGCAGAAATTACAGCCTTGCAGACCTTTGGCATTCTAGTTGTCAATTTGCTGAGGTAATCTGAAGAGATTTCACCCCATGCTTCCTGAAGCACCTCTCACAAATTGAATTGGCTTGATGGGCACTTCTTACGTACCATACGGTCAAGCTGCTCCCACAATAGCTCAATAGGGTTGAGATCCGGTGACTGTGCTGGCCACTCCATTGTAGACAGAATACCAGCTGACTGCTTCTTCCCTAAATAGTTATTGCATAGTTTGGAGCTGTGCTTTGGGTCATTGTCCTGTTGTAGGAGGAAATTGGCTCCAATTAAGTGCCGTCCACAGGGTATGGCATGGCTTTGCAAAATGGAGTAATAGCCTTCCTTCTTCAAGATCCCTTTTACCCTGTACAAATCTCCCACTTTACCACCACCAAAGCACTCCCAGACCATCACATTGCCTCCACCATGCTTGTCAGATGGGGTCAAGCACTCCTCCAGCATATTTTCATTTTTTCTGCGTCTCACGAATGTTCTTCTTTGTGATCCGAACACCTCAAACTTACATTTGTCTGTCTGTAACACTTTATTCCTATCTTCCTCTGTTCAGTGTCTGTGTTCTTTTGCCCATCTTAATATTTTGGCAGCTTTATTAAATAGTACCCGCAAAACACCAGTCTCAACGTCAACAGTGAAGAGGCGACTTTGGGATGCTGGCCTTCTAGGCAGAGTTCCTCTGTCCAGTGTCTGTGTTCTTTTGCACATCTTAATCTTTTACTTTTATTGGCCAGTCTGAGATGGCTTTTTCTTTGCATCTCTGCCTAGAAGGCCAGCATCCCGGAGTTGCCTCTTCACTGTTGACATTGAGACTGGTGTTTTGCGAGTACTATTTAATAAAGCTGCCAGTTGAGAACTTGTGAGGCGTCTGTTTCTCAAACTAGACACTCTAATGTATTTGTCCTCTTGATCAGTTGTGCACCGGGGCCTCCCATTCCTCTTTCTATTCTGGAAAGAGCCCATTTGCACTGTTCTGTGAAGGGAGTAGGACACAGCGTTGTATGAGATCTTAATTTTCTTGGCAATTTCTCGCATGGAATAGCCTTCATTTCTCAGAACAGGAATAGACTGACACATTTCAGAAGAAAGGTCTTTGTTTCTGGCCATTTTGAGCCTGTAATCAAACCCACAAATGCCGATGCTCCAGATACAGATAGTTTCAAGAAGGCCAGTTTTATTGCTTCTTTAATATAATAATAATAATAATAATATATGCCATTTAGCTGACGCTTTTATCCAAAGCGACTTACAGTCATGTGTGCATACATTCTACGTATGGGTGGTCCCGGGAATCGAACCCACTACCCTAGCGTTACAAGCGCCATGCTCTACCAACTGAGCTACAGAAGGACCACCACTTTAATCAGGACAACAGTTTTCAGCTGTGCTAACATAATTGCAAAAGGATTTTCTAATGATCAACTTGGATTAGCTAACACCACAATTGGAACTCAGGAGTGATGGTTGTTGATAATGGGCCTCTGTACGCCAATGTAGATATTCCATTCAAAATCAGCCGTTTCCAGCTACAATAGTCATTTACAACATGTCTACACTGTATTTCTGATAATTTGTTATTTTAATAGATTTTTTGTGTGCTTTTCTTTCAAAAACAAGGACATTCCTAAGTGACCCCAAACTTTTGAACGGTAGTGTACATGACTAGATTGTTCATGTTAATTCATACAGTAACTAATATTCAACATGGCCTCACCTGGGATTTGAACTCAAAACCTCTTGGTTCACAGATGGGATGGCTTGGCCTGGGGGGATTTACTTGGATGATCACACCCTAGCGACTACTTGTGGCAGGCCAGGTGCTTGCAGGCTGACCTTGATCACCAGTTGAACAGTGTTTTCTCCAACACATTGGTGCGGCTGGCTTCTGGGTTAAACTGGCAGGTGTCAAGTACACATTAAATCAGACAATACCCCATCAACAATACAGATTAACATTGCTGAAATAAATTAATCAAATCAATGATGAGAAAATAGTCAGATTAAATTATAATTGAAACAGACATGGTGGCATAGCCAGAAGATTAAAATACTGTGAACCAAGAGGTTGTGAGTTCAAATCCCATGTTGAATAATAATGACTGTATAAATGAACAAACTTCTTCAGGCTAGGCGTCCCACCAGCAGGACAACTTCGCGCAATTTAAATAAATAATCATAAATATTCATAAAAATTATGGATATGAAACATTTAGGTAGCCCGGTTCCTCTCTAGGTTTCTTCCTAGGTTTTGGCCTTTCTAGGGAGTTTTTCCTAGCCACCGTGCTTTTACACCTGCATTGTTTGCTGTTTGGGGTTTTAGGCTGGGTTTCTGTACAGCACTTTGAGATATCAGCTGATGTACGAAGGGCTATATAAATAAATTTGATTTGATTTGATTTGAGGTAAATACAAGTATCTTATATCGGTTAAAAGCTTAAATTCTTGTTAATCTAACTGCACTGATTTACAATAGGCTTTACAGCGAAAGCATGACATGCGATTATTTTTAAGGATGGCGCCCCACATCAACTAATTTCTCCACCGGCACAGGATTCATAAAATCACAAATAGCAATTACACATTCACTTACTTTTCTGAATTGCAATCCAAAGGGTCCCAGCTACAACATTTAGTGTTGTTTTGTTAGATAAAATTCTTCTTTATATCTCAAAAGGTGTGTTTAGTTGGCGCCATCGATTTGAGTAATCCACTTGTTCAACATGCAGAGAAAGGAATCCAAAAAGCGACCTCTAACCTTTGTTAAACCAAGTCAAAATACGTACCCTAAAATGTAATTAAACTATAATATTTCATACGGAAAGAAGTATGTTCAATAGGAAAATGATATTAGCAGGTGCGCGCCCTCTTCGGCGCTTGCGCACAGACTGATTTCCAACTTGGAGTCCCAGTAATAAAACTCATAATTCTTCCTCGTTTGGGAAGAAACAAGCCTGAAACCTTGAACAAAGACTGTTGACATCTAGTGGAAGCCATAGGAATTGCAATCTGGGAGCTGGATTTTGTTCATTTGGATATGACCCTATACTTTCCATTGTAATGGGCTCTCAAAAAAAAACAAATCTGATGTACTGTGAGGACAAAGTCATGGAACCTTATGACAATCAGATTAAATTAACTACATTTTTCAGAGAGAAAACTTGTAAATCGATCCAATTCGACCGGAACACAGCAGGAGGGTTAAAAGAACATACTGTAGAAGACAATTTGAGCAAAGACATTCTAACTTGACTGAATATTGGAGGCAAGTTTGGTACAACTAAAAATGTTAAGTTCAGGTAACACTGAAAAGTTGAGCAAACTAAAAAAGGCTGTGGAGCCAGTTCCTTAATAATAATAATTAGTTGAAACAACTACAAGAAATGTTTACAGTGTAGAAAGATGAAACCCAACAATTCCCCTCACAACACAGGCTATCAAAGTGTGAGGCTTTGGACGATAAGTTAGGCTCCAGGAATCGTTCAGGAACAGTCCTTGCCTATAACCTTCTAAAATATCTCCTCTGATGATCTACAGTGTGTTAGAACCCCGGTTTAGGAGACCTTGCCCCCCTGCTCGTGTTTACGTAACCTGGCTCTGAGTAGCGCTGCGAGGAATGCCATGATTTATTAATCTTCTGCAGGTCTTGGTTGGTGATTATTTGCTTGGCACATTCTTGCCCTCTGCTTTTGTAAGGGTGTTCTGACTGAGAATTAATACTTTCTTATAGTAGAACCGGGCCCTTGATCCGTCATCTTATGCATATACTATTATCGAGCCTGCCTCGGCTTCTTTGCAGATTCATTTTGTTTTTCCCCCACTCAACACTCAGAATCATGGTGACCTCTGCTACACACCACACAAATAGAACTCTCCACTATAACTCTAATTCCACTTTGTCGATCTCATACTCCATGGAGATCGATCTCCACAGTGGGAGGAACGGCTAGCTAATTATTAAACAAGTTTTAGCAAAATTCCTACTAAAGAATTCATTAACAAATTCAATATATACATTAATACAGTACTTACCTAGCTTCGACTGATTCATTTGGTGCTAAAAAAGCTGTGGTAGGAAATGGTTAACCATTCTCTGCCAATATGGTTTGAAATGCATCAAGCATTTAACATTGTCTCTCTCTCTCTCGCTCTCTCTCTCTCTAGCTGTCTCTCTCTCAACAGGGAGAGAAACATATATCATTAATCTCTGTGCAGTGGAGGAGGTGACAGTAACAAAGTTGCACTGCCAGGCCATGTTTTCCAAATAGCTTTGTAATGCATGCCTAGAAACTCATTAATGAGTTTAACGCTAACCCCGTGGGATTGTTTAAAGTAATTAAATTCACCTTAAATTATTCAGAAGAATCCATCAGGTGTCTGCGCTGTGAAAGGAGCTGGGAGAGAGAAGAACACTTCCATAGCAGTCGTAACATTATGACGTTGAACTAGCAGAAAAGCATAGCCATGTTTTGGAGATTTATGGATGCATGTACTGTATGTGTGTGTAAAATTGGCTGATTAAACAAATTATTGGGGCTGCATTTAAAGAGTGGAAGATTGTATTAACTGGTACAGAGGTATTCATTCTTTTTCAGATGGAAGTTTGCTTAAATAAAAGTCTAAACAATAGAAAATAAGAAGAAATTCAAGGAGCAGCCTTCCTGTTGAACCCATTATGGAACTATAATCTGAAAGGAAAATGTAATTTTCAACATGAGTCCACTCCAATCAACCTCCTGTATTGTTCAGACGGCAAAATATCCACAGTTTTTCCAATCACGAGTAAGCACACATCTCCGGTGACATAGCCACGGGAATAGTGGGGGTGATGGGGTGTTGCCATTTATCCGCCGGCGGGGGGATAATTATACATGTTTTGTCCGCGCTACAGACGACTATATCAGTTCGCTAATACAGGACTAGTAAAGGCCCAGTGCACTACTTTTGTGAAAAATATACACTACCATTCAAAAGTTTGGAGTCACTTAGAAATGTCCTTGTTTTTGAAAGAAAAGCACATTATTTTGTCCAGTAAAATAACATCAAATTGATCAGAAATACAGTCCAGATTGTTATTAATGTTGTAAATTACTATTGTTGTTGGAAATAGCAGATTTTTTTATTGAATGTCTACATAGGAGTACAGTGGACCATTATCAGCAACCATCACTCCTGTGTTCCAATGGCACGTTGTGTTAGCTAATCCAATTTGATAATTTTAAAAGACTAAATGATCACTAGAAAACCCTGCTGTGCTGATTAAAGAAGCAATAAAACTGACCTTCTTTAGACTAGTTGAGTATCTGGAGCGTCAGCATTTGTGGGTTCAATTACAGGCTCAAAATGGCCAGAAACAAATACCTTTCTTCTGAAACTCGTCATTATATTCTTGTTCCAGGAAATGAAGGCTATTCCATGCGAGAAATTGCCAAGAAACTGAAGATCTCGTACAACGCTGCATACTTCTCCCTTCACAGAACAGCGTAAACTGGCTCTAACCAGAATAGAAAGAGGAATGGGAGGCCCCGGTGCACAACTGAGCAAGAGGACAAGTACATTAGAGTGTCTAGTTTGAGAAACAGACACCTCACAAATTCTCAACTGGCAGCTTCATTAAATAGCACTCGCAAAACACCAGCCTCAACATCAACAGTGAAGAGGCTACTCCGGGATGCAGAGTTGCAAAGAAAAAGCCATATCTCAGACTGGCCAATAAAAGTAAAAGGAACTCTGCCTAGAAGGCTAGCATCCCAGAGTCGCCTCTTCACTGTTGACGTTGAGACTGTTTTTTTGCAGTTACTATTTATTAAAGCTGCCAGTTAAGGACTGGAGCTTGCCGAGGAATCTTGTTCTGAGCATAATCTGTGCAAGCGGCGATGAATATGAAGATGTCAGGAACCATGGTGGGTCACCAAAAGCGTCATCGCACAAACGCCTAGGGTCCATTGAGAACCAGGTTGGCAGGCCAGTCCGAAGGAATGGGTCCACTCCAGGACCGCTGAGCGGACCACGTCAGGCACGAGCATCCAGTTATCTGCCAACGTGCGGAAATCCACCGCATAGGCAGCCATACTGCAGGAGTCCTGCCGAAGCTGGATTAGCTTCTGGGCAGCTTCTCTCCCGAAGAATGGGGCGTAAAAACCTTCTTCACCTCTCCCATGACCCTCAGCACCCCTACTTCCTGCGGCTACAGTATGCCTGGTGACACATTCACGTGCACTCACACACTCAGTTACACACTCAGTTACTCACTCACTCACTCACTCACTCACTCACTCACTCACTCACTCACTCACTCACTCAGTGACTCACTCAGCAATCATAACAAAAATATTTCATTCCAATCAGTCCAACAGGTCTGTTCCATCTCAATCCAGGAACAGACATTTCCATTGTACTGTACAGCAGGGAGGAGAAACCTACGCTATAGGCTTAGCGCCATTTTGACATTATCTGTAGAGGACAAAGATCTCCTGCCTTCTCCACTTCTGGTTTATAACAACACCACAGAGAATATCTGTTTAACAAGGTGACAAGCACTTAAATGAACAGACAACCTTGCTGCTTCATCAGAGTCTCTTGGTCTCAGTTTCTTTGTCTCATTCAGTATTCCTCCCACGTGTGTCCGTGATTGACTGTAACAGACCAAGTCTTGATAAATAGAACATGGTTCAAGAGAAGTTCAGAGACCCCCGGCAATGACAATCTTTTATTGATTTTTTTCCATGCTCTAGGACTACATATAAAGTAGTTGTAATACGGGAACTACGTAAAAAGCAGGATGTTTTCCACTTGTAGATTGGTTGAAATTGGTGATCAAATAATCCTAATGGCTCAATTGTCTGTTGAGTAAAGTTGAGAACACATGATGCAAGATCAAGTGGTCATTTGTAGAAACAGAGGGCGAGCATTCTGATTGACTGCTGGCCGTCCTCGTTAATCAATTATCTCCCAAAAATGATGACTGCATGGCAACTGGAATATGGTCTGGGTTTAGCCAATAATGATGATGCATATACACTAGCTTCTAGGTCAGGGGTTTAGCCTAATACCTGAGGCACAGGAAGCATTTCATGTACAACTCCTTTCCATTGGGAGATCTTCTGAAGCATTGACTAGAACACAAGTAATTTCATATGTCCCTTATGTGAATGGGAGACAACTATTTATGTTTTGTCAATGATATAATTTAAAATTCCCTCTCTAGCCACCTTTCTCTGCAATCAGAACAATGCATTCCATTAGCTCACCAGAATATTATAGAGGTGATCGGTTGATTAAGTTGTCTCTCTCCATCTGATTGGCTGTAAATGGCAGGTGGATGCTTGGTTGCCTGGCCTAGTCTCTGTGTTAGACATCTTGTTGTTGTCATGTTTGATAGCACCAGAACATTTTGGCTAAAGCTGAAACAGATTGACATCTAGGCTAGATGCTCGGTGACCTTTGAGTGGGGCTGGAGCTGGGGGGCATATTTGGAGAAATAACTGATTTGAGTGCAAAGCCCATCAGTTGTGGGACGATTTCTCATAGCTATTATTTCTAAGAGTACCTTTTTGTCTTGGTACTTTATAATGATGTAAAATGAGTATAGTGTCCCCTGTGTTAATGGTATTCTGGGAAGGAGGGGTGATTCTAAGGGGATATCATCATTCACTGCTGTGCACTGTGCTTTAGTAGCCTACACCTTAACATTTACAAGTTAAATAATGCAAGAATACCCTGAAAGTGGAACTGACATAATTTTAGCAACATTAACTATTATTCAAATCTGTTCATATACTCCCCCAGGAACAATATGAAACATTTATTTGAAATTTTCTGACAAGTGAGCACTTAGATATGGTCATTTTCATGTTTTCATAGAATGTTTGGCGTCTTTGCAGACCGGTGCGCTATACCCAATCAGAGCTACAGTAAGCCTTTAAGCAAATAAGCCATTTGCCACACGGGCCTGCCATCATTCACTGAACTGTGTGTTTACAGGCAGTAGCAACAATACGACTTCAGATCATTAGAATGAATTCGCAAAAAATTCACCAGAAAGGATTTCTGCATAAATGTAAATACTGTAATGACCTGACTGGATCATAAAGGAAAAATTGTCCAGACAGAGGTTTGAGTTTACGAATTGACGGTTTATTAACCCAACTTTACACAGGCTACGGTTTGGCCGCAGCCCACGCCAAATAAATGAAAGATAACCCACAAGCCAACCGTGATATTCTCTTGTGAAGGCCAGACATAAGAGAGAGAACAAAGGCTAAACCTGGTCTTAACTTCCAATGCTCCATCCCCCTGCCCAACCCCCCTCTACCAACTGCCAGGCATCAGAACATTCCAGGCATTCCCGTGATTGGCAGATAGCAGGTTGATTGGCAGATAGCAGGTTGATTGGCATGTCGGACCCCGAGAAGACTGGGTACTGGTAAGTACAACACAACCACCTACTTGCTTAACACATAAAACACAGCTGTCTGTGCGGGTTGCTACAATACCACGGAAGTCCTCTTACATTTGGAAACTTCGTAGTCCGATTGATCAAACAACTATGAAAAGGTATGCTATCGCTCCCTCAGTTGCTTATACACATCAACAAGATCAACAACTAATGCTAGCCAGAGAAAGATGAGCTAAAATCGAACGAGGGAATATTAGTTAAACCCTGGTTGGCCATCATAATTGCACTGATAAACGATGGAGAATTAGTAGCCTTCTCGTCCTTCTGCAGCTTGCCTGCCAATGCATGCTTGTTCCAACCCAAGTTTTGACAACTGAACGGGAACTTGCCTGCACGCTCTTTTGATCAATGCCAAATACATTTAATTGACAACTAAGAGATATGCTAACTGGATAAGTCATTCAAGTTCAGTATAGCTGGTTAGCCAGCAATGCGATTCACATTTATTGCTAGCTAACCAAATTACACATACATATTTAGCTGTAGTCACAGAAAAACGCTATGAGGGGGGGAAAAGTTGGTCACTTACCGATTCCTCCAATGACATGACATCCACCCAGCAGCTAACTAACGTTAGGCTCCGTGTTTTTAGCTTGCGAAATAAATACCTACCTACATAAATATATATGCTAGTCCAGGGGTGTCAAACACAATCAGTGCACGGGCCAAACACAAATTCACGGGCCAAGAAATAATAAAAAATAGAAAAAATATTTGTCCAGATTTTGCTGCTATGCTTGCAAATGTGCAAATTCTGTGACCCTAATCAAAAAGTATTTATTAACTCCAAATAACAAAACAAGTACCTTTTTTATGTTTTTGTAACATGTTTTAAATGTTTTTGCACTGTATGGATCACCGGTCCGGTTGAATGCAACATTGCTGCATGGTCCACTCAAAATGTATTGTAGTTGAGTAGGCTACTGCTCAAATGTATTGTAGTTAAGTAGCCAGCCTAGGCTACTGCTCAAATGTTACTATACTAGGCCCACGTGTTTCTCCTTGGCTTGATGTTTTGTTGCAGGTTTAGTTTTTTGGTTATTCATTGTCAAGCTTTAAAAACCGAAGCCAGACTGCAACATTTTAGTAACCTAGCTAGGACTGTGGGATGTCTGTACACTTTCCCACCACTGCATACTGTAAACAGCACAACTGAAATTGAATTCACCATTGCAAGCACGAGGCTGTAATTATATTAAGTAGATGATTCAACTGTTGACACATTTATACTTGCTTGTGTGTCCTATTGTTTGGCCTTTTGTTTGACACGTGCGCTTGCCTATTAGTCACATTATGACGGACTTGTGATCGTTGCCCTTTGATTGTATTGACATTCCCAGCCTTAGTAACAGTCGTCCGTTTTTGTTCAAAATATTGAGTAATTCAACTGAAACAGTGCCTCCCGAATGGGTGGAGGCAGCAATCAATGTCCCATGCCAGCTGTGATTTACAACCTGATAGCAATATTTTTTTGGGAATACCAAGACATTTATTGGTAAATTAATCATGCATTGAGCTGCATTAAAGCTTCAATTAAAGCTTCAATGCTTTAATGTAAGTCATGGAATTTTGAGTCAAATATAACCTGTTTTAAAACCTTAAGTTGGTTGAAGCATCCACTGGAAATTACATATTTTTGACTGGTATTATGATTGTCTGTTTGTTTCATATATGCAAAGTAGTTAAAATGCTGTCAGTTCCACTTCAAAATATGTTTTTCTACACCCTGTACTATTCTCCTCTTGATCCCTTACCTCCTGCTATTCTTCCTATCGACACAGTAGCGACAATCTTAATTACACCATTTCCTTAATGTGCTGAGTTGAATGGAATATTTATCACACAGTGTCCTAATACTTTGTCATTCTTTAGTAGAACATTGTAATGCAGAGTGTGTGGTTGTTGTAATACATATTGGTAAAGCAGTGAAGTAGTATGACAAGGTTTCATGTATGATACAAGAGTTGTTGTTGACCATTGGTGTAAATAGGCAGGAGTTTGTGTACACTGTTGCTTTTGACTTCTTCACTTAGTCACGACAGCTCATATTCTTGCATGGTAATATCATAAAGCTTCCCAATTGAAACAGTTTGCACATATTACGACTTCGGTAGCCGAAGTCCTATGCCCCTTCATCAGTGATTGGTCAAAGTACTACTCCTTGTAGAGGTGGGAACAATGGATGGGATTCTTCAATTAAGTGTTTGTTGTCATTCAACAAGAGACGACTAGTTTTCATGCACATTGTTTCACTTGAAAAAAAATTGTGCTTAACATCTTAGTTAGATGTACAATTTGGTGACTAAGAGCAAAACATATATTACATGTTTCTTGATTTATCTTAGATTAATTTGGCCTATATTGAGGAAGTGTTACTGAGTATGTTGGTACTACAGTGATTCAAGAGGGGCAAACAACTGTAATATTGGTGCTTTTTTCCCCCCTAATTTTTCAAGTGAAGGTCTTTAGGGAGTATGTGAGCACAAATGTTTATTTTGCATAAGTTCTGATAGACGCAAACCAAACCTACAGTTGAAGTCGGAAGTTTGCATACACCTTAGCCAAATACATTTGAACTCAGTTTTTCACAATTCCCCGAATTTAATCCAAGTAAAAAGTCCCTGTTTTAGGTCAGTTAGGATCACCACTTTATTTTAAGAATGTGAAATGTCAGAATAATAGGAGAGTGATTTATTTCAGCTTTTATTATGTTCATCACATTCCCAGTGGGTCAGAAGTTTGTATACACTCAATTAGTATTTGGTAGCATTGTCTTTAAATTGTTTAACTTGGGTCAAATGTTTTGGGTAGCCTTCCACAAGCTTCCCGCAATAAGTTGGGTGAATGTTGGCCAATTCCTCCTGACAGAGCTGCTGTAACTTCGTCAGGTTTGTAGGCCTCCTTGCTCGCACAAGCTTTTTCAGTTATGCCCACAGATTTTCTATGGGATTGAGGTCAGGACTTTGTGATGGTTACTCCAATACCTTGACTTTGTCCTTAAGCCATTTTGCCACATCTTCAGAATGCTTGGGGTACTTGTCCATTTGGGAGACCCATTTGTGACCAAGCTTTAATGTCCTGATTGATGTCTTGAGATGTTGCTTCAATATATCCACAACTTTCCTGCCTCATGATGCCATCTGTTTTGTGAAATGCACCAGTCCCTCCTGCAGCAAAGCACCCCCACAACATGATGCTGCCACCCCCGTGCTTCACGGTTGGGATGTTCTTTGGCTTGCAAGTCTCCCCCTTTTTCCTCCAAACATAATGATGGTAATTATGTCCAAACAGTTGTATTTTTGTTTCATCAGACCAGAGGACATTCCTCCAAAAAGTACGATCGTTGTCCCCATGTGCAGTTAAAACCATAGTCTGGCATTTTTATGGTGGTTTTGGAGCAGTGGCTTCTTCCTTGCTGAGCGGCCTTTCTGATTATGTCGATATAAGACATGTTTTACTGTGGATATAGATATTTTTGTACCTGTTTCCTCCAGCATCTTCACAAGGTCCTTTGCTGTTGTTCTGGGATTGATTTGCACTTTTCGCACCAAAGTAGGTTAATCTTTAGGAGACAGGACGCGTCTCCTTCCTGAGCGGTATGATGACTGCGTGGTCCCATGGTGTTTATACTTGCATACTATTGTTTGTACAGATGAATGTGGTACCTTCAGGTGTTTTGAAATTGCTCCCAGGGATGACCCAGACTTGTGAAGGTCAACTTTTTTTTTTTTTTCTGAGGTCTTGCTGGACTTCTTTTGATTTTCCCATGATGTCAAGCAAAGAGGCACTGCGTTTGAAGGTAGGCCTTGAAATACATCCACAGGTACACCTCCAATTGACTCAAATTAGCCTACGAGAAGCTTCTAAAGCCATGATATAATTTTCTGGAATTTTTCAAGCTGTTTGAATGCACAGTCAACTTAGTGTATGTAACTTCTTACCCACTGGAATTGTGATACAGTGAAATAATCTGTCTAAACAATTGTTGGAAAAATTACTTATCAAAATAAACATCTGCTTATAAGTAATTTTACATTTAATTTCACTGACAGTAAAAAATAACTGAACGTTCCTTCAATTCAAATATGTCCTGTTCCTCGCACTCCCTGGAATACATTTTGACAATGTAAAAAGCTGTGATTGTATCAAAATGAACCATTTTGCCTTAACATTCTTGCAGTCAATGTAGGACGTCCACGAGAAGGCAACAATATTTTACCAAGGTTTTCCAACGCACAGCTTTGACCTACAGTAGCTATGTTGGTCTATTGTACTTCAAACAATGTGTACGCAGGTTGATTTAAGATTCAAACCTTGTCTAACAGACCAAGTCATACACTTAGAGGTTCTCCCACAATATGATTTGTACCACATAGAATTTAAAGAATTGGATTCTCCACACACCATACTAATCCCATTCCACTACATTTTCAAGCTTTTTTTTATTATATAAAAAAATCTTTGCTTTTACACTTACAAGATCATCATGCTGAGCAAGCGGTTTTGTCTTGTAGTAATGCCCGTAGTTTCTTTGTTTTTATTTAGCAATACATGTCATTGTGAAAAAAAATGGTGTTTTGTTCAGTAGGTGCCCAGCGTGTGTTGGACACTGTCACTCAAATATAGAGGTCTATAACGCCTGTCTCCGTCCCTTGACATAAGCTCTTGAAAACATGGTCCTATTTCATCAATTGCTGTGCTGCTCAATGGGCAGTTCATTACCTCTGTCAAATGAATACGTAGCTTAAAGTTGTGTCTTTGTATATTTTTTATCAATAAAGATGAAGCTACAATAAACATTTACAATAGGCCTATATCTAAAAATAATTACATTTTAAGTAATTAATTTGTATTTTATTGAATGACATAAGTATTTGATACATCAGAAAATCAGAACTTAATATTTGGTTCAGAAACCTTTGTTTGCAATGACTGAGATCATACGTTTCCTGTAGTTCTTGACCAGGTTTGCACACACTCGCACTGCAGCAGGGATTTTGGCCCACTCCTCCATACAGACCTTCTCCAGATCCTTCAGGTCACAGGGCAATACGGACTTTCAGTTCCCTCCAAAGATTTTCTATTGGGTTCAGGTCTGGAGACTGACTAGGCCACTCCAGGACCTTGAGATGCTTCTTACGGAGCCACTCCTTAGTTGCCCTGGCTGTGTGTTTCGGGTTGTTGTCATGCTGGAAGACCCAGCCATGACCCATCTTCAATGCGCTTACTGAGGGAAGGAGGTTGTTGGCCAAGATCTCGCGATACATGGCCCCACCCATCCTCACCTCAGTACGGTAGTCTTCCTGTCCCTTTTGCAGAAAAGAATCCCCAAAGAATTATGTTTCCACCTCCATGCTTCACGTTTGGGATGGTGTTCTTGGGGTTGTACTCATCCTTCTTCCTCCAAACACTGCGAGGGGAGTTTAGACCAAAAAGCTCTATTTTGGTCTAATCAGACCATGACCATCTCGCATTCCTCCTCTGGATCATCCAGATGGTCATTGGCAAACTTCAGACGGGCCTGGACATGCGCTGGCTTGAGCAGGGGGACCTTGCGTGCGCTGCAGGATTTTAATCCATGACTGCGTAGTGTGTTACTAATGGTCTTTGAGACTGCGGTCCCAGCTCTCTTCAGGTCATTGACCAGGTCCTGCCGTGTAGTTCTGGGCTGATCCCTCACCTTCCTCATGATCATTGATGCCCCACGAGGTGAGATCTTGCATGGAGCCCCAGACCGAGGGTGATTGACCGTCATCTTGAACTTCTTCCATTTTCTAATAATTGCGCCAACAGTTGTTGCCTTCTCACCAAGCAGCTTGCCTATTGTCCTGTAACCCATCCCAGCCTTGTGCAGGTCTACAATTTTATCCCTGATGTCCTTACACAGCTCTCTGGTCTTGGCCATTGTGGATAGGTTGGAGTCTGAGTGTGTGGACAGGTGTCTTTTATACAGGTAACGAGTTCAAACAGGTGCAGTTAATACAGGTAATGAGTGGAGAACAGGAGGCCTTAAAGAAAAACTAACAGGTCTGTGAGAGCCGGAATTCTTACTGGTTGGTAGGTGATCAAATACTTATGTCATGCTATAAAATACAAATTAATTACTTCAATCATACAATGTGATTTTCTGGATTTTTGTTTTAGACTCTGTCTCTCACAGTTAAAGTGTACTTATGACAATTTTTATCAGACCATGCTTTGTAAGTAGGAAAACCTGCAAAATTGGCAGAATATCAAATACTTGTTCTACCCACTGTATGTATGTACAGTGGGTCAAAAAAGTATTTAGTCAGCCACCAATTGTGCAAGTTCTCCCACTTAAAAAGATGAGAGGCCTGTAATTTTCATCATAGGTACACTTCAACTATGACAGACAAAATGAGAAAAAAATCCAGAAAATCACATTGTAGGATTTAATGAATTTATTTGCAAATTATGGTGGAAAAATAAGTATTTGGTCAATAAAAGTTATCTCAATACTTTGTCATTGTGAACAAAGGGAATATAACAGAGGTCAAATGTTTTCTGTAAGTCTTCACAAGGCTTTCACACTGTTGCTGGTATTTTGGCCCATTCCTCTATGCAGATCTCCTCTAGAGCAGTGATGTTTTGGGGCTGTTGCTGGGCAACACGGACTTTCAACTCCCTCCAAAGATTTTCTATGGGGTTGAGATCTGGAGACTGGCTAGGCCACTCCAGGACCTTGAAATGCTTCTTACGAAGCCACTCCTTTGTTGCCCGGGCGGTGTGTTTGGGATCATTGTCATGCTGAAAGACCCAGCCACGTTTCATCTTCAATACCCTTGCTGATGGAAGGAGGTTTTCACTCAATCTCACGATACATGGCCCCATTCATTCTTTCCTTTACACGGACCAGTCGTCCTGGTCCCTTTGCAGAAAAACAGCCCCAAAGCATGATGTTTCCACCCCCATGCTTCACAGTAGGTACCGTGTTCTTTGGATGCAACTCAGCATTCTTTGTCCTCCAAACACGACTAGTTGAGTTTTGGTTTCATCTGACCATATGACATTCTCCCAATCTTCTTCTGGATCATCCAAATGCTCTCTAGCAAACTTCAGACGGGCCTGGACATGTACTGGCTTAAGCAGGGGGACACGCCTGGCACTGCAGGATTTGAGTCCCTGGGGGCGTAGTGTGTTACTGATGGTAGGCTCTGTTACTTTGGTCCCAGCTCTCTGCAGGTCATTCATTAGGTCCCCCCCGTGTGGTTCTGGGACTTTTTTTTTTTCTCCCTGTTCTTGTGATCATTTTGACCCCACGGGGTGAGATCTTGCGTGGAGCCCCAGATCGAGGGAGATTATCAGTGGTCTTGTATGTCTTCCATTTCCTAATAATTGCTCCCACAGTTGATTTCTTCAAACCAAGCTGCTTACCTATTGCAGATTCAGTCTACCCAGCCTGGTGCAGGTCTACAATTTTGTTTCTGGTGTCCTTTGACAGCTCTTTGGTCTTGGCCATAGTGGAGTTTGGAGTGTTGACTGTTTGAGGTTGTGGACAGGTGTCTTTTATACTGATAACAAGTTCAAACAGGTGCCATTAATACAGGTAATGAGTGGAGGAAGTTACAGGTCTGTGAGAGCCAGAAATCTTGCTTGTTTGTAGGTGACCAAATACTTATTTTTCACCATTTGCAAATAAATTCATTAAAAATCCTACAATGTGATTTTCTTTTCTTATTTTGTCTGTCATAGTTGAAGTGTACCTATGATGGAAATTAAAGGCCTCATCTTTTAAGTGGGAGAACTTGCACAATTGGTGGCTGACTAAATACTTTTTTGCCCCACTGTGTATGTATGTATGTATGTATGTATGTATGTATGTATGTGTGTATGTATGTGTGTATGTATGTGTGTGTGTGTGTGTGTGTGTGTGTGTGTGTATATATATAACATTATGAACATCAGCTCTTTCCATTACATATATTGATCAAGTGAATATAGGTGAAAGCTATGATCCCTTGTTTATCAGTTGTTACATCCACTTCAATCAGTGTAGATGAAGGGGAGGAGACAGGTTAATAAGGAATGGACAATTATTTTCCAATGTTGCCTAAAATTACATACCCAAATCTAACAGCCTGTAGCTCAAGACCTGAAGTAAGGATATGCATATTCTTGATATCATTTGAAAGGAAACACTTTGAAGTTTGTGGAAATGTGAAATTAATGTAGGAAAATATAATACATTAGATCTGGTTAAAGATAATACCATCATCTTTGAAATGCAAGAGGAAGGCCATGTTGTATTATTCCAGCCCAGGCCATATTGTAGTATTTCACTCTAAACAGTTTCTTATGTGTCTCAAGAATGGTCCACCAAGGACATCCATAAAACTTGACACAACTCCGGGAAGCATTGGAGTCAACATGGGCAAGCATCCCTGTGAAGTATATAAACTCCTGTCTTTCAAAGCTAATTCATAAAAATCCAAATAACTTCACAGATCTTCATTGTAAAGGGTTTAAACATTGTTTCCCATGCTTGTTCAATGAACCATAAGCAATTAATGAACATGCAACTGTGGAACGGTCGTTAAGACACTAACAGCTTACAGACAGTAGGCAATTAAGGTCACAGTTATGAAAACGTAGGACAATAAAGAGGCCTTCCTACTGACTCTGGAAAATCACCAAAAGAAAGATTCCCAGGGTCCCTGATCATCTGCATGAACGTGCCTTAGGCATGCTGCAAGGAGGCATGAGAGCTCCAGATGTGGCCAGGACAATAAATTGCAATGTCGGTACTGTGAGATGCCTAAGACGGAGCTATAGGGAGACAGGATGGACAGCTGATCGTACTCGCAGTGGCAGACCACGTGTAACAACACCTGTGCAGGATCGGTACATCCAAACATCACACTTGCGGGACAGGTACAGGACGGCAACAACTGCCCGAGATACACCAGGAACACACAATCCCTCCATCAGTGCTCAGATGGCCGCAATAGGTTGAGAGAGGCTGGACTGAGGGCTTGTAGGTCTGTTGTAAGACAGGTCCTCACCAGACATCACCAGCAACAATGTCGCCTATGGGCACAAACCCACCGTCGCTGGACCAGACAGGACTGGAAAAAAGTGCTCTTCACTGACGAGTCAGGGGGTGTCTCACCAGGGGTGATGGTCAGGTTTGCGTTTATCGTCGAAGGAATGAGCGTTACACCGAGGCCTGGATCGATTTGGAGGTGGAGGGTACGTCATGGTCTGGGGAAGTGTGTCACAGCTCATCGGACTGAGCTTGTTGCATTGCAGGCAATCTCAACGCTGTGCATTACAGGGAAGACATCCTTCTCCCTCATGTGGTACCCTTCCTGCAGGCTCATCCTGACATGACCCTCCAGCATGACAATGCCACCAGCCATACTGCTCAATCTGTGTTTAATTTCCTGCAAGACGGGAATGTCAGTGTTCTGCAATGGCTAGCGAAGAGCCCGGATCTCAATCCCATTGGATCGGAGGGTGAGTGCTAGGGCCATTTCCCCCCCAGAAGTGTCTGGGAACTTGCAAGTGCCTTGGTGGAAGAGTGGGGTAACATCTCACAGCAAAAACTGGCAAATCTGGTGCAGTCCATGAGGAGGAGATGCACTGCAGTACTTTATGCAGCTGGTGGCCACACCAGATACTGACTGTTACTTTTGATTTTTGACCCCCCCCCCTTTTGTTCAGGGACACATTATTCAATTTTTGTTAGTCACATGTCTGTGGAACGTGTTCAGTTTGTCTCAGTTGTTGAATCTTGTTATGTTCATTTTTGATACTAGTGCTGAGAATGTTGTGTAAGTGGATGACTTTAGTCTCAGAGGTAAAGGGCTCTATCTTTTTTTGTGCCAATTAGCTGTGCTCAGTAAGACAATTAGCTGGAGTAGGGATACACCCCTACCAGCATGGTGCGGCATGGCATGGATGGGAGGTTTCTAATCACCTTTCAGAGATTCAATTTATCTACTATCTTTGTGGGAGGGAGGCCTATCTGACTCAAGGAGGCTCAAGGAGCTGTGAATGGTGGGAAACTTGTTTGTGTGAAATCTTCATTAAAGCCCTCAGGTGTGTGTGTGTGTGTGGTGTGTGTGTGTGTAAAACGGGCAATTAGAACATGTTGATGGAGTGTTTTAGTGTTTTTTTCTTTTCTTTTTTCTATTAGCACAATTGAAAATAGAAAATTATTAAATGAATGCCGGCATGAAATTGCAGGACGAAGGCCGTGGCACATAGTGCGGCTAAACAATGGATCGTGTGTATGTTATTGCAATAGATTCCTTATCTCCTGTAAAGATAGTCGTCATTTGTCACAGTCACGGCCCACCCAGCAGGAGGCCATAGTGTTCTCTTAATGAAGAGTGTCCCTCTCCCACTGTGACCAGACCACCTGGCAAAAAAGTCACCAGTTAACAAACACTGCAACTACTGCCTTGTGGATTGCAATGTACTGCATGTCCATTCCATCAATGCATGTTCACTTTGCTCTCTCTGTCAGTATACTGTTCAGGTTTTACCATTCACTGCTTTGTTGAATAATGTCCTTTATATCTTTGGTTTATTTAAGGTGATGACTATGAGGATCAGGCCATAATGACCTATACTGTAAACCTTTTCCTAACATGTGACCCAACTAGGAAGTACTCCTGGCCGTAGTCATAACAGGTTAATGTCATGCAAATGAAACTGCCATGCTAATCAGGTAAATGTAGCTCTGTCCCCATGGAGCCCCCTCTCTTCCTTGCTTTCCTGCCACAAAGATCATTATCTGGCCTTTCAGGTGTTCAACTTCTTCTCCCCTGGCCACATTGATGTTTACCTCAAATTTCTCCTCATGTTAAGATAATCTAATTATTCATGGGCCCTGCCACGGAGTTGGAGTTCATGATTATTCACTTTATTATTCGGCACAGGCTGCTTCCACAAGCATGGACCAGAGCATTGGAGTAAAGAGAGATGAATGCACATTACATTTGCATGACTGAGAACAGGTAGGCCTATTGGCTAATTACTAACTAGTCATTGGCTTGAGAAAAATAAATTATTTCCTAAATGTTTATCTTTCTGATCACGATTATAATCGATCCAAACAAATGATTTTTTTATCCTGCATAGAGCATGTTTTCTGCATAAATGGTTAACTTGTTGATGTCCCCCGCCCCTAAAATGTAGTACAATTAAAAATAGACTACTACCATGGCAGGAAAATACCATGGTAGTGGTGCAAATATCATGGTATGTCTCTGCCACGGTGGTGACAAACATTATTTATTTAATTGTATTACCATGGTACAAATATGCACCATGGTAGTACAATGAAAAACACAACATGATTTTGTACTAGCAGCATGTAGTGAAAGATGAAAGCATGGTAGTGGTTTACAATGTATTATCATGATTATCAACCATTCTTTTGCATAGTGACTTAACCTGTTAGTCCACTAGGGGCATTATTTCATTTTTGGATAAAAAGACGTGCCCGTTTTAAGTGCAATATTTTGTCACGAAAAGATGCTCGACTATGCTTGGAATTGATAGTTTTGGAAAGGAGACACTCTGACGTTTCCAGAACTGCAAAGATTTTCACTGTGAGTGCCGTTGAACAAAAGCTTCAGGCAAAACCAAGATGTTTGAGCGCCCAGGAAATGAACAGGATTTCTGAAGCTACGTTTTCCATGATCGCCTTATATGGCTGTGAATGCGACAGGAATGAACGGACACTTTCTATCGTTTCCCCAAGGTGTCTGCAGCATTGTGACGTATTTGTAGGCATATCATTGGAAGATTGACCATAAGAGACTACAATTGCCAAGTGTCCTGCACGGTGTCTGCGTGGAAATTGGTGCGCAAAAGTCAGCTACCAGTATTTTTCCATCCGAATCAGAGAAGAATGCAGGCTTCCAGGGACGGCATTTCAATGAAGAGATATATGACAAAACACCTTGAGGATTGACTCAAACAACGTTTTCCATGTTTCAGTCGATAGTATGGAGTTAATTCGGGAAAAAGTTTGGCGTTGTAATGACTGAATTTTCAGGTTTATTTCTTAGCCAAACGTGATGAACAAAACAGAGCGATTTCTCCTACACAAATAATCTTTTTGGAAAAACTTAACATTTGCTATCTAACGGAGAGTCTCCTCATAGAAAACATCCGAAGTTCTTCAAAGGTAAATGATTTTATTTTAATGCTTTTCTTGTTTTTGTGAAAATGTTGCCTGCTTAATGCTATTCTAGCTATCAATACTCTTACACAAATGCTTGTGTAGCTATGGTTGAAAAGCATATTTTGAAAATCTGAGATGACAGTGTTGTTAACAAAATGCTAAGCTTGTGAGCCAATATATTTATTTAATTTCATTTGCGATTTTCATGAATAGTTAACGTTGCGTTATGGTAATGAGCTTGAGGCTATAATTACGCTCCCGGATACGGGATTGCTCTTCGCAAGAGGTTAATAATGAATGATATGATTTGATCTTTGATTATGAATTTGATTGGATACATGTTGTTTCCTTTGTGATGCAGCACAGACTACTCAGTAAATATACCACTTTATGGTTAACCTCTTACCTCCACCTGACACGCAGGCGTCCCATCTAGACATCTGGAAATGCAAATGCGCTATGCTAAATGCTAATAGCACTCGTTAAAACTCAAACGTTCATTAAAATACACATGCAGGGTACTGAATTAAAGCTACACTTGTTGTGAATCCAGCCAACAAGTCAGATTTTTAAAATGCTTTTCGGTGAAAGCATGAGAAGCTATTATCTGATGGCATGCAACACCCCTAAAGACCCGCAGGGGACGTAAACAAAATAATTAGCATAGTCGGCGCTACACAAAATGCAGAAATAAAATATAAAACATTCATTACCTTTGACCATCTTTGTTGGCACTCCTAGATGTCCCATAAACATCACTATTGGGTCTTTTTTTCGATTAAATCGGTCCATATATAGCCTAGATATCGATCTATGAAGACTGATCAAGGAAAAAAACAGCGTTTTATAACGCACCGTCATTTTTTAAAATTAAAAAAGTCGACTAAACTTTCACAAAACACTTCAAAATACTTTTGTAATGCAACTTTAGGTATTAGTAAACTTTAATAATCGATCAAATTGATCACGAGGCGATGTATATTTTATAGCTGTATGTCTTGAAATAATGTCCGGGTAAATCTCAACCAAAATATCCGGTCGGAGACCGGAAGAAATGGGCTGCCTCTTGTCCGTTTGACCAAGGAACAAATCCTAGGCAAATGACAAGACTGACATCGTGTGGAAGCTGTAGGTATTGCAACCTCGGCTCCAGGTAATGTGGTTTCTATTCAACAATGCATTCA
Source organism: Oncorhynchus keta (assembly GCF_023373465.1). Lineage (NCBI taxonomy): Eukaryota > Metazoa > Chordata > Actinopteri > Salmoniformes > Salmonidae > Oncorhynchus > Oncorhynchus keta. The sequence goes on along the minus strand of NC_068422.1, from coordinate 74,330,083 downwards.
AGTGGCGCATTGATATATTTTCCAGTTTTCAATGATTAGATTTTCCTGCGCTTTTTGATGAAACGCACGTTCTGTTATAGTCACAGCCGTGATTTAATCCATTTTAGAAACGTCTGAGTGTTTTCTATCCACACATACTAATCATATGCATATACTATATTCCTGGCATGAGTAGCAGGGCGCTGAAATGTTGCGCGATTTTTAACAGAATGTTCGAAAAAGTAGAGGTTAGGATCAACAGGTTAAAGCCTGTCACCTTCACTGTCAGTCATCCTACCTGTCCAGCTACCCACACAGATTCCACTAATCTTTCAATAGGGATCTCTAAGGTCATGGCGTGACAGATTCTTAAAGTACTTTACTTCCTCTTTCAAAATATAATTTAGTGAATCATGCTTAACTCCATTTTTAACAAGTTTTAATATTTTTTGGGGGGGGTAGCATTTCTATATTGAAGATTGAAAAAAGAATTTGGTGCATTTTTCAGTTCGCTTTATTTTTCTAATATATTGCACTGGATCTTTCTTGAATAAGTTCCTCCATTTCTTATTGTTTTTTCCTCTAACTTATTTTGTGCCGCTATGGTACAGCTTTTGTTTTTATCTAACTGTACTGTTAGTCCTTCAATTTCCTTTGTTAATATGGACTCTTTTGATCTAAATTGCTTTTGTTTTATAGATGAGTACTGAATTGCATAGCCTCTAAAGGCACACTTAAAAGTGTCCCATACAATAAGGGGATCTGCTGTACCCATGTAAGGTCTGAAAGTTAGTTATAATTTATTCTGTCCTAGTTCTAAACAATGTATCTAGTAGGCTTTGATTTAAATGTTCAATATCTTCACCCTCGTGGAAATTCTGTAAAGAGTAATATATATGCCAATTATGTGATCCGACCGCATTCTGTCCCCTATCAACACTTTTTAAACTCTTGGTGCCAGAGAGAATGGCATAGTCAAGACAACTAGCTTGATTAAGCCTCCGCCATGTATATCTTACTAGGTCAGGGTATTTAAGTCTCCATATATCCACAAATTCCAATATATCCTTGACATTCATGATTTCCTTAGGTGTCTGAGGGTGATAGTTTGTAGTGTGATTTCCTTTCCGGTCCATAGAGGTATTTAAGACCGTATTAAAATCTCCCACCATAATAATAGTCTGGTGTTGCTTGTAGAGTTGATACAATTTTAAATATTTTTTCAAAAAAGCTTGGATCATCATTATTTGGACCGTATAGGTTAATAAGCCATATCTGTTCATTGTCCAAAAACATATTTAAAATAATCCATTGATGATCTGTTTGTACAATTTGCACATTTGGATCAAAATTACTGTTAATTAAAACCATCACCAGTTTTTGAATTCCTTTGCCCATTGGAGAAATATATTTCCCCCCAGTCCTTTTTCCACAAAACTTCATCTAAAATTGTTGAATGGGTTTCCTGTAAACAATAAATATGTTCTCTTTTTGCCAGGTAAATACTGATCGCCTTTTCTTATTATCTGCTACGCCATTACAATTGTAACTGGCTATACTTATTTCACCACTTACCATAATGAGACAACTTTCAATTATATTTATCAAAATATATGTTTGTAAACGTAACATGACGCTTTTGAGTGTCTATATAGTTGTACCATGATATTTGCATTGCTACTAAGTAAACCTCCAATTGGTCCCCACTAAACCCCTCATTCCGAGTTGGGTTGTCATACCAATGCCCGGCAGACCACCCCCGACCCACCCATAGCCCCGAAAAGACTGAGATTCATCCTTCAAAAAGAGTACACAGTGCCATTTACAGAATAGAAGTAGATTTCTAGAATCCTGTTTCTTATTTTCCATAATTAGCTATTAATATTTGTAGTAATGTAGGCAATTTATGAAAAGGATTTTACCTCTCACCAGTCTCGCAATTATCAAAATGACATTTACATTTAAGTCATTTAGCAGACGCTCTTATCCAGAGCGACTTACAAATTGGTGCATTCACCTTATGACATCCAGTGGAACAGCCACTTTACATTGTTACAAGCAATTATTATATTAGCAATCCATTGTTGTGAATCATCCTCTATTGTCCCTAACATATTTTACTCCTTTGCAACAGTTGTGGGATACACCCACACACTCATACACACTCAACCCTTTCCCCCCACACAACCATAGGCTCACATTCAACCGTTGCACCCTCCCAGAGCCCATTCAACCGTTGCACCCTCCCAGACCCCAAGGTCTGGATTTACAAATGCAGTTACAGTTGCAGCTGTATGAGATGGCCGGCAAGAACGTGCAAAAATGGGGAGATTTTATTAACCATGGTCACGTCCTAGATGATGGAGGTCAAATGTACACCTTTTCCCTGAAACACCCACAACACTGTCCCCCGTATTGACCATATTCCCAAGCATCTCCATGCAGTCAGACTTTTTATTTAATATACCCCCTCCCTGAATGTCCGAGTGTGACCCCCCTCCCCATGGTTTACTGCAGTTAGTGTTGCCAGCACTGCAACTGCCTGGGTGGGGGCACCCCACCGGAATCCCCACCGGCTAGGTACAAGGTCGTCAAGGTTCTCATTAGCAGCTTTGAGCATTTCCTTGTATAGTATGCTCTCCCTTTAGGGGGCTTTGGCTTTGCAGGACCAACCCTGCCAAGCAGGCTCAGAATCTTGAATGGGCAGTGCTACCCTAGGTCTCTGACATAATTTTGGCTGCATACAGACTGCTTACAGCAGGCCCTTAAAACAAAGGCCCTTAAAACAGGACTTCTCTTTAGTATCTGGTTCATTCAGGTGGGTGTCTTGGGTAGAGGGCTGAGGACTGTTCCATCAATATAGGATAATAAATAAATAAATTAGATATCATTTATTTAAAAAATGTAGTTACCCATGATAGGACAGTAAATAAATTAAATGTATAATTTATTTTAACTGTTCCACCATGACAGGACAATAAATAAATAAGTATAATTCATTATAAAAAGTATATCCATCATCCGAACAACATTGAAAGCTCTCTGACACCCCCGCTCACAGCAATACATTGTTTCTGGGATATGCAGCCATTTAATTTCTCACTCAACGCTACACTTTCCCAAACATAACAAATTAAATAAAAAATAAACACACACCACACCATCCATACATACCATGCCTTCTGCTTACTGAGTTGTTAACTTCACCATGTTGAATTAGTGCTTGTGTGTTCCAATTAGTTATATTTGAAGATGTATAAAAAAAGCAATTTTATTTATTTTATTGTTACAATCCATAACCGGGCTAAAATTGTGTTTAATTTTCCTTGTCTATGAGAACTTTATAATTTTTAAAATAACCATGGATTTGTCTTTGTCTCAGAACAACTGGTTATCAATATATAGTTTATCGATGACAAGAGCTACTCGTTTCCCTTTTAATCTATTTTCTTTGAAAATTGGATACAGAACTTTACGCTGTTCTGCAATTTCCTTCGGGAACTGATCATTCATGCCAGAGTCAGGTGATTCTCGTTGTCTCTGATTGGGAACCATATTTAGGTAGCTTGGGATTCACTGTGTATTTTGTGGGTGATTGTTCCAGTCTCTGTGTAGTGTTCACCAGATAGGCTGTGATAGGTTTTCTCGTTCCGTTTGTTGTTTTGTATATTTATAGTTATTTCATGTATCGCTATTCGTCATTAAAGAACATGAGTAACCACCACGCTGCATTTTGGTCCGACTCTCCTTCAACAGACGAACGCTGTTACAGAATCACCCACCACACCCGGACCGATCGGCGTGGTAACAGGCAGCGACAGCAGGAGCAGCGAAAGGAGGAATGGACATGGGAAGACGTGTTGGATAGCAAAGGATGTTACACTTGGGAGGAGATACTGGCCGGAAGAGATCGCCTCCCATGGGAACAGGTGGAGACACTTAGGAGAGCAGAGGCAGCCGGAGATAAGAGCCGACGATACGAGGGAACACTGTTGGCAAGGAAGCCCGAAAAGCAGCCCCAAAAAAGTATTGGGGGGGGGGGCTCAGGGAGAGTATGGCAGTCAGGAGACAGACCTGAGCCAACTCCCCCTGTTAATCGTGAGGAGCAGCGTTCAAAGGACTTCTGGACTTGGGAAGAGATATTGGACGGAAAAGGACCATGGGCACGGCCTGGAGAATATCGCCGCCCCAAAGAAGAACTGGAGGCGAAGAAAGCGGAGAGGCGCTGGTATGAAGAGGCAGCACGGCGACATGGATGGAAGCCTGAGAGTCAGCCCCAAAAATGTATTTGGGGGGCTTACAGGGAGTATGGCTATGCCAGGTAGGAGACCTGCGCAAACTCCCTGTGCTTCCCGGGGGGCTAGAGAGACCGGGCAGGCACCGTGTTATGCTATGGAGCGCACAGTGTTTCCAGTGCGGGTGCATAGCCCGGTGCGGTTCATACCAGCTCTTCGTATTGGCCGGGCAAGAGTGGGCATCGAGCCAGGTAAGGTTGGGCAGGCTCGGTGCTCAAGAGCTCCAGTGCGCCTGCACGGTCCGGTCTATCCAGAGCCACCTCCACACACCAGTCCTCCAGTAGCAGCTCCTCGCACCAGGCTTCCTGGGCGTGTCCTCGATCCAGTTCCAGCACCACGCACCAGGTCTTCAGTGCGCCTCGCCTGTTCAGCACAGCCAGAGCCATCCTTCTCTCTAGCGCTGCTGGAGTCTCCCGCCTGTTCGGCGCTTCCAGAGCCTTCCTCCTCTACAGCGCTGCTGGAGTCTCCCGCCTGTTCAGCGCTTCCAGAGCCTTCCTCCTCTACAGCGCTGCCGGAGCCTCCTGCCTGTTCGGAGCAGCCTGAGCTGCCAGACTGCATGGAGCAGCCTGAGCTGCCAGACTGCATGGAGCTGCCAGACTGCATGGAGCTGCCAGACTGCATGGAGCAGCCTGGGCTGCCAGACTGCATGGAGCAGCCTTGGCTGCCAGACTCCATGGAGCAGCCTGGGCTGCATGGAGCTGTCAGTCTGCATGGAGCAGCCTGTCTGCATGGAGCAGCCTGAGCTGTCAGTCTGCATGGAGCTGCCAGTCTGCATGGAGCAGCCAGAGCAGCTAGATCCGCCAGTCAGCCATGATCTGCCAGTCAACCAGGTTCTTCCAGATCTGCCAGTCAACCAGGTTCTTCCAGATCTGCCAGTCAACCAGACTCTTCCAGATCTGCCAGTCAACCAGACTCTTCCAGATCTGCCAGTCAACCAGACTCTTCCAGATCTGCCAGTCAACCAGACTCTTCCAGATCTGCCAGTCAACCAGACTCTTCCAGTCACTTCCAGATCTGCCAGTCCCGCCAGCCAGCCAGGATCTGCCGGAGCCAACTACCTGCCTGAGCTTCCCCTCAGTACCGGGCTTCCCCTCAGTACCGGGCTGCCCCTCAGTCCCGGGCTGCCCCTCAGTCCAGTGGGGTTCTGGGTGAGGACTATTAGGCCATGGTCGGCGGCGAGGGTGAACTATCCCAGGATGCGAAGGGGAAGAACTATGACTTTAATTGAGTCAGGTCCACGTCCCGAGCCGGAGCCGCCACCATGGACAGACGCCCACCCGGACCCTCCCTATGGTTTTGAGGTGCGTCCGGGAGTCCGCACCTTGAGGGGGGGGGATTCTGTCACGCCTTGGTCTTAGTATTTTGTGTTTTCTTTAATTATTTGTTCAGGCCAGGGTGTGACATGGGTTTATTGTGTTGTCGTAGGCATTTTTTTGTTTTTTTGTAGGCATTGGGATTGTGGCTGATTTAGGGGTGTGTCTAGCATAGGCTTGGCTGCCTGAGGCGGTTCTCAATCAGTCAGGTGATTCTCGTTGTCTCTGATTGGGAACCATATTTAGGTAGCCTGGGTTTCACTGTGTATTTTGTGTGTGATTGTTCCTATCTCTGTGTAGTGTTCACCAGATAGGTTTTCTCGTTCCGTTTGTTGTTTTGTATATTTATAGTTATTACATGTATCGCTATTCGTCATTAAAGAACATGAGTAACCACCACGCTACATTTTGGTCCGACTCTCCTTCAACAGAAGAACGCCGTTACAATTTGTCGATAAATGTTTCTCGTCTCAAGATTTGTTTTGTGTTATTATCCAGATTGAAGGTTATCACCCACCAGATTGTGTAGTGCTAATATTTAGTCTAACTTGCCGATATTGAATATTACGTTTTTATCTTGAGGTGCTCTACACAACTTCCAAGGCGCAGCGTGGTATGCGTACATTCTCTTTTATTAAAACTTCTTGGTGACAGGGAGGTAGTATTGAGTAACTTGGATGAATAAGGTGCCCAGAGTAAACTGCCTGCTACTCTGTCCCAGATGCGAATATATGCATATTGTTAGTAGTATTGTATAGGAAACACTCTGAAGTTTATAAAACTGTTTGAATGATGTCTGTGAGTATAACAGAACTCATATGGCAGGCAAAAACCTGAGAAATCCAACCAGGTAGTGGGAAATCTGAGGCTTGTATTTTTTTTTAAACTCAGCCCCTATTGTACATACAGTGGGATATTGGTTATGTTGCACTTCCTTAGGCTTCAACTAGATGTCAACAGTCTTTGGAACTTTGAGGATTCTACTGTGAAGTGGGGGCTCATAAGTGCTGTTTGAGCCAGGTGTCTGGCAGGTTGCCACAGGCTCTGCCCTGCACTTTCACTGGCTGTTGGTGAGGTGGGACGCTATCATCCCACATATCCCAGAGAGTTTAAAAGAATGAACACCGAACAAACTAACAAAATAACACCCGAAATGTGAAGCTAAACAATATGGTGCTGACAGGCAACTACACACAGTCAAGATCCCACACCAGAAAGTGGGGGAAAGAAAATGCCTAAATATGATCCCCAATCAGAGACAACGATAAACAGCTGTCTCTGATTGGGAACCATATCAGGCCAACATAGATATACAAAAACCCCTAGACCTACAAAAACCATCGACATACAAAAGACTAGAGTACCCACCCTGACCAGTAACGTTACCAGTCTAAAGTTTGGACACACCTACTCATTCCTGGATTTCTATGTTTTGTACTATTTCCTACATTGTAGAATAATAATAACTATGAAATACCACCAGTCTCCCGCGTGCCCTGCATTCTGTAGTACAGACATGGCCCTTTATGTAAGGAATTTGGAACTTTCCCATGTTTACTACAGTATGTATTGCAGACTGCACAGTAGCCTTAGTAAACAAACACATTTTGTTAATAAAATAATGATAAAAAATACTCTTTCAAAATGCAGATGTTGATTTAGTTATGGATTCATAACGAATTACTATGGAAATAAATATCACTGATTTACAGAAATATTGGAACAAAGTTGTCTAATGAAGGCAAACAATTTATAATCCTCCAATCCTGTAGACTACTCCTGACGGTCATGTTGTACATCGCCATATTTTCCATTCCATCCTGATGAAAACCCTGAGGGTTTCATTTTTCATTTTTCTCTGAATAGAAACACCATAATATTAATCAAATGAATTAAGCCAAAGTTCTTAAATTCAATCCCATACACTATGTTATTACAAAAAAAGGTTCTGGTAAGGTCTCTGGTAATGCGAATACAGAATTCCATAAAATGCTTCTCAAAGATTCCCTCTGGTGCTCAAACTAGCAATAATTTGCAGTAACAGAAATAATGGCTGGGAATTAAATGACGTGTCACACGTCCAATCGATGTTCAGTTTTGGTAGAAAGTTAAAGTTGAAAGGTCATTGTAAAAACAACTTTATAAAGACATCCGTTTACAGAAGTTGTTTTCAAGTTGTAAAAAAAACTAAACTTCAATCTACTTGCAGCCTATGAACAATTTTATTAACAATTATACATCACTCCAATTTTTACACACATTATTTCTTCACAACATTCAAGTGCTAATTGTCTTTATTCCATTACCAAAGAAGCTTGACTTGCATCATCACCTACTTATATTTCAAACATCCAGCGTGACAAAATATGAGTTTGCAGGGTAAAGTAAGTAGCCTTGCATGTGCATTGGCTTGTCGAAGCTGGAACTGGAACAGGCTCCTGCCATATGAGGTATCTCCTGTTTCTGTAGTGTAAAGCAGCTTGATGTACACCCCCTGGACAGGACACTAATCTATTGCAGGGCCTGGTATATTCACTGAGAACAAAACATTAACAACACCTGCTTTTTCCAGACCTGACCAGGTGAAAGCTATGATCCCTTTTATGTCACTTGTTAATCCACTTCAATCAGTGTAGATGGGGGAGACAGGTAAAAAAAAAAGCCTTGAGACAATTGTGACATGGGTTGTGTATGTATGCTTTCAGAGGGTGAATGGGCAAGACAAAAAAATGTAAGTGCCTTTGAACAGGGTATGGTAGTAGGTGCCAGGCACAGCAGTTTGTGTCAAGAGCTGCATTGCTTCTGGGTTGTTCACACTCAACAGTTTCCCGTGTGTATCAATAATGGTCCACCACACCCAAAGGACATCCAGCCAACTTGACACAACTGTAGGAAGCATTGGAGTCAACATGGGCCAGCATCCCTGTGGAACGCTTTCAACACCTTGTAGAGTCCATGCCCCTACTAATTGAGGCTGTTCTGAGGGGGGTGCGATTACATTTTTAAAAAATCAACACGTGTCATATGTTGCTGCTGTGCTATGTTGTTGTCTTAGTTCTCTCTTTATGTAGTGTTGTGGTGTCTCGTCATTTGTTTTGTCCTATATTTTTATATATATATATATTTTAATCCCAGCCCCCATCCCCGCAGGAGGTCTGTTGCCTTCTGGTAGGCCATCATAGTAAATAAGAATTTGTTCTTAATAATTGACTTGCCTAGTTGAATAAAAAACAACATAAAAAATCCCTACATCAAAAGATTGAAGTACTGAAAAAAACTAAGACAAACAGATCAGATCAATCCCACTTTTCCAGCCTGCTGAAGGCATGTGGTGGTGGGGTACTAAACACCACCCTCTGCTTGTCTCCCACAGTTCTGTGTATGTCATGTTCTGTGGACTTACCGTTCCATTTCTTGACTGCCCCGACAACACAAAAAAAACCTGTTTAGTTATATAAAACACTCAAAATAATGGATATGGAGCATTTATGGCCTCGGTTGCACCCAGCACTTAAATGTGACCTCGGCCATCCGATCACTCCAAGCTGCATTTAGGTCTGGATGCAAGAAAGTCACATTGTGCTCGCATTAGGTTTAGATCTGTCAGGATCGGCATTGTGTTCGTAAATTGACATAGTCTGGATGCAATCGGACCACTGAATATGCATAAGTAATGTAAAAGAGAACAAATGTGAAATTACATGAATATCGGTGGACAAATGTAAATGAACATAGGTGATGGAACATATTCCCTTTTGCTTACGTGATGAACTACTATGGGGAAATAGATATTTACCCTAAACCATGTGTGACCTCTCACCTCTCTGGCTGTAGAAGTGTTCTTCCTAACCAGTGCCTCAACAGCTCACAGACTTGAGCTCCACCCTCACTGGGTCCTCAGGAAAGTATGGCTGGGGAGAGATGGAGGGATAAAAGGATGAATGGATCAATCATTCAACAAGTCAATCAAATGAAGAGTGTTGATAAGCTTAAATGTCCTTCTCCCACCCATGGAGAGACCTATCTACTGTAACTTACCCTCCAGGCAGTCTCAGAGGTAGTGAGGCGGAGTGGCTTAGCTCATCTCCTGGTCAGCATAACAGGGAGTGAACGAATCATCACTGGTTCATACACACACAGAACAGTTAATACAACACTACTATTGAGAGAAATAGTAATTGCTTATTTTTGTAGGCACTAAATCCGCCATAGTTCTTTGGTGGAAAAAGCCTATGGGGAAATGAATGGCTTTTTTTGTAGGGGTATTGGATAAAAGCCGAACATATGGTCTGGTAGATACAGGTTTAGGAGATCTTAGTTATGAGAATCTTCATCATTAAAAAATAAATAAAAATAATACAATTAAAAGCATCTACAGTATGTAACCAAACAAAGCCAATAAAGCTCATAAAGGTATCATACTGGTCATGTTAAGTGACTGGTATTAATTAATAGAACAAAAAGTAGACTGGCGGTTGATGGGACGTGTTGGTATGTTGTATTTCGTTCGACTTTGGGAATCACATGTATAGAGTTTTGGAATATCAACTCTTAAAACGTATTTTATGTTAAATCAGCTATGCAAAAACCCAACTGTTACATGTCACCTTGTGTAACAGCGGAACAACTCATTGATCTGTGGAGAAAAAGCAAAAAGCTATGGCATGGCAATATATTGTAAAAACTTCTGTTGGTATATTATCCTACAATGACTACTAAAGGGGTGTTTAACAGCTATGCCACTGGTATGACAATAATATCACTAGCTAGCTATTACAGTTTTCACTCAGCAATAAAGTACAATGCTTCACAGCCTAATAAAACTCTGATAAGGAGAAGGAATAGCTCATCTTTGAACTGCATTTGCTAGTAAGCGTACACACACACACACACACACACACGCACACACACGAGCCAGGAAGAAGCAAAAGAGGGAGGGGCAGGGAGGGGGATGAAGGTTTAAACTACAGGATGATTCTTGTTTTTTTCTCGTTTTAAAACATGTTTGACTAGATCGCTAGCTAATAGAAATGGTGCTGTAATGAAATGTATCACAGTGTATAATTCAAGGTTAATTCTCCACTGGGAACTAGGAGCTTTCAAAATGTACTACAAAGTGTAAATTGCATCATTTTGGTCATAAAGTGTCTTCCAAAATTGTGATTTGCGAGATTTAGAGAAACTCTGACATTCCAACAGCCTTGGAAATTTGCAGGTTGGGTTTTGATTTCAAATCATGCCCAGTCATGACCACATTTCCACTAACACGGGATGGTAATGACAAGTGAGAATTGTCATGTACGGAGAAACAGCTGTGCTGATTGCACTCTATCCAATCGTAGCAGCAGAATCAACCTAGACAGTGAGACAGACCTGCCCAATATGCAGCGCCTCGGACATGTTTACATAAGACAACACATCACCAATGTTATGTTGAAAGAACACTTGACCCCTAAGCCCTTTATTAAGTGGCCACTTACTGATGATGTATTTGATATACAGTTGAAGTTGGAAGTTTACATACCTTAGGCAAATACATTTAAACTCAGTTTTTCAAAATTCCCGACATTTTAATCCTAGGAAAAATTCCATGTCTTAGGTCAGTTAGGATCACCACTTCATTTTAAGAATGTGAAATGTCAGAATAATAGTAGAGAAAATGATTTATTTCAGCTTTTATTTCTTTCATATTCCCAGTGGGTCAGAAGTATACACACACTCAATTAGTGTTTGGTAGCATTGCCTTTAAATAGTTTAACTTAGGTTAAATTTTGTCCCATTCCTCCTGACAGAGCTGCTGTAACTGAGTCAGGTTTGTAGGCCTCCGTCCTCGCACATGCTTTTTCAGTTTTGCCCACAACTTTTGTGTAGGATTGAGGTCAGGGCTTTGTGATGGCCACTCCAATACCTTGACTTTGTTGTCCTCAACTTTGGAAGTATGCTTTGGGTCATCGGGAAGACCCATTTGCCACCAAGCTTTAAGTTCCTGACTGATGTCTTGAGATGTTGCTTCAATATATCCATAAAATTGTTCTCCCTCATGACGCCATCTATTTTGTGAAGTACACTAGTCTCTCCTGCAGCAAAGCATCCCCACAACATGATGCACCCCCGTGCTTCACGGTTGGAATGTTCTTCGGCTTGCAAGCCTCCCCCTTTCTCCTCCAAACATGATTATGCTAATTATGTCCAAACAGTTCTATTTTTGTTTCATCAGACCAGAGGACATTTCTCCAAAAGTATGATCGTTGTCCCCATGTGCTTTTGCAAACCGTAGTCTGGATTTTTTTATGGTGGTTTTGGAGCAGTGGCCTCTCAGGTTATGGTAATATAGGACTCGTTTTAATGTGGATATAGATACTTTTGTACCTGTTTCCTCCAGCATCTTCACAAGGTCTTTTGTTCTTGTTCTGGGATTGATTTGCACTTTTCGCACCAAAGTAGGTTAATCTCTAGGAGACTTGCATACTATTGTTTGTACAGATGAACATGGTACCTTCAGGCGTTTGGAAATTGCTCCAAAGGATGAACCACACTTGTGGAGGTCTACAATTTATTTTCTGAGGTCTCGACTGATTTCTTATGATTTTCCCATGATGTCAAGCAAAGAGTCAGTGTGAAGGTAGGCCTTGAAAAACATCCACAGGTACACCTCCAATTGACACAAATAATATCAATTAGCCTATCAGAAGCTTCTAAAGCCATGACATCATTTTCTCGAATTTTGTTGTTTAAAGGCACAGTCAACTTAGTGTTAACTTCTGACCCACTGGAATTTTGTGATACAGTGAAATGTCTGTAAACAATTGTTGGGAAAATGACTTGTGTCATGCACAAAGTAGATGTCCTAACAGACTTGCCAAAACTATAGTTTATTAATTAACAAGAATTGTATGGAGTGGTTGAAAAACAAGTTTTAATGATTCCAACCGAAGTCGGATGTTTACATACAGTTTAAGTGTATCAATCACTCGAGTCTGAAACTGTTTTGGGCAAAATTTGAATCAAGACGATGCACAACTACCTCTTATCAATATTCAACATTTTTCAACCCATTCGCGAGAATCTTGTCTCGCCGTGACCTATTTTGTAGCCTGATTCGCTCAGAAACACTGCCAGAGACGCACACTCCAGTAATGGATAGTGATGAAGTTTTAAAAACAAAACACTATCACTCTACTCCAGCACAAGAAAAGCATGTAGCCACTCATCAGTGACTTGCTAAAATGATTTAGCTGACATAACATCCCTGTTCTTCCCTAGTTCTAGTAATTTTGGACACTGATAAACACCTTCCTTTTGTCTTTAATTTATGATAATTTGACAGCTTGCTGAATCTGTTGTAGGCTTGTTCTCAGAAGTCTACAGTCGTGGCCAAAAGTTGAGAATGACACAAATATTATTTTTCAAAGTATGCCTCAGTTTGTATGATGGCAATTTTGCATATACTCCAGAATGTTATGAAGAGTGATCAGATGAATTGCAATTCATTGCAAAGTCCTTCTTTACCATGCAAATGAACTGAATCCCCCAAAAACATTTCCACTGCATTTCAGCTCTGCCACAAAAGGACCAGCTGACATGTCAGTGATTCTCTCGTTAACACAGGTATGAGTGTTGATGAGGACAAGGCTGGATCACTCTGTCATGCTGGTTTGAGTTACAATAACAGAAGCTTCAAAAGGAGTTTGGTGCTTGGAATCATTGTTCTTCCTCTGTCAATCATGGTTACCTGCAAGGAAACACGTGCCCTCGTCATTGCTTTGCACAAAAAGTGCTTCACAGGCAAGGATCTTGCTGCCAGTAAGATTGCACCTAAATCAACCATTTATCAGATCATCAAGAACTTCAAGGAGAGCTTGAAGATGTGAAGAAGGCATCAGAGCGCCCAAGAAAGTCCAGCAAACGCCAGGACCGTCTCCTAAAGTTGATTCAGCTGCGGGATCTGGGCACCAGCAGTACAGAGCTTGCTCAGGAATGGCAGCAGGCAGGTGTGAGTGCATCTGCACACACAGTGAGGTGAAGACTTTTGAAGCGTGGCCTGGTGTGAAGAAGGGCAGCAAAGAAGCCACTTCTCTCAAGGAAAAACATCAAGGACAGATATTCTGCAAAAGGTACATGGATTGGACTGCTGAGTTCTGGGGTAAAGACATTTGAATCCCTTTTCCTATTGTTTGGGGCATCCGGAAAAAAAGCTTGTCCAGACAAGACAAGGTGAGCGCTTCCATCAGTCCTGTGTCATGCCAACATTAAAGCATCCTGAGACCATTCATGTGCGGGGTTGCTTCTCAGCCAAGGGAGTGGTCTCACTCACAATTTTGGCTAAGAACACACCCATGAATAAAGAATGGTACCAACACATCCTCCGAGAGCAACTTTTCCCAACCATCCAGGAACAGTTTGGTGACGAACAATGCCTTTTCCAGTATGATGGAGCACCTTGCCATAAGGCAAAAGTGATAACTAAGTGGCTCGGGGAACAAAACATTGATATTTTGGGTCCATGGCCAGGAAACTCCCCAGACCTTAATCCCATTGAGAACTTGTGGTCAATCCTCAAGAGGCGGGTGGACAAACAAAATCCCACAAATTCTGACAAACTCCAAGCATTGATTATGCAAGAATGGGCTGCCATCAGTCAGGATGTGGCCCAGAAGTTAATTGACAGCATGCCAGGGCGGATTGCAGAGGTCTTGAAAAAGAAGGGTCAACACTGCAAATATTGACTCTACATCAACTTTGTTAGGGTTTTCTTCCATTGAAGGAGAGGAGAACCAATATGCGGTGTGGTAAGTGTCCATGGTTGTTTATTAAACACATAAACTGAACGCTCTATACAAAACAATAAACGTACCGTGAATAACGAAAACCGAAAACAGTACCGTGTAGTGTAAAACAGACACTGAAAAAAACACCCACAAAAACACAGTGAAACCCAGGCTACCTAAGTATGATTCTCAGAGCCAACTAACGACACCTGCCTCTGAGAACCATACTAGGCCGAACACAGAAAAACAACCTAGACACACAAAACATAGAATGCTCACGTCCTGACCAACACTAAAACAAGGAAAACACAAAAGAACTATGGTCAGAATGTGACAAACTTCATGTAATTGTCAATAAAAGCCTTTGACACTTATGAAATGCTTGTAATTATACTTCAGTATTTCATAGTAGCATCTGACAAAAATATCTAAATACACTGAAGCAGCAAACTTTGTGGAAATTAATATTTGTGTAATTCTCAACTTTTGACCACGACTGTACACACTGTTTCTAAGCAATTTATTCAGCTAAGCGCAGCAGCAGCTGACTTGATAATGTATGCTGACTAGTTTTCACTCACTTTTTCCTAACTACAGAAATGCTGCTCTTTCAATCACAACGCCTTAGCAAGATGTAAAATTGCTAAACTAAGGCCTCTTTGGCAAAACGGCAACATTTATTACAGATTTCTTGATTTATCTTAGATTTATTCAGATAATTGAGGCCCAAATTGCTATGTTGCTATGGTGGGTAAAGAGGGACAAAGAACATCTGCCAGGAACCGATATAGTGAACATAACACACCCACATTAAACCACACCCCCAAGATGCAAGTGTCATTTTTCTTAATGAGCAGCAGAAAATCCCAGGCAAACCTGGGTGAGTTCATCCCTCCTTAAGTCATTATTTGTTTGGACAAGTGGCCGGCTCTAAACCGTGATTATGGATAATCATGAATGATTTGTGAGAAAGTTGAGGCACAAAGATTAAACACCCCCCAAGAATGCTAACCTCCACTATTATTGGAGCTGTTGTTGTAGCTTCTGCAACCTTCTCACACATCATTATTCATGATTCATTCATTATTTTTTCTTTATCATGGCATCATGAGTAATCAGAAGTGTTCAGAAATCGTATTTTCTCACTTATAAAGATAAATTAAGTATACATACAAACACCCCAGTCCTCATTCACCATCCATTTGCTACTTGGCAAAACATAACCCCAAACTGTCAAGCCATCTCCTCCCAAGGTGCCACCATTGGTAGGCACGAAGAGTTGCTTCGCGGTCTGATGGAAGGGTTCCAGGCTGTGGCCGAACGTCCCGACCTAGCCTTGGACGCATTGCGGGAGCAATTCCGTGGGTTGCCTATTAGGCAGCCTACCACGATGGTAACCTCCCAGCCCCTCTGTAACCCGGCTGGTAGTAGTGCAATCACTACGGTTTCCCGGGAACCCCACTTACCTTCCCCGTAGTGCTACGATGGAGATTCTAGAACCTGCCGGGCCTTTCTCTCCCTCGTTTTCGAGCTGTAGCTTTCTTCGTCCCCCTCGGACCGGTCAAAGATAGTATACATTATTACACTGATGTCCGGGAGGGCACTCACCTGGGCCACGGTGGTGTGGGAGCAACAATCCACCGTCTGCCTCAGTCTGGAGGTATTCATGGCAGAGGTGAAAAGATTTGGGCTCTGGTGTCCGGGAGAGATGCTGCCCGGAAGTTACTCCAGCTTCTGCAGGACACCCTCAGTGTGGTAGACAATGAAGTGGAGTTCCGCACACTAGCAGTGGAGGGTACCTGGAACCCAGAAGCGCTGTTCGACACGTTCCTGCACGGATTATCAGAGGAGATGCAGTAAAAAAATAAACTGGCAGCCCGAGAACTACAGACGGATCTCGACTCACTCATCGCTTTAACCATCCGGATAGATTGTCGGCTACGGGAACGTAAGAGGGAGAAGTGGTCCGATTGGGCTCCATTTCACTCACTCAGGGATCCCACCTTGCAGCTGATGAACTTGGATGTCCCCGGCGTCTACGTCCCCGAGAGGATCCGAGCTTACCCGAGTCCCTCCAAGAGCCTCCTGAGACTGCCGATTCACTTCTTCCCAAGCTGATGCATCTCGGCAGGGCCAGGCTGTCTCCAGCCGAAAGTGTACGCAGACTTGAGACCCAGAGTAAATCCAATCAAATCAAAGTTTATTTGTCACGTGCTCCGAATACAACATGTGTACAGTCACGCCCTGATATGTTTCACCTGTCCTTGTGCTTGTCTCCAGCAGTGTTTGTCCTGTAAGCTCCTGTCTTTTGCCAACTGGCCTTTTTTCTCGTCCTCCTGGATTTTGAACCTTGCCTGTCCTGACCCTGTACCCGCACGCCTGACCACTCTGCCTGTCCCTGAGAAAGCCTGCCATCCTGTACCTTTTCTCCTTCTCTGGATTATCAACCCCTGCCTACACTGACCTGTTGTTTGCCTGCGCCTGTTACAATAAACATTGTTACTTCACCCAGTCTGCACTTGGATCTTACCTTAATACCTGATCAAAACACAACCAAAACAAACTGCACATACATCCAATTTAGAGTCCCAAGCTTGATGTAGTCATTACTTGCTAGGAATATGGGACCAAATACTAAACTTTTGACTACTGTAATATGTTAATTTGTCCAATTATTTATGACTTCTTCAAATGGGGGTACTCCATACATACAGTGCTTTCGTTTCAAAACGGTAAAACAGATACAGTATGAATAAAAATAGTCAAATAGAAGGTAACATTCTGTATTTCACCTTGTATGAAATATTTGATCTCCAATTCAAAATGCTGGAGTATAGAGCCAAATATTGTTTTTTTCTTCACTCTCCAAATGCATATGGAGGTGAGTGTGCTTGATGTAGGACAACACACCAGAGAAAGGGAGCATAATTATACACTACATATACAATTGTATATATATTGCAGCTCAAACTCAAGTTTGAGCTGTAACCATGACGCAGTTAGCCATTGTGGCTGTGACCGCAGATTGTCCCGGGTTTGTGGCTGTCTAGAACCCTGCTGTTTTGTTTTCAATTTACCCTGTGACCTGCTCTGTCTGGAACTGCGAGGAGTAACAGCCTAACATAAGTTGCTAGCTACCATGACAAAGACCAAAGCTGGTGGGAGTACCGTTGAGGACAGTGCCAGTGGTGTCTCTATGTCACATGTGAAGGATCTTTTAAACAAACAAAAAGAGACATATAAGCAGTTGTTACAACAAGAAAATAGTTTCAACTGTTTTGTCCAAATACTCATGGATTCTACTAATAAAAGAATGGACAACCTGACCAGAAAAGTCCAGGACCTGAAGAACAGTTTGCAGTTCTCCCAGTGTCAGCTCGACGAGTTGAAACAGGAGAATAGCAAGATGAGAGGACATCCGTTCTGTGTGTGAATCCATGATAAGAGAGAAATCGGAGGGACAATCAAGGCAAAACAACATGGTTGTGGACAGAAATGCAGAATCTCCACATGAGATTTGGATGGAGTCTGTGGACAGTGAGGGAAATGATCTTTGAGAAATTGAAGATGGCCCACAGGAAGATTGAGGTGGTGCGAGCCCATAGGACTGGAAAACCCACCACCAGCCCAGGTGATAGGCCCAGGCCGATAGTGGTCAAGTTCCTGAGGTTCAAGGACAAGGTAGCTGATCTGGAAAGAGCCAAGAACTTGATAGGAACGTATATCTTCCTCAACGAGGACTATCCTGAAGCTGTGCGCCAGAAGAGGAAAGAACTGATCCCAGCCATGAAAGCTGCCAGAACGCGTGGGGACATTGCGTACATCTGCTATGCTCTTTGTCCACCCTCTCTCCCAGAAGCCTGGAAGGGATGAGAGCGCCAAATCTATGGGTTCGTAGCCTCAACCCCGCAACACACACACACACACACACACACACACACACACACACACACAAATTGATTAATGGACTGCTGAATGTACTTTTTTTTTCTTGCTTTGTCTGCCCTTTTCAATATTATGTCTATCTCAGATAAGCTGTGCAGGAAAGGGCTGAAAATAGCCGATATTAATATATGTAGCCTTAGAAATAAGGTTAATGAAATCAATAACTTGCCAACATCAGTAAACATTCATATATTAGCCATTTCTGAGACTCACTTAAATAATTCATTGATACAGTAGCAATACAAGGATATAACATTTATAGAAGAGACAGAAATGCTTATGGGGGAGGAGTTGCTGTATATATTCAGAGCCATATCCCTGTAATGTTTAGAGAATCTTATGTCAATTGTTTTTGAAGTGTTGTGGTTGCAGATTCACTTGGCACACCTAAAGCCTTTTCATTTGCGGTGTTGCTTTAGGCCACCAAGTGCTAATAGTCCGTATCTAAATAATTTGTGTGAAATGCTTGATATTGTATGTGATGTAAACAGAGGTCTACTTTCTTGGGGACCTGAATATTGACTGGTTTTCAACAAGCTGTCCGCTCAAGAGGAATCTTCTTACTGTAACCAGTGCCTGTAATCTGGTTCAGGTTGTTAATCAACCTACCAGGGTGTTTACAAACAATACAGGAACAAGATCATCCACATGTATCGATCACATCGTTACTAATGCTGTAGAAATTTGTTCTAAAGCTATATCCATACCCATTGGATGCATTGATCACAATATTGTGGCTATATATAGGAAAGCTAAAGTTCCAACAGCTGAGGCTAAAATAATGCATAAGAGATAATACAAAATATTTTGCTGTGACTCTTATGTGGATGATGTTAAAAATATTTGTTGGTCTGATTTGATTAATGAGGAGCATCCAGACGCTGCACTTGATACATTTATGAAATTGCTTCTTCCAATTATTGATAAACATGCACATGTTAAGAAACTGGCTGTGAGAACTGTTAAGGCTCCATGGATTGATAAGGAATTGAAAAACTGTATGGTTGAAAGAGATGGGGCAGAAGGAGTGGCTAATAAGTCTGGCTGTACATCTGACTGGCTAACTTACTGTAAATTAAGAAATTGTGACTAAACAACAAAAAGAAGAATACACATTATTATGAAGCCAAGATCAGTGATATAAAAAATGTTTGAAAAAAAACTTTGAAGTACCTTAAGTTCAATTATGGGCAGAAGACAAATTCTTTCATCGAATCACAAAACCATTTGATGTTGCCAATTATTTTAATGATTATTTCATTGGCAAACTTAGGCAGGAAATGCCCACGACAAACGGTGAGCAATTATGTTTATGCATAAAAAAAACAATAATGAAATAAAAGGGGCAAGTTTGAATTTTGTAACGTTAGTGTGGGAGAGGTGGAAAAAATATAGTTTACGATCAATAATGACAAACCTGGCATTGACAACCCAGATTGAAAGCTACTGAGGATGGTGGCTGACTCTATCTGTCATATTTTTAATCTGAGCCTAGAGGAAAGTCTTTGTCCTCAGGTCTGTAGGGAAGCCAAAGTAATTCCGCTACCCAAGAGTGGTAAAGCGAACATTACTGGTTCTAACCGCAGACCTATAAGCTTGCTGCCAGCTCTTAGCTTGTATTTGACCAAATACAATGCTATATCTCTGTAAACAAATGAACAACAGACTTTCAGCATGCTTATGGAGAAGGGCACTCAACATGTACTGCACTGATGCAAATGACTGATGATTGGTTGAAAGAAATTGATAATATGAAGATTGAGTGAGCTGAGGTGGTAGATTTCAGTGCAGCCTTTGATATTATTGACCATAACCTGTTGTTGAGAAAACTTAAGTGCTATGGGTTCTCAGCCTCTGCCATATAGTAGATTCAGAGCTATCTAATAGAACTCAAAGGGTTTTCTTTAATGGAAGCGTGTCTAATGGAAGCGTCTCTAACATGTAAAGTCTGGTGTACCGCAGGGCAGCTCTCTAGGCCCTCTACTCTTTTCTATTTTTTACCAATGACCTGCCACTGGCATTAAACAAAGCATGTGTGTCCATGTATGTTGATGATTCAACCATATACACATCAGCAACCACAGCTAATGAAGTCACTGAAACCCTTACCAAAGATTTGCAGTCTGTTTTGGAATGGGTGGCCAGTAAAAACTGGTCCTGAACATCACTAAAACTAAGAGCATTGTATTGGGTACAAATCATTCCTTAAGTTCTAGACCTAGGCTGAATCTGGTAATGAATGGTGTGGCGGTTAAACAAGTTGATACATTACTTGAACCAAGATGGTGTAGCAGTGGTTTGTTGTTCTCTCATGTACTACTTGTATTTAGTATTTTTTTTTGTATATTTTTTAATTTCTTTTTAATCTCCTTTCCATTTTTAAATGAAATATTACCTTCCGGTAGCCAGCCTCACCCAATGTGATACGGATCCATCGGAAGCTAGATGTCAGAAGCTAATGAGTTAATTATCTACTAGCTATTTAGTCATTGTCAGCCACTGCTAGCGGCCTTTACCTTCCGCACAGACACCAGCCATTTTATAGCATTTACATTTACATTTAAGTCATTTAGCAGACGCTCTTATCCAGAGCGACTTACAAATTGGTACATTCACCTTATAACATCCAGTGGAACAGTCACTTTACAATAGTGCATCTAAATCTTAAGAGGGGGGTGAGAAGGATTACTTATCCTATCCTAGGTATTCCTTAAAGAGGTGGGGTTTCAGGTGTCTCCGGAAGGTGGTGATTGACTCCGCTGTCCTGGCGTCGTGAGGGAGTTTGTTCCACCATTGGGGGGCCAGAGCAGCGAACAGTTTTGACTGGGCTGAGCGGGAACTGTACTTCCTCAGTGGTAGGGAGGCGAGCAGGCCAGAGGTGGATGAACGCAGTGCCCTTGTTTGGGTGTAGGGCCTGATCAGAGCCTGGAGGTACTGAGGTGCCGTTCCCCTCACAGCTCCGTAGGCAAGCACCATGGTCTTGTAGCGGATGCAAGCTTCAACTGGAAGCCAGTGGAGAGAGCGGAGGAGCGGGGTGACGTGGGAGAACTTGGGAAGGTTGAACACCAGACGGGCTGCGGCGTTCTGGATGAGTTGTAGGGGTTTAATGGCACAGGCAGGGAGCCCAGCCAACAGCGAGTTGCAGTAATCCAGACGGGAGATGACAAGTGCCTGGATTAGGACCTGCGCCGCTTCCTGTGTGAGGCAGGGTCTTACTCTGCGGATGTTGTAGAGCATGAACCTACAGGAACGGGCCACCGCCTTGATGTTAGTTGCCAAGGTTCTTAGCGCTCTGGGAGGAGGACACAATGGAGTTGTCAACCGTGATGGCGAGATCATGGAACGGGCAGTCCTTCCCCGGGAGGAAGAGCAGCTCCGTCTTGCCGAGGTTCAGCTTGAGGTGGTGATCCGTCATCCACACTGATATGTCTGCCAGACATGCAGAGATGCGATTCGCCACCTGGTCATCAGAAGGGGGAAAGGAGAAGATTAATTGTGTGTCGTCTGCATAGCAATGATAGGAGAGACCATGTGAGGTTATGACAGAGCCAAGTGACTTGGTGTATAGCGAGAATAGGAGAGGGCCTAGAACAGAGCCCTGGGGGACACCAGTGGTGAGAGCGCGTGGTAGGAGCGACCTGTCAGGTAGGACGCAATCCAAGCGTGGGCCTGGATAATACTTGCCAGCCTGCCACTATCAGACTGTTTTCTCCACTACACCGCCGGATTCCAGCCGTAAAGCCCTGGACCATTACTCCTGATCATCACAGCTAGCTAGCTGCCACCGAGTGACCTAGCCCCGAAGCTAGCTCTGAGCCAGGCCTACCTCCCGGCCTACTCAGTGATCATTCGGCTACACAGCTGATGCCTCCTGGACTCTACCCCAAAACTGCTAGAACCCACTACTCCACCGGATCCTTGCCGTAAGCTCTGGACCTTTGCATCGGATCATCACTGCTAGCTAGCTGCTACCGAGTGGCCATAGTGGCTTATTATGCCCCTGCCCCTGAAGCTCGCACCATTTAGTCGCGAGCCAGGCGCATCTCCCGGCTCGCAAACAAAATGACTAGAACTACAATACCTCTTTCGCCATCTGGCCTGGACTCTTTGTTGACACGGCACCCCGCCATACCACCACGACTGGTCTGCCGACAGAAGTCCATCCACAGTGCCCTCAACCGGTCTTTGCCGGACGTCGGCGCAGACGCTTCTACTAACCCCGGCCTGCTAACTTTAAACGCCATATCTCCCACGTGCTAGCATAGTAATGACTACCCCGCGGCTTCCCTGTTCCATCTATTGCTGTTCACTGGACCCTATGATCACTTGGCTACATAGCTGATGCCTGCTGGACTGTTCATTAATCTATTTTAGTTTAGTTTTTTGTTTCTGTTGACCCCAGCCTCAAACTCAGGCCCTGTGCGACCCTCTCTTCCCATTCATTACCGTTTTACCTGTTGTTGTCTTAGCTGATTAGCTGTTGTTGTCTTAGCTAGCTCTCCCAATCAACACTTGTGATTGCTTTATGCCTGGCTTCATGTCTCAAATGTCAATATGCCTTGTACACTGTTTAGGATAGCTATCATTGTTTTTAGTTTACTGCAGAGCCTCTAGTCCCACTCAACATGCCTGAGATACCTCCTTTGTCCTCCTCCCACACGTGCAGTGACCTCGCCCAGCATAACTAGCGCGCCCAGAGATGCAGCCTCTTATCACTCAGTGCCTGGGTTTACCTCCACTGTACCCACACCCCACCATACCCCTGTCTGTGCATTATGCCCTGACTCTTTTCTTCTACGCCCAGAATTATTACGCCCAGATTCTCCATAACGCACTAGACAAGTATTGATAGCCTTTAGCTGAACCCTCATCCTACTCCTCCTCTGTTCCTCGGGTGATGTGGAGGTTAACCCAGGCCCTGCTTATCCCCAGGCACTCTCATTTGTTGACTACTGTAATCGGGAAAAGCCTTGGTTTCATGCATGTTAACATCAGAAGCCTCCTTCCTACGTTTTTTTGCTCACTGCTTAAGCACACTCCACCAACCCTGATGTCCCAGCTGTGTCTGAATCCTGGCTTAGGAAGACCAACAAAAATGTGGAGATTTCCATCACGATAGAACTGCCAAAAGGGGAGGAGGTGCAATCTACTCCAGAGATTGACAGAACTTTGCAGGCTAACTTTCCAGGTCTATGCCCAAACAGTTCGAGCTTCTAATTTAAAAAATACATCTCTCCAGAAATAAGTCTCACTGTTGAAGGCTGTTACAGTATATACAGTGGGGCAAAAATGTATTTAGTCAGCCACCAATTGTGCAAGTTCTCCCACTTAAAAAGATGAGAGGCCAGTAATTTCCATCATAGGTAAACTTCAACTATGACAGACAAAATGGAGAAAAAAAATCCAGAAAATCACATTGTAGGATTTTTAATTAATTAGCAAATTATGGTGAATAAGTTTTTGGTCACCTACAAACAAGCAAGATTTCTGGCTCTCACAGACCTGTAACTTCTTTAAGAGGCTCCTCTGTCCTCCACTCGTTACCTGTATTAATGGCAACTGTTTGAACTTGTTATCAGTATAAAAGACACCTGTCCACAACCTCAAACAGTCAACACTCCAAACTCCACTATGGCCAAGACCAAAGAGCTGTCAAAGGACACCAGAAACAAAAATTGTAGACCTACACCAGGCTGGGAAGACTGAATCTGCAATAGGTAAGCAGCTTGGTTTGAAGAAATCAACTGTGGGAGCAATTATTAGGAAATGGAAGACATACAAGACCATTGATAATCTCCCTCGATCTGGGGCTCCACAAAAGATCTCACCCTGTGGGGTCAAAATGATCACAAGAACGGTGAGAAAAAATCCCGGAACCACACGGGGGGACCTAGTGAATGACCTGCACAGAGCTGGGACAAAAGTAACAACGCCTAACATCAGTAAAGGACTACGCTGCCAGGGACTCGAATCCTGCAGTGCCAGACGTGTCCCCCTGCTTAAACCAGTACATGTCCAGGCCCGTCTGAAGTTTGCTAAAGAGCATTTGGATGATCCAGAAGAAGATTGGGAGAATGTCATATGGTCAGATGAAACCAAAATATAACTTTTTGGCAAAAACTCAACTCGTTGTGTTTGGAGGACAAAGAATGCTGAGTTGCATCCAAAGAACACCATGCCTACTGTGAAGCATGGGGGTGGAAACATCATGCTTTGGGGCTGTTTTTCTGCAAAGGGACCAGGACGACTGGTCCGTGTAAAGGAAAGAATGAATGGGGCCATGTATCGTGAGATTTTGAGTGAAAACCTCCTTCCATCAGCAAGGGTATTGAAGATGAAACGTGGCTGGGTCTTTCAGCATGACAATGATCCCAAACACACTGCCCGGGCAACGAAGGAGTGGCTTCGTAAGAAGCATTTCAAGGTCCTGGAGTGGCCTAGCCAGTCTCCAGATCTCAACCCCATAGAAAATCTTTGGAGGGAGTTGAAAGTCTGTTGCCCAGCAACAGCCCCAAAACATCACTGCTCTAGAAGAGATCTGCATGGAGAAATGCGCCAGAATACCAGCAACAGTGTGTGAAAACCTCGAAGACTTACAGAAAACGTTTGACCTCTCATTGCCAACAAAGGGTATATAACAAAGTACTGAGAAACTTTTGTTATTGACCAAATATTTATTTTCCACCATAATTTGCAAATTAATTAATTAAAAATCCTACAATGTGATTTTTCTGGACTTTTTTTTTCTCATTTTGTCTGTCATAGTTGAAGTGTACCTATGATAAATTACAGGCCTCTCATCTTTTTAAGTGGGAGAACTTGCACAATTTGTGGCTGACTAAATACTTTTTTTGCCCCACTGTATAGAGTACAAGGAACATAAGGTTTAATATATTATTATAGACCTGATAGATCTACTGTCTCATTTATATTATGACATTTCAACTCGATCTACTATCTCTATTATATTATGACAGACCAGCTAGATCTACTGTCTCCATTTCACTTTGGTCATTGTTGTGGGCCTGCCCTCCCCTCAACAGCCTCAAATAGGCTATTTCATTTCACAAATAATATTTTATGTTATTAATTTCAAACGGTAATTGGCATGAAACTTAGCAGTCCAAAACGATGTCCTCTCAGTTCAAAAAATATTCCTCTATTTGGGAATCGCTAAATGAATCGTCCTCCGATCTCTGTCTCATTTTCCCGATCAATTTCTTCTAAAATTGTGTGTACATCTGTATGTCAAGACTTAGATTTAGCTTTGCCTGACTTAGTCACCATACTGATTGTTATATAAACAGCTGAAGATGCGTTTTACCAAAACAACTCTGTGCGTAACATGCGTTGCTCCCTCCGACATGAAACTTCAATGGCGAATGACCCTCTTTATGCCGGAGTTTACTACATGGGTTGGTCTTCCAAAACATAAACATTACATATTGCCGTTTACCTCAGCTCATTGGCTATCTACCCAGCTAGATTTCAAGACTATCTGTGGTCATTGGGTTAAAATATAGCCAATCAACGAAACAGCGGTCATATCATTGGTACACAATGTGTGTCATTACTTGTTGTCTTCAAATCGGTTTCTTTCAGTCAATACGTCCTGTGAAATGACCCATCTTTTTTGGTTGTGTTACAAACAAACCAGTTGATTGTAATGAAACCAAACATGACTGGAAAAGTCACGTTTCGTGTGTGTATTTACATCGAATGTGTCGTCAAATGGAATGAGACGGAATTCACGACGCAAGTGGTTCACAAAATGTTTTGTGTTAGGCTATAAAAATGGATTTTATCAAACAAAGACCAAACAAAGACCATTCATTGTGTAACAATGAGCATTGGGATTGCAAACAGAGGAAGATTGTCAAAGGTAAACTATTTTATTGCAGTTTGTGATTTTGTTACGCCTGTGCTGGTTGAAATAGTTTCTTTTTATGGGGCTCGATCCTCAGATAATCGCATCGTATTCTTTCACAGTAAATCCTTCTTTAAATCTGACAATCCAGTTGGATGAGCAAGATTCTAGGCTTTCGAAACACGTGAGACACTTGTATTTTTATAATGTTTAATATGACTTTATGTAGCGATCACCGTATGTTGTCGAATTTCATCCCGCTAATGGGTTCTGTGCGCAAAGAAGTTAAAAGTAATTTCCTCACCATCTTAAATAAGCATGCCCCTTTCAAAAAATTTAGAACTAAGAACAGATATAGCCCTTGGTTCACTCCAGACCTGACTCCCTCGACCAGCACAAACATCAAACATCCTGTGGCGGACTACACTAGCATCGAATAGTCCCCGCGATATGCAACTTTTCAGGGAAGTCAGGAACCAATACCAATACAGTCAGGAAAGCAAAGACTAGCTTTTTCAAACAAATGTTCATCCTGTAGCTCTAACTCCAAAACGTTTAGGGACACTAATGTCCATGGAGAATAAGTGCACCTCCTCCCAGCTGCCAAATCTACTGAGGCTAGGTAACACTTTCACCACTGATAAATCCACGATAATCGAGAATTTCAACAAGCATTTCTCCAAGGCTGGCCATGCTTTCCTCCTGGCTACCCCAACCCCGGCCAATAGCTCCACACCCCCCGCAGCTACTTGTCCAAGCCTCCCCAGCTTCTCCTTCACCCCAACCCGGTGAGCAGATGTTCTGAAAGATCTGCAAAACCTGGACTCCTACATATCAGCTGGGCTAGACAATCTGGACCCTCTCATTCTAAAATTATCCACCGCCATTGTTGCAACCCCTATTACCAGTCTGTTCAACCTCTTTTTCGTATCGTGCGAGATCCCTATAGATTGGAAAGCTGCCGCGGTCATCCCCCTTCAAAGGAGGTGACACTAGACCCAACCTGTTATATACCTATATCCATCCTGCCCTGCCTTTCCAAAATCTTCCTAAGCCAAGTTAAAAAACAGATCACTGACCACTTTGAATCACACCGTACATTCTCCACTGTGCAATCCAGTTTCGGAGCTGGTCACGGGTGCACCTCAGCCACGCTCAAGGTACTAAACGATATCATAACCGCCATCGATAAAAGACAGCACTGTGCAGCTGTCTTCATCGACCTGGCCAAGGCTTTCGACTCTGTCAATCACCACATTCTTATCGGCAGACTCAACATCCTTGGTTTCTCAAATGACTGCCTCGGCTGGTTCACTAACTACTTCTCAGAGTTCAGTGTGTCAAATCGGAAGGCCTGTTGTCTGGACCTCTGGCAGTCTCTATGAGGGGTACCACAGTGTTCAATTCTTGGGCCGACTCTTTTCTCTGTATACATCAATGATGTCGCTCTTGCTGCGGGTGATTCCCTTATCCACCTCTATGCAGACATCTGTATACATCTGGCCCTGTATACATCTGGCCCTTCTTTGGACACTGTATTAACTAACCTCCAAATGAGCTTCAGTGCCATACAACACTCCTTCCGTGGTCTCCAACTGCTCTTAAACACTAGTAAAACCAAATGCATGCTTTTCAACTGTTTTCACCTGCCCAAATAGCATCACTACTCTGGAGTGTTCTGACTATGTAGACTACTACAAATCCCTAGGTTTCGGGCTAGACTATTAAACATCTCCAATCCAAAATTAAATCTAGAATCGGCTTCCTATTTCGCAACAAAGCCTCCTGCACTCACGTCTCCAAACATTCCCTCGTAAAACTGACTATTCTACTGATCCTCGACTTCGGCGATGTCATTTACAAAATAGCTTCCAGTACTTTACTCAGCAAACTGGATGCAGTCTATCACAGTGCCATCCATTCTGTCACCAAAGCCCCTTATGCCACCCACCACTGCGACCTGTATTCTCTCGTCGGCTGGCCCTCGTTTCATACTCGTCGCCCAAACCCACTGGCTCCAGGTCATCTACAAGACCCTGATAGGTAAAACCCCGCCTTATCTCTGCTCACCGGTCACCATAGCTGCACCCAACCGTAGCACGCGTTCCAGCAGGTATAGCTCACTTGGCACCCCCAAAGCCAATTCATCCTTTGGCCGCCTCTCCTTCCAGTTCTCTGCTGCCAATGACTGGAACAAACTACAAAAATCTCTGAAACTGGAAACGCTTATCTCCCTCACTAGCTTTACGCACCAGCTGTCAGAGCAGCTCCCAGATCACTGCACCTGTACATAGCCCATCTATAAATAGCCCAAACAACTACCTCTTCCCCTAATGCAGTTATTTATCTCGTTTGCACCCCAGTATTTCTACTTTGCACACTCATCTACTGCTCACACTGTATATATACTTATTGTTCTACTGTATTATTGACTGTTTTACTCCATGTGTTTTACTCCATGTGTAACTCTGTTGTTGTATGTGTCGAACTGCATTGCTTTATCTTGGCCAGGTCGCAGTTGTAAATGAGAACTTGTTCCTACCTGGTTAAATAGGTGAAATAAATTAAATATAAAAATATTACATACAAAAGAAGGCTGTGGAACTATAGTAGTTACAAACACACAGTGCTTCTAACATACAATGATTTCAGCTGAAATATTTTACAAATGTTGACATAGTTGAAGTCAGAAGTTTAAGTAACCCTTAGCCAAATACATTTCAACTGTTTTTCACAATTCCTAACATTTTAATCCTAGATAAAAATATATGTCTTAGGTCAGTTAGGATCACCACTCTACTTTAAGAATGTGAAATGTCAGAATAAGAGTAGAAAGTGATTTATTTAAGCTTTTATTACTTTCATCACATTTCCAGTGGATCAGACATACACTCAATTTGAAATTTTGTAGCATTGCCTTTAACCTTTCTGAACCAACCATCCCGGATCCGTTATATTTGTCACAGCAACGTTGAATAGCATAGTGCCACAGTCAAATAATATTACTAGAAAATATTCATGAAATCACAAGTGCAATATTACAAAACACAGTTTAGCCTTTTGTTAATCCACCTGTCGTCTCAGATTTTGAAATTATGCTTTACAGCGAAAGCAATACAAGCGTTTCTGTAAGTTTATTGATCTCTAGGCAAAACAGTAAGTACACTTAGCATCAGGTAACTTGGTCACGAAAATCAGAAAAGCAATCAAATTAATAGTTTACCTTTGATTTTTGGATGTTTTCACTCACGAGACTCCCACTTTTGTTCCATAAAGAAATTTTTTATATCCAAATACCTCAGTTAGTTTGGTGCGTTTGTGCCCAGGAATCCACCGGAAAGAGCGGTCAAGACAACGCAGACAAAAAATGTCCACAGAAAAATGTCAAACGGTTTTTATAATCAATCCTCAGGGTGTTTTTCAAATATCTATTTGATAATATATCAACTGTGACAGTTGGCTTTTCACTAGGACCGGGAGTAACAATGGCCGCCTTTCTCTTTTGCGCAAAACTCACTCAGAGCCCCCACCTGTCCACTTACGCAATATGGTCTTTCACGCTCATTCTCCAAAATAAAAGCCTGAAACTATGGGAAGCCATAGAAAAAGGAATCTGGTTGATATCCCTTTAAATGGACAATAGGGATGCATAACAAGAGGTTTCAAAAACAGGGGCACTTCCTGATTGGATTTTCCTCAGGTTTTAGCCTGCAATATTTTATTTATTTATTTATTTTACCTTTATTTTACTAGGCAAGTCAGTTAAGAACAAATTCTTATTTTCAATGACTGCCTAGGAACAGTGGGTTAACTGCCTGTTCAGGGGCAGATAGATTTGTACCTTGTCAGCTCGGGGATTTGAATTTGCAACCTTTCGGTTACTAGTCCAACGCTCTAACCACTAGGCTACCCTGCCGCCCCAATATCAGTTCTGTTTAACTCAGACAACATTTTGACAGTTTTGGAAACTTTAGGGTGTTTTCTATCATCTGTCAATTATATGCATATTCTAGCATCTTGTCCTGAGAAATAGGCCGTTTACATTGGGAATGTTATTTTTCCAAACTCAAAATAGCTTTAAGAGGTTAAATTGTTAAAATTTTTGGGTAGCCTTCCACAAGCTTCCCACAATAAGTTGGGTGAATTTTGGCCCATTCCTCCTGACAGAGCTGCTGTAACTGAGTCAGGTTTGTAGGCCCGGTGGTGCTTCAATATATCCACATTATGTTCCATCCTCATGATGCCATCTCTTTTGTGAAGTGCTCCTGCAGCGTAGGTACCCCACAACATGATGCTGCCACCCTGAGCTTCACGGTTAGGATGCTGTTCTTAATGTAGATACTAGATTATGTATATAATGTTGACACTATGAAAAGTTTATTTTCAAAAAAGTTATAATCTGATTAAAGTTTCTTTCTCTGCATCTTTCCCTTCCCTCTCTCTTTTCTCTTTGATTTCCTCTGTCTCTCTCTGTGGGCTTTCGTCAGACCAGAGGACATTTCTCCAAAAAGTACCATGTGCAGTAATGTACACTAGTAATGGACATTATCGAACAAATACAACGATTTATTGCAGAACTAGGATTCCTTGCAATGCATTCTGATGAAAGATCATCAAAGGTAAGGGAATATTTATGATGTAATTTCGTATTTCTGTTGACTCCAACATGGCGGAGAAATATTTTTATGTTTCAGCGCCGTCTCAGATTATTGCGTGGTATGCTTTTTTCGTAAAGTTAAAAAAAAAAATCTGACACAGCCGTTGTATCTTTAAGTATATGTAAAACATGTATCTTTCGTCAAAGTTTATGATGAGTATTTCTATTATCTGACTTAGCGCTTTGTAATTACTCTGGATATTTTGGAGGCATTTCTGAACATGTGGCCATTGTAAACCGAGATTTGTGGATATAAATATGCAGATTATCGAACAAAACAAATGTATTGTGTAACATGATGTCATATGAGTGTCATCTGATGAAGATAAAGGTTAGTGATTAATTTTCTCTAATTCTGCTTTTGTGACTCCATCTTTTGGTTGGGAAAAATGGTTGTGTTTTTGGATTTGTTGGTGATCTAACACAAATATATGTTGTGTTTCGCTGTAAAACATTTTAAAAATCGGACACGATGGGTAGATTAACAAGATGTTTCTTTCATTTGCTGTATTGGACTTGTTAATGTGTGAAAGTCAAATATTTAAAAAAAATCTCCCAGGTAAGACCTGGGCGGACTACCCCCCTGTACTTTGGTTAGAGCACCAGGTGGTGCTAAATTAGGTAAGTAGTGGTTAGGCAGGTAAGATAGGAGAGGGGGCTTTGATATTTACTTTCTTTGCTTTGGTTCCGTCCAGCCCCTTTTCCCCATATTGCCGTGTGAAGGAATACATTCCCAGTAAACGGTAAATTCTCTGCCTTTTGTCTCGCACCTACAGTCCATACCTCTTTCACTTCACGGAGAGTTGGGTTGTAGCAGGGTGTTGTGTTCCCTGTTCATAGAGTTGTGCGTAACAA
The DNA here is from genome assembly GCF_023373465.1 of Oncorhynchus keta. Lineage (NCBI taxonomy): Eukaryota > Metazoa > Chordata > Actinopteri > Salmoniformes > Salmonidae > Oncorhynchus > Oncorhynchus keta. The sequence continues at coordinate 74,298,404 of NC_068422.1, read as the reverse complement.
TGTTGAATAATAATTACTGCACAAATGAACATCTACAGTCTGTGCTGTCATCAAGGTAAAGGGTGGCTACTTTGACAAATCTCATATAACATATATTTTGATGTGTTTAGCACTGTTCTGGTTACTAAATGATTCCATATGTGTTATTTCATAGTTTGTCTTCACTATTATTCCACAATGCAACAAAAATTGAAAAATAAAGAAAAACCCTTGAATTAGTAGGTGTCCAATCTTTTGACTGGTACTGTATGTCAATGTGTGTCAAATATGTAAGTTGCGCAGCCTCCCGAGTGGGACAGGGGTCTAGTGGCACTGCATCGCAGTGATAGCTGTGCCACTAGAGATTAGAGTCGAGGCTGTCGCAGCCGGCCGCGACCGGGAGACCCATGGGGCGGCGAACAATTGGCCCAGCATCATCCTGGTTAGGGGAGGGTTTGGCCAGCAGGGATGTCCTTGTCCCATCGCGCACTAGCGAATCCTGTGGCGGGCCAGGAGCAGTGCACGCTGACACGGTCGTCGGGTCTACGGTGTTTCCTCCAACACATTGGTGCGGCTGGCTTCCAGGTTAAGAGGGCATTGTGTCGAGAAGCAGTGCGACATGGTTGGGTTGTGTTTCGGAAGATGCACGGCTCTCGACAGTAGCCTTTCCCAAGTCCGTACGGGAGTTGCAGCTATGAGACAAGACTGTAACTACCAATTCGATACCAAGAAATTGGGGAGAAAAATGGGTAAAAATATATATATTTAAGTTGAAACCATCGTATGTTGTGCTCCCGAGTGTCACAGCGGTCTAAGGCACTGCATCTCGGTGCAAGAGGAATCACTACAGTCCCTGGTTTGATTCCAGACTGTATCACATCTGGCCGTGATTGGGAGTCCCATAGGGTGCCGCTCAATTCGCCCAGTGTTGTCTGGTGTAGGCTGTCATTGTCAATAAGAATTTGTTATTTTACTGACTTGCCTAGATAAAGGATAAATGCATAAATACAATTTAAAAATGTATGTTTTTGTACCAAGTTGCACAGCCATTTTTAGTTAATATGCCCAATTAAAGTTAAATGAACACGTAGAGAAAAAACTATTTTAAATGGACTTCATTTGAATTTTTCTCAAGTTGGAGCTAAGTTTGGGCCAACCATTTTTTTGTTTAGTTAATATAATTAGTTCAGGTAACACTTGGACCGAAATATTTAGTAACCACTTACTTCATACAGTTCCTTAATATAAGTAACTGGAACCAGTTAATACAAATTAGTAAAAACAACTAGATTTTGGGGTGTTGTTTTTATAGTGCTGACATTGCACAGAATGGTTAGTGTCTTGGCATTTCTCGCCACTCATAACATCCATATTCTTAATGAAGTTTCCACAAGTGATCATGACCTTTCTCTTTGCCCCTGTACAACGACTGTGGATCTTTAACGTAGCATATGATGACACGCTTTTAAGGTATGTTCATGATATAGGAGCCATTGTGTGTTCGTGTGTGTAATACTGGTCACTCATTCATTTCACCTGTTGATGATAAATAATGAGAGGTCCCTGTTACTAAAGCAAATTGCATGGGTGATTGTTGTCAACTGTATGTTGATCTGTTTCTTAGGTTGCATTTCCACCAAACAATATGCTACTATCATGCTGAACAGTAAAGGTTATGATGGACCGTGGTGTTGGTGTAGAGACACTGAGGGTGGTTTTACTCCATCTGATTTGCTGAATCCTATTGATTTAAGTATGGTTGAGCGGACAGGGAGCGCATGCCATTGATTCTGCTACTGGAACGCTGGAACACTGGCGAGGGTTGAGTGAGTAGGAGAGCTAGAAAGCATGTGGAACAATCTCCATGCACACCAAGAAACCATCCTCAGAGACACTGCCTGGCCAGTTTCCAAGCCACACAGACTAAACCCTGGAGTGGGTGATGAGTGTTCTGCCCACTTCACCCTTAGACAATTTCCTGTGAGCCTCCATTTTTTGCAATTCTAGCTACGCAACATATCCAGTAGTCTCCGTGGAACCCCACACCCCTAGCTTTCAGGGCAATAACTAAACCCTGCACTTCCAGTTCAGCGCTGAGCTGTTCCTCCATTTCCATTCTTTCATTTTTCTGGAAACTTTATGTAGTATTTAGATATATAACGAGTATACCAAATATTAGGAACACCTTCCTAATAGTGAGTTTTTTTTTGCACTCAGAACAGCATCAATTCGTCTGGGCATGAACTCTACAAGGTTTCACAGGGATGCTTCCCCATGTTGACTCCAATGCATCCCACAGTTTTGTTTAGTTGGCTGGATGTCCTGTGGGTGGTTCACCATTCTTGATACACACGGGAACCTGAGTGTGAAAAACCCATCAGTGTTGCAGTCCTTGACAGAAACCGGTGCACATGACACTACCATACCCCTTTTTTATTAAAGGCATGTAAGTAGTTTGTCTTGCCCATTCACCCTCTGAATGGCACACACATACACAATCGAAGTCTCAATTGTCTCAAGGCTAGAAATCCTTCTTTAACATCTCTCCTCCCCTTCATTTACACTGATTTAAAGTGGATTTAGCAAGTGACAAGGGATCATGGCTTTCACCTGGATTCTACTGCTCAGTCTATGTCATGGAAAGAGCGGGTGTTCTTAATGTGTTGTATACTGAGTGTATGTTAACTAATTGTGAAAGTGGAGCTAATAGCTTTCAATTAGGACTAAAGAGAGAAGGATGAAAAGAGAGAGAGGGAGAGAGAAACAGAAGGCAAGAGAAAGAAACTGAGGAATAAAGCCGTAGATGAGAACCAGCTCACTTTGGTCCTGTGCCCCTTCAACTCACACACTGTTTTCCTTTCCACACACCTCATCACCTCCTTCCTCCCCTCTGGCACTCTTTACTCTCCCTCTGTTACCACTCAGACGGCCCTGTGTCCCTCTCTCCACCCTCTCTCCATCCTTCCATCTGAAGCCTGTAGAGCACTAGACGTCTCGCGCTCTGCTCTGAAGCCAAATTCAGGAGATTAAAACCCAACACTCTTCATTGTTGTTCAGTGCTGGCAGGGCTCTAAGTGGCCCTCCACTCTTTGTACCCAATGCCCAGCAGAAACATAGAATGAGTGAGACCCCTTTGTTTGTGATGGGCCTCCATGGAATTCACTCAGTATGGATATCTGTCTAAGAGTGTGATAGTTATGAATTCTGCATATGCTTTGTACTCCACAGGTTTTCACACTGCTTTGATGCTATAGGCTGGAACTAGCATCCCATACAGCCATACAGCATGAATGTACATATTTCCCCCATTGGTGTGTGTATATGTATCTGTCTATGTGTGATTTTTTTTCTCAGTGCATCATGAAAACATGAGGCTAATGTAGTCATTAACTCCTTCAGAAATTGTGCCCATTCAAGACACCCTCTCATCCTCTTTCTCACACTGGCATTCTTCATTAATCAAAAAGAACAAACTATCTATTTCTCTCTCTCCATCGGACTCATTCCCAATGATCTGGAATAACTGTATATTACGTTTTCACCCTCTCTGGTTTCCCAGATTATTGCCTGTCATTTGTCTTCCCAGCTCACTCCTCCATCCCTGTTTCTGTGGAGATGGGTGGTCTGGGTGTGGGGAGAGTGAACTGATTCAGAGTGTATTAACACATAAATCACCAACTACCATCTGCTGCCATCTAATAAAACAGACTTTTGGTCTCTCTTCAGCTCTCTGAGATTCGCTTTCTCTCTCACTCATCTCTCTCACTATCTCCCTTTCATTCTACTTTACTTCTGTACAGCCATTTCATATTAATCATCCTTAGTATTGGAATTTAGTTTGAAGGCGTGCCTCAAAGTATGCCTTTTCATTTTCTCCTTTTTACGATGAGGATTCAGAAACCGTGTCTTGAAAGACATGACCTTAAGAAGAAGTATCCCTGTTCTACTAGATTTATATCTATAGGGCAGAGCAGTGCTTTAAAACATCGATTGGGACACTCTCTGCACTGCAGGCTTCACGCAGCTTACATGACAGGGCTGTACTCAGGACCTGGTGTGTCTGCCTTATATGGTAAGAAGAATGAGACAACCTGTACTCTTTGTCATGTTGGTAGAGGGTAGTGGAGGGTCTACACTCTTAGAAAAAAGGGCTCCCAAAGGGTTCTTCGGCTGTCCCCATAGGATAACCCTTTTTGATTCCAAGTAAAACTATTTTTGGGTCCAGGTAAAACCCCTTTTGGTTCCATGTAGAACCCTATGTATGGAACCCAAAGGGGTTCTACCTGCATCCACAAAAAGGGTTTTAAAAAAGGTTATCCTATGGGATAGCCAAAGAACCCTTTAAGGTTCGAGATAGCACTTTTTTTCTAAGAGTGTACCCTGCCTTGACTAATATTCCCTCTACTAGGAGAGAACATACTTTGTTCAGACCTCCAATTGTATTTCTGAACTAAAGAGGAAATAGCATGTAAAGTGGTGGTATGGAATAAAATACATGTTAGAACATGTGACAGTCTTATACAGTCGTGACAAAGTTTTGAGAATGACACAAATATAAATTTTCAGTCTGCTACCTCAGTTTGTATGATGGCAATTTGCATATACTCCAGAATGTTATGAAGAGTGATCAGATGCAATTAATGGCAAAGTCCTTCTTTACCATGCAAATGAACTGAATCCCCCCAAAACATTTCCACTGCATTTCAGCCCTGCCACAAAAGGACCAGCTGACATGTCAGTGATTCTCTCATTAACACAGATGTGAGTGTTGACGAGGACAAGGCTGGAGATCACTGTCAAGCTGATTGAGTTTGAATAACAGACTGGAAGCTTCAAAAGGAGGGTGGTGCTTGGAATCATTGTTCTTCCTCTGTCAACCATCGTTAGCTGCAAGGAAACACGTGCTGTCATCATTGCTTTGCACAAAAAGGGCTTTACAGGCAAGGATATTGTTGCCAGTAAGATTGCGCCTAAATCAACCATTTATCGGATCATCAAGAACTTCAAGGAGAGTGGTTCAATTGTTGTGAAGAAGGCTTCAGGGCGCCCAAGAAAATCCAGCAAGCGCCAGGACCGTCTCCTAAAGTTGATTCAGCTGCGGGATCGGGGCACCACCAGTACAGAGCTTGCTCAGGAATTGCAGCAGGCAGGTGTGAGTGCATCTGCACACACAGTGAGGTGAAGACTTTTGAAGGATGGCCTGGTGTCAAGAAGGGCAGCAAAGAAGCCACTTCTCTCCAGGAAAAACATCAGGGACAGACTGATATTCTGCAAAAGATACAGGGATTGGACTGGGGTAAAATAATTTTCTCTGAATCTCTTTTCCGATTATTTGGGGCATCCGGAAAAATGCTTGTCCGGAGAAGACAAGGTGAGCGCTGTGTCATGCCAACAGTAAACCATCCTGAGACCATTCACGTGTTGGGTCTCACTCACAATTTTGCCTAAGAAAACAGCCATGAATAAAGAATGGTACCAACACATTGTCACGCCTTGGTCTCAGTATTTTGTGTTTTCTTTATATATTTGGTCAGGCCAGGGTGTGACATGGGTTATTGTGGTGTGGGTTTTGTGGGGTGTCTAATTAGTCTATGGCTGCCTGAGGCGGTTCTCAATCAGTCAGGTGATTTATCGTTGTCTCTGATTGGGAGCCATATTTAGGCAGCCATATTCTGAGTGTTTTCGTGGGTGATTGTTCCTGTCTCTGTGTTAGTGTTCACCAGATAAGCTGTAATAGGTTTCGCGTTTCGTTTGTTGTTTTTTGTAAATTATAGTTATTTCATGTATCGTCGATTCTTCATTAAAAAACATGAGTAACCACCATGCTGCATTTTGGTTCGCTTCTCCTTCAACTGACGAACGCCGTTACAGAATCACCCACCACACCCGGACCGAGCGGCGTGGTAACAGGCAGCGACAGCAGGAGCAGCGAAAGGAGGAATGGACATGGGAAGACTTGTTGGATGGCAAAGGTTGTTACAATTGGGAGGAGATACTGGACGGAAGAGATCGCCTCCCATGGGAACAGGTGGAGGCACTTAGGAGAGCAGAGGCAGCCGGAGAGAGGAGCCGACGATACGAGGGAACACGTTTGGCAAGGAAGCCCGAAAAGCAGCCCCAAAAATGTATTGGGGGAGGGGGCTCAGGGAGAGTGTGGCAGAGTCAGGAGACAGACCTGAGCCAACTCCCCCTGTTAATCGTGAGGAGCAGCGATCAAAGGACTTCTGGAGTTGGGAAGAGATATTGGATGGAAAAGGACCATGGGCACAGCCTGGTGAATATCGACGCCCCAAAGAAGAACTGGAGGCGAAGAAAGCGGAGAGGCGCTGGTATGAGGAGGCAGCACGGCGACGCGGATGGAAGCCTGAGAGTCAGCCCCAAAAATGTATTGGGGGAGGCTTACAGGGAGTATGGCTATGCCAGGTAGGAGACCTGCGCAAACTCCCTGTGCTTACCGGGGGGCTAGAGAGACCGGGCAGGCACCGTGTTATGCGATGGAGCGCACAGTGTTTCCAGTGCGGGTGCATAGCCCGGTGCGGTTCATACCAGCTCTTCGTATTGGCCGGGCTAGAGTGGGCATCGAGCCAGGTAAGGTTGGGCAGGCTCGGTGCTCAAGAGCTCCAGTGCACCTGCACGGTCCGGTCTATCCAGAGCCACCTCCACACACCAGTCCGCCGGTGGCAGCTCCCCGCACCAGGCTTCCTGTGCATGTTCTCTATCCAGTTCCACCAGTGCCAGCACCACGCATCAGGCCTACAGTGCGCCTCGCCTCTCCAGCGCTGCCGGAGTCTCCCGCCTGTTCAGCGCTTCCAGAGCCTTCCTCCTCTACAGCGCTGCCGGAGTCTCCCGCCTGTTCAGCGCTTCCAGAGCCTTCCTCCTCTACAGCGCTGCCGGAGCCTCCTGCCTGTTCAGCGCAGCCTGAGCTGCCAGTCTGCATGGAGCAGCCTGAGCTGCCAGTCTGCATGGAGCAGCCAGAGCTGCCATTCTGCATGGAGCAGCCTGAGCTGCCATTCTGCATGGAGCAGCCTGAGCTGCCAGTCTGCATGGAGCAGCCTGAGCTGCCAGTCTGCATGGAGCAGCCAGAGCTGCCAGTCAACCAGATTCTTCCAGATCTGCCAGTCAACCAGATTCTTCCAGATCTGCCAGTCAACCAGATTCTTCCAGTCAACCAGATTCTTCCAGATCTGCCAGTCAACCAGATCTGCCAGTCAACCAGATTCTTCCAGATCTGCCAGATCTGCCAGTCAACCAAATTCTTCCAGTCAACCAGATTCTTCCAGATCTGCCAGTCAACCAGACTCTTCCAGATCTGCCAGTCAACCAGATTCTTCCAGATCTGCCAGTCAACCAAATTCTTCCAGTCAACCAGATTCTTCCAGATCTGCCAGTCAACCAGACTCTTCCAGATCTGCCAGTCAACCAGACTCTTCCAGATCTGCCAGTCAACCAGACTCTTCCAGATCTGCCAGTCAACCAGACTCTTCCAGATCTGCCAGCCAACCAGGATCTGCCGGAGCCAACTACCTGCCTGAGCTTCCTCTCAGTGCTGAGCTTCCTCTCAGTGCTGGGCATTCCCTCAGTCACGAGCTGCCCTTCAGTCCAGTGGGGTCCTGGGTGAGGACTATTAGGCCATGGTCGGCGGCGAGGGTGGATTATCCCAGGACGCGAGGGGGGGGAACTAAGACATTTATGGAGTGGGGTCCACGTCCCGAGCCGGAGCCGCCACCATGGACAAATGCCCACCCGGACCCTCCCTATGGTTTTGAGGTGCGTCCGGGAGTCCGCACCTTGGGGGGGGTTCTGTCATGCCTTGGTCTTAGTATTTTGTGTTTTCTTTATATATTTGGTCAGGCCAGGGTGTGACATGGGTTATTGTGGTGTGGTTTTTGTCTTGGGGTTTTGTGGGATGTCTAATTAGTCTATGGCTGCCTGAGGCGGTCCTCAGAGTCTGGTGATTTATCGTTGTCTCTGATTGGGAGCCATATTTAGGCAGCCATATTCTGTGAGTGTTTTTGTGGGTGATTGTTCCTGTCTGTGTTGGTGTTCACCAGATAGGCTGTAATAGGTTTCGCGTTTCGTTTGTTGTATTTTGTATATTATAGTTATTTCAATGTATCGTCGATTCTTCATTAAAGAACATGAGTAACCACCACGCTGCATTTTGGTCCGCTTCTCCTTCAACTGACGAACACCGTTATACACACATCCTCCGAGAGCAACTTCTCCCAACCATCCAGGAACAGTTTGGTGATGAACAATACCTTTACCAACATTATGGACCACCTTGCCATAAGGCAAAAGTGATAACTAAGTGGCTCGGGGAACAAAACATTGATTTTACGGGTCCATTGCCAGGAAACTCCCCAGACCTTAATCCCATTGAGAACTTGCGGTCAATCCTCAAGAGGCGGGTGGACAAACAAAAACCCACAAATTCTGACAAAATCCAAGCATTGATTATGCAAGAATGGGCTTCCATCAGTCAGGATGTGTCCCAGAAGTTAATTGACAGCATGCCAGGGCGGATGGCAGACGTCTTGAAAAAGGGTCAACACTGCAAAAATTGACTCTTTGCATCAACTTTATGTAATTGTCAATAAAAGCCGTTGACCGGTATGAAATGCTTTTAAATATACTTCAGTATTCCATAGTAACATCTGACAAAAATATCTAAATACACTGAAGAAGCAAACTTAGGAAATTAATGTTTGTGTCATTCTCAAAACTTTTGGCCACGACTGTACAGTATCATGTGATTGCTGTTGAACTAATACATCTGTGTGGACAGAGCAGAGTAGAGTCTATACTATACTGCCTTGTCAGTATCTCCTACCACCTTTATACGTCACACAACTTCCAGCTCACGGTTCTATCAGACACACATCCCTGTGTTCCCCCCATCCCTGTTACTGGGGAGCCCACCTCCCATCCAGCCTGGCGGGGATGAGTAAAGACTCCAACAGCAGTTACAGCAGGAGGGGAGAGCGGGGGATGTGGAGGACAAGAAAGCTGGTATGGAGAAATAAAGAGGTTGGATGGAAGAGGGAGAAGAGGAGGGAAGGAGAGGGGGTTGTATAGTTGTACTGGTGGATTTATGAGACACACAAAGCTCTCATACACCCCAGAGACCTGAGTACCTACATGTAGGGAAGTGATGGATCTATTAAATCCCCATGATGTCTGAGTGCTGGTGCGTCTGGCATTCAGGAGAGGAAAGTGTCTCTTCAAAAACATCCCCTCCAGTTGGACTTTTGGAGTGCATGGTGAAGCATCAGCCGTAATAAACACAATTATGCCAGGGTGTGTCAGTTGGTGCTGAGCGTTGAGCGAAATGTCAAATTTTTATTTAGATGATGTTCATGAACAACACAGAGAGATAATAGTAAGAGATGTTATGCTGAGATTTGGGGTAAGACACTCAAGTCCAGTAGGCCTAGTCCCAAAACTCGTTCCCCACTCCAATACATAAAATATAAAGAAAAACCCCTAACTCTCACACTATAGATGGACGACGATTACTTTCTGTTTCTCTTTTTTATGATCTGTTGTCCCAGGATCTATTTTAAGTGAGAGAGGGAAATAATTGACAGTGTGTCTATTTGGAATTCATTACATACGTGTTCTTGAGATGGGCCCAATGTAATTTTGGAGAGACGGTGGTGGCGGTGGGAAATTGTGTGGCTCTGCCAGGAGATAAGGAATGTAATTACAGAAGCAGTGAGGCGGAGAGCGTGAAGGTCCGTGTGTCAACACACACCCAAAGCCCGTACTTACTACCTCTCATCATCTCAGCCGATGGGGAACGGACGAGAGGGCAGTGGTAAGGATAAAAGGAAGATGAAGAACGAGAAAGGAATGCGAATGAGAGAGAGAGGGGTGTGTGTGTGTGTGTGGTGTGTGTGTGTGTGTGTGCTTGCCTTCCTGCGGGTGTGTGTGTTTGGGAAAAGCACCACACAATAACCCACGCCACCTAACATCTCCTTATCTCATATATTCTTCTAATGAATCTCTGTGTGAGAGGCTGCTGGTTTCAGACCACTCACACCGCTCTCCACATTGAGCATGCCTGCTCCATATCAAGATGATATCCTGCTGATTTCGGCAGAGCCGCTTGTCGTTGGCACTTCAAATGGCCCCAAACCTCATTAACCTGGGCAAGGCTCATTATTTTGGCCAAGGGAGCTCGACAGAGACATATGCTGTGTGAGCGGTCCATGACATGGGAAGACATTAGACTTAAATTAGCAAGAGGCCTGGCCACCCACTGTCTGTCACAGCGGCAATCTACCTGACCCCAGTGTCCTGATTACAACGCTTCACGAGAGGAGAGGAGAGGAGAGGAGAGGAGGAGAGGAGAGGAGAGAGAGGAGAGGGAGAGGAGAGGAGAGGAGAGGAGAGGAGAGGAGAGGAGAGGAAAACATGTCCTGTAGTACTCTGGCCTTCATGCACCCACACTTACCACTCACTCTCACAATCTCTCCTGTATTAAAAGGGAACTCTGTTCTGTGTATTATTGAACTGATTGGACTGACCTTCTCAAAAGCCTGTTCAGAGAGAAAGCACATCAACATTATCTCACTCAAAGTGATGCCTGTGTTAATTAAAAATGAATGTTGTCTGGCACTCCAGGTTCATGGCTGTAATGCCTGCTTTCTACCTCCGCTTTTGATCTCCGAGAGGGTTTGCATGTGTTTTTGTAATTGCAGAGCCAAGCCTTTTGTAGTACACTTGGAAAGTGGAGACACAAATCGCAATAATGTAAACAAAACTGGAGACACCTTGGCTGTTTTGGAGACGGCCTTCTTTTGCTGGCAAAGAGTGGTACACAGCTAACTAATGGGTCAATAACTGACTTGTTCCCCCCACACTTAGCCAAGATGGTTCGCTACAGTTAGCTAGCAATCACTCTACCAATTCCTCTATAGTAGAGTGGGTAATTGGGTAAGGAGTTGTTCACTTATAACTTTTTTCAGGGTTTATGGAGAGTGATGGATCACTATTCTTCTGTTTAAGTACTTCCCTCTCAGCCTCATCTCAGCCTCATACACACCAAGTATAAAAATTATCATATCAACATTGTCCATCGCTTGATATGACTTCCTTTCAGTAAGTCCTGCATGGAAAACACAACAGTAAGCTCTCTCATCCTTCCTGTTTCAACTCCAATCTCCACTTGACTTTATCTCGGCATTGTACACTCAAAGAGAGTGAGTTTTTTTTGTTCTGTCATCTTCTTGTTACCTCAAGTGGTATCACTGAACCAAATCACGATTAACTTAACCAATCACCTTGACAATTTCAATGAGGACTTAGTATTTGTATTGTTTGATATTACCATTTTTTACGTCTTTGATATTTCACTGGGCTGTTGACAGGTAGCTCACAAGTAAGCATTTAATTGCACTGTTTACACCCTGCTGTGTCCTGTGTGTATGAGACATAAACAATATTCAATTGTGTGCTGGGCAGGGTCAGAATAAATATTATATAGGCCGATAATACATCATGTATCCGAATATGTTTATTTTCTTTCGGATATCATTCTGAATCAGGTGACAATCTCAGGAAATACATACTTTAAATGCATACATGTATTTCACCAGATCTGATGCAGGTAGATTGCTATTTCCCTGTTTTGCCTTCTTGCCAGGTCACCCTCTGAAAAGAGGTTTTCAGCCTCAATGGGTCTTACAGCCCCTACAGCAATTTTTTTAAATTTATTTTATTTCACCTTTATTTAACCAGGTAGGCTAGTTGAGAACAGGTTCTCATTTGCAACTGCGACCTGGCCAAGATAAAGCATAGCAGTGTGAACAGACAACACAGAGTTACACATGGAGTAAACAATTAACAAGTCAATAACACAGTAGAGAAAAAAGGGGAGTCTATATACAATGTGTGCAAAAGGCATGAGGAGGTAGGCGAATAATTACAATATTGCAGATTAACACTGGAGTGATAAATGATCAGATGATCATGTACAGGTACAGATATTGGTGTGCAAAAGAGCAGAAAAGTAAATAAATAAAAACTGTGGGGATGAGGTAGGTGAAAATGGGTGGGCTATTTACCAATAGATTATGTACAGCTGCAGCGATCGGTTAGCTGCTCAGCTAGCTGATGTTTGAAGTTGGTGAGGGAGATAAAAGTTTCCAACTTCAGCGATTTTTGCAATTCGTTCCAGTCACAGGCAGCAGAGTACTGGAACGAAAGGCGGCCGAATGAGGTGTTGGCTTTAGGGATGATCAATGAGACACCTGCTGGAGCGCGTGCTGCGGATGGGTGTTGCCATCGTGACCAGTGAGCTGAGATAAGGCGGAGCTTTGCCTAGCATGGCCTTGTAGATGACCTGGAGCCAGTGGGTCTGGCGACGAATATGTAGCGAGGGCCAGCCGACTAGAGCATACAAGTCGCAGTGGTGGGTAGTATAAGGTGCTTTAGTGACAAAACGGATGGCACTGTGATAAACTGCATCCAGTTTGCTGAGAAGAGTGTTGGAATCAGTTTTGTAGATGACATCGCCGAAGTCGAGGATCGGTAGGATAGTCAGTTTTACTAGGGTAAGCTTGGCAGCGTGAGTGAAGGAGGCTTTGTTGCGGAATAGAAAGCCGACTCTTGATTTGATTTTCGATTGGAGATGTTTGATGTGGGTCTGGAAGGAGAGTTTGCAGTCTAGCCAGACACCTAGGTACTTATAGGTGTCCACATATTCAAGGTCGGAACCATCCAGTGTGGTGATGCTAGTCAGGCATGCGGGTGCAGGCAGCGATCGGTTGAAAAGCATGCATTTGGTTTGGTTTGATTTTACTACCCTTTTATGATTGGAATACATTTTCCAGAGCCGGGGTGGAATACACTAACAAATCCAATGAAAAATATGAGCTTTCTTTATAATCATTTCAATTAGCTGAGGAAGGAACAGGAGCAGAATGTTGAGTGCAGTATATAGAACCCCCAGCTGCAGCTCTCAATGTGGAGCGTAAAGCTGCAGGATAATGTCACCATACAAATCAGATTCCTGTGCGAGCCTGAACTGCTATTAGACGTTATTGCCACTTAATGTATCCCCAGCTAATCGTCCTCTTTCCACCAACCATGGCTGATTGATAGCGTTTAAAGAGCGTCACCTCTTTAGCCCCTTGTGGGATTGGGAGAGGATTTCACCATTACCCGGTTCGCGCTGGAACAAGAGAGATTTAGTTTGGAGATGGAAATGTTGTCAAACTGTGACAGTGAATTTCACCCTCTGTGTTGCTTTTTTTTCTCCTGAATGTTCTCTAAAATAAAGTAATCTCTAAAAAAGTAAACATCAAGCATTGAGTGTACAGCATTTACATTGTTTCAAAGACCATGACTCGCTTTTCAGTTTGTCACTACAGTTAGCATATCCAACCCTCAAGAAAATAACCTTGATTTTGAGTACAGTGGCTTGCGAATGTATTCACCCCCCTTGACATTTTTATTTATTTTGTTGCCTTACAACCTGGAAGTAAAATGAGGTTTTGGGGGGTTTGTATCATTTGATTTACACAACATGCCTTCCACTTTGAAGATGCAAAATATGTTTTATTGTGAAACAAACAAGAAATAACTTGACCCCTCCCCCCCAAAGTACATACTTTGTAGTGCCACTTTTTGCAGCAATTACAGCTGCAAGTCTCTTGGGGTATGTCTTTATAAGCTTGGCACATCTAGCCACTGGGATATTTACCTTCTTCCATATGTTTGGGGAGTCTCCCACATGCCTTTTGGCGAACACCAAACGTGTTTGCTTATTTTTTCTTTAAGCATTGGCTTTTTTTCTGGCCACTGTTCCATAAAGCCCAGCTCTTTGGAGTGTTTGGCTTGGTGGTCCTATGGACAGATACTCCAATCTCTGCTGTGTAGCTTTGCAGCTCCTTCAGGGTTATCTTTGGTCTCTCAGCTGCCTCTCTAATTAATGCAAGCCTGGTCTGAGTTTTGGTGAGCGGCCCTCTCTAGGCAGGTTTGTTGTGGTGCCATATTCTTTCCATTTTTTTATAACAGATTTAATGGCGCTCCATGGGATGTTCAAAGTTTCTGATATTTTTTTTATAACCCAACCTTGATCTGTACTTCTCCACAACTTTGTCCCTGACCTGTTTGGAGAGCTCCTTGGTCTCCGTGGTGCCGCTTGTTTGGTGGTGCCTCTTGCTTAGTTGGGTTGCAAACTCCGGGACCTTTCAGAACAGGTTCTGAGATCAGAACATGTACTGAGATCATGTGACTCTGACATTGCACACTGGTGGACTTTATTTAGCTAATTATGTGACTTCTGAAGCTAATTGGTTGCACCAGATCTTATTTAGGGTCTTCATAGCAAAGGGGTTGAATACATGTGCACACAGCACTTTTCCGTTCTTAATTTTTTAGATTTTTTTTAAACAAGTGTTTTTTTTTTCATTTCATTCACCTTTTTGGACTAATTTGTGTATGTCTGTGACATGAAATCCAAATAAAAATCCATTTCAATTACAGGTTGTAATGCAACAAAATAGGAAAAATGCCAAGGGGGATGAATGCTTTTGCAAGGCACGGTATGTTCTATGGTACTGCTGGGCATAAAGTCATGCATAGTGCATTCCAAGATCTACCTACTACTACATCAATGGTCTGGTCTGCTGCACTGGTTCTGCTTTATACATAAATGATTCCCCAGCTCGCATCCACTTTATGTTCAGCCGTCTTACTTTGGCCAAACATTGGAGTGGAGGTGCTCCATGTTCTTTACATGACTACTGAGCTGCGGAACGCCACACCTGCCCTGATAAAGGTTCCTGTAGGACCCATTCCACCCCTCCACTGGATAAAGGTTCCTGTCGGACCCATTCCACCCCTCTCCACTGGATAAAGGTTCCTGTAGGACCCATTCCATCCCTCACTGGATAAAGGTTCCTGTAGGACCCATTCCACCAATCTCCACTGGATAAAGGTTCCTGTCGGACCCATTCCATCCCTCTCCACTGGATAAAGGTTCCTGTAGGACCCATTCCACCCCTCTCCACTGGATAAAGGTTCCTGTTGGACCCATTCCATCCCTCTCCACTGGATAAAGGTTCCTGTTGGACCCATTCCATCCCTCTCCACTGGATAAAGGTTCCTATAGGATCCATTCCACCCCTCTCCACTGGATAAAGGTTCCTGTAGGACCCATTCCATCCCTCTCCACTGGATAAAGGTTCCTATAGGATCCATTCCACCCCTCTCCACTGGATAAAGGTTCCTGTAGGACCCATTCCACCCCTCTCCACTGGATAAAGGTTCCTGTTGGACCCATTCCATCCCTCTCCACTGGATAAAGGTTCCTATAGGATCCATTCCACCCCTCTCCACTGGATAAAGGTTCCTGTTGGACCCATTCCATCCCTCTCCACTGGATAAAGGTTCCTATAGGATCCATTCCACCCCTCTCCACTGGATAAAGGTTCCTGTAGGACCCATTCCATCCCTCTCCACTGGATAAAGGTTCCTGTAGGACCCATTCCACCCCTCTCCACTGGATAAAGGTTCCTGTTGGACCCATTCCACCCCTCTCCACTGGATAAAGGTTCCTGTTGAACCCATTCCACCCATCTCCACTGGATAAAGGTTCCTGTTGGACCCATTCCACCCCTCTCCACTGGATAAAGGTTCCTGTTGGACCCATTCCATCCATCTCCACTGGATAAAGGTTCCTGTTGGACCCATTCCACCCCTCTCCACTGGATAAAGGTTCCTGTTGGACCCATTCCACCCCTCTCCACTGGATAAAGGTTCCTGTTGGACCCATTCCACCCCTCTCCACTGGATAAAGGTTCCTGTAGGACCCATTCCACCCCTCTCCACTGGATAAAGGTTCCTGTAGGACCCATTCCACCCCTCTCCACTGGATAAAGGTTCCTGTTGGACCCATTCCATCCCTCTCCACTGGATAAAGGTTCCTATAGGATCCATTCCACCCCTCTCCACTGGATAAAGGTTCCTGTTGGACCCATTCCACCCCTCTCCACTGGATAAAGGTTCCTGTAGGACCCATTCCACCCCTCTCCATTGCCTGCTTGTCCTGGCTGAGGATTAAGGCTCACAGAGATTGGGGCTTAGACTAGTCCAGGGAGGGGACGTCCACACTTTTAACTAGGCTCACACAGATCTTCCTGAGTACCTCGTTCAAAGTCAGACCCAAAAGCACAGGGTTATTGATCTACTTACTGCTAAACTGCTTCAATAATGGCTGGGTCTGAGACACTAAGGGCTGGTGAATATCATTATACAACAATGAGAATACTTGGGAAAGACAGAGGTGCAGATTACATGACTATTAGGCAACACAATGTAAATCCACCTGGATGTGGACAGAAGATAGGAGACATGTTAGTTTGACTCTCACTTTATGTGTAGTGCATACCCATACGTTAAGGATTTGCAAACAGTGGTAGAGCACTAATTTAGCTTCATTCTGGACAACTTGCTATACACTTTCAACGCATATATTAAAACAATGGTATGGGTAGAGGTATGGTTTACCACCTTGCTAATAGCATGTACAGCCCCCTCACAAGAATTGGCTATTAGCACACCTAGATATTAGCATTGGAAATCCGCACAGTCTGCTGATGGCAAGGACACAGGCGTCCTGCTCAGCGTGCTATTAGCCTGGCTACCCTGCACAGCTGGGCTAGCGCAGCATCCATATCTTACAGCTGGCCCTTGGCACGGTTATAAGTCACAGTCAACCAATAACATGGAAGCGCGGCTCCACGCTTGGCTAATTACACTGGAGCTCCCTCGGTGCCATGCTATTCTAGCAGACGGCAAGACCTCATTGCGGCCCTGACCCTGAAATACTTACCCATGACCACTTCCCCGGACGACGGCCAGAGAAACCAGCCATCATCCATCATGGAGCTAACGCTGCAGAGGAGAGAGGGAAGGAGAGAGAGCGAGGGAAGGAGAGCGGGAAGGAAGGGGGAGTAAAGGGGGGAGAGGAGAGGAGGGGCTGAAGGGAAGGTTTAAGTGAGGGGGGAAGGAAGCAAGAGGAAGGAAGGAAAGGTGGTAGAGCAAGCAAAGAGAATGTCAAAAGAAGGAAGAGAGGAAGGGGGAGGAGGAAACGATTGGAGGTGGGCTTGTGGACTGCACTACCTTGCATCTTGGTTCCCAGTAGGCATTACACAAGCGCATTGTGAAAAGCACAGCATTGTGAAAAGCACAGTGTATTCTCATCATTGCATCAGCACAAAAATCCAACAGAACAGCCACATCTGTAATTGATTATTTTGAAACGTGTAATTTGTTGCTTGCTCTCTTATCCCCTCCCTATAGCCTGCTCTCTCCATTCTTCTTTTCTCTCACTCCCCAGCCTATATTTCCCTCTTATATACTCTCATCTCATATCACTCTCTGACTTCCGTTCTCTCTCCCTCCCTCTCTCTCTCCATGATTACTCTATATCCCTCGCTCCTTCCCTGTGGGAAAATCTTCTCAAAACCCATTGGAAGAGAAGGTTAGAGGGGCAGGACATCTGGCTTTCTCATCCAATGGGATTTGAGAAAGAGACAAGGAGAGAGGACATGAGGAGTGTGCAATTGTGATCTTCCCACAGTTTCTATACTGAATGTAATGAGGTGAGTGTATATACACTGAGTGTACAAAGCATTATGAACACCTGCATTCCATTATATAGACTGAATAGGTGAATACTATGATGCCTTATTGATGTCCACTTCAATCAGTGTAGATGAAGGAGAGGAGACAGGTTAAAGACAGATGTTTAAGTATTGAGACAATTGAGACATGGATTGTGTGTGTGCCATTCAGAGGGTGAATGGGCAAGACAAAATATTTAAGTGCCTTTGAACTGGGCATGATAGTAGGAGCCAGGTGCACCGGTTTGTGTCAAGAACTGCAACGCTGCTGAGTTTTTCTTTTCACACTCAGCAGTTTCCCGTGTGTATCAAGAATGGTCCACCACCCAAAGGACATCCAGCCAACTTGACACAACAATGGGAAGCATTGGAGTCAACATGGGACAGCACCCCTGTGGAACACTTTCGACACCTTGTAGAGACCATGCCCCCACGAATTGAAGCTGTTCTGAGGTCAAAAGATGCTCAGAAAGATGTAATGGGCTTTTAGCCCTCCATTACACCACAGCCCCTTTTCAGCGAGTAACAAGAAAACAGCCATCCACCCCTCATCTTCCTTCTCTCGGTCATGACAGTCTTGAGAGGAAGACTAGGAGTCGTGTTTCGCTCTCTCCAGTTCACCAGAACTATAAACAAGGCATAGCGTGAGATATGAGTTAAGGTTCAAATGATGTGACCGCTCGTCTTGGTTTGGGTACACATGCTCAGCATACTGATTGAGTCAGCCGCCTTAGAGGCTCGCTTCAGGAAAGACTGCAAGGATGTTAGTGGTATTGTGCTGGATGTGGTCCTCGCATTGTACCACCTGGGAATGCTTATTGGAAAGGAGATATTCTAAACATGAATTCTGATTATATTGAAGGAAATGTCCCTGCATTATTTCAGTACCACCTGAACTGAGAAACTCAGAAAAGTAAAATCCCAGTCACACCAGGTAAAGCAGGGTAGGCAGATGCAATTGGAGTCAATATACAGTATGTTCACTTGCAAAAACACAGCAAATATTCAGCCCTATACACACATGCCACATTATCTCCCATTGGCACACACAAACACACACGACATTAACTCCCAGTGGAAGACTCATTACTCAGGTAAGGACAGCGGTGTAGCTTTACCTCCCACACACCCGTCTCACTCAATGGGCTCTGACCGCAGGGTGGAAACACATCCCACATCCCACAGCCCGTTATGATAGTAATTATGAAGAGAGAGGTGGTTTACCTGTTTACCTTGAGCCACAAGTAATCTGAATTATAAATGTATAAGATTTACTTTGCATCATTGGAAATCTATAATAAATAAATCAATACATTTCTGGTTTGAAAAGTAAAACATTTTTTTCAAGTCTCTGTGCCG
This sequence comes from Oncorhynchus keta, assembly GCF_023373465.1. NCBI lineage: Eukaryota > Metazoa > Chordata > Actinopteri > Salmoniformes > Salmonidae > Oncorhynchus > Oncorhynchus keta. The sequence continues at coordinate 74,279,427 of NC_068422.1, read as the reverse complement.
TACCTTCTGTGCTTATATCACTTATTCTCTCTCTCGAACACAGGTAAGATCCTGCATCCAGAGCCCAAGTGGCTGTGGGTGTTTTGCCTCGATTGTCAAGGAATTCATTAAAAAGCCCATAACGAACGCAGCTCACCTGCACAAAGGCAAAAGCAGAGGGATGTAGGGAGAGACGGGGAGAGAGTCTGTGCTCAAAGCAAACCAACTCACCTCTGTGCTTCACTTCTGTGCCATTGGCACCCCCAGGCTACCACGGGCGATCACTGTTGTGGTTGCCGATGGCAATTTACATATTTATTTATTTGAAATTATGCAGGATGAAATCTCGTTTTCAAGTCTCCAAACGAAAAAAGCTAAACAAACAAACAATACTTAGTAACAACAATAATATGGCAACTTTTACATTATCATCGACGGGGCAGGCAATATCAACACTGTGCGTTACAGGGAAGACATCCTCCTCCCTCATGTGGTACCCTTCCTGCAGGCTCATTCTGACATGACCCACCAGCATGACAATGCCACCAGTCATACTGCTCGTTCTGTGTGTGATTTCCTACAAGACAGGAATGTCAGTGTTCTGCCATGGCCAGCGAAGAGCCCGGATCTCAATTCCATTGGATCAGAGGGCTTGGGCCATTTCCCCCCAGAAATGTCCGGGATCTTGCAGGTGCCTTGGTGAAAGAGTGGGGTAACATCTCACAGCAAGAATGGGCAAATCTGCTGCAGTCCATGAGGAGGAGATGCACTTTATGCAGCTGGTGGCCACACCAGATATTGACTGTTACTTTTGATTTTGACTCACTCCTTTGTTCAGCGACACATTATTCCATTTCTGTTCGTCACATGTCTGTGGAACTTGTTCAGTTTATGTCTCAAGTTGTTGAATCTTGTTATGTTCATGCAAATATTTACACATGTTAAGTTTGCTGAAATTAAACGTAGTTGACAGTGAGGACATTTCTTTTACATACATACATACATACAGGTGAAGTCGGAAATATACATACACCTTTAGCTAAATGCATTTGAACTCAGTTGTTCACATTCTCTGACATTTAATCCTAGTAAAACTTCCCTGTCTTATGTCAGTTAGGATCACCACCTATTTTAAGGATGTGAAATATCATCAATAGTAGACAGAATTATTTATTTCAGCTTTTGTCTTTCATCACATTCCCAGTGGTTCAGAAGTTTACATGCTACCAAATACTAATTGAGTGTATTGCCTTAAACAATATAAACTTGGGTCAAACGTTTCAGGTAGCCTTCCACAAGTTTCCACAATAAGTTGGGTGAATTTTGGCCCATTCCTCCTGACAGAGCTGGGGTAACTGAGTCAGGTTTGTAGGCCTCCTTGCTTGCACACCATTTTTCAGTTCTGCCCACAGATTTTCTATAGGATTGAGGTCAGGGCTTTGTGATGGCCACTCCATTATCTTGACTTTGTTGTCCTTAAGCCATTTTGCCACAACTTTGGAAGTAGTCTTGGGGTCATTGTCCGTTTGGAAGACCCATTTGTGACCAAGCTTTAAGTTCCTGACTAATGTCTTGAGCTGTTGCTTCAATATATACACATAACATTTCCATCGTCATGATAGCATCTATTTTGTGAAGTGCACCAGTCCCTCCTTTAGCAAAGAACCCCCACAACATGACGATGCCACCCCTGTGCTTCACGTTTGGGATGGTGTTCTTCAACTTGCAAGCCTCCCCCTTTTTCCTCCAAACATAACAATGACCAAACAGTTATTTTTTTGTTTCATCAGACCAGAGGGCATTTCACCAAGAAGTACGGTCTTTGTCCCCATGTGCAGTTGCAAACCTGTCTGGCTTTTTTATGGTGGTTTTGGAGCTGTGGCTTCTTCTTTGCTGAGCGGCCTTTCAGGTTATGTCGATATCGGACTCGTTTTACTGTGGATATAAATACTTTTGTACCTGTTTCCTCCATCTTCACATGGTCCTTTGCTGTTGTTCTGGGATTGATTTGCACTTTTCGCACCAAAGTAGGTTAATCTCTAGGAGACAGAACATGTCTCCTTCCTGAGCAGTATGTCAGTTGCATGGTCCCATCGTGTTTATACTTGCGTACTATTGTTTGTACAGATGGACGTGGTACCTTCAGGAATTTGGAAATTGCTGCCAAGGATGAACCAGACTTGTGGAGGTCTACAATTTTTGGCTGATTTCTATTGATTTCCCCATGATGTCAAGCAAAGAGGCACTGAGTTTGAAGGTAGGCCTTGAAATACATCCACAGGTACACCACCAATTGACTCAAATTATGTCAATTAGCTTCTAAAGCTTCTAAAGTCATTACATATTTTTCTGGAATTTTCCAAGTTGTTTAAAGGCACAGTCAACTTGGTGTATGTAGACTTCTGACCCACTGGAATTGTGATATAGTGAATTATAAGTGAAATGGTCTGCCTGTAAACAATTGTTGGACAAATTACTTGTATCGTGCACAAAGTAGGTGTCCTAACCGACTTTTCAAAACTATACTTTGTTAACAAGAAATTTCTGGAGTGGTTGAAAAACGAGTTTCAATGACTCCAACCTAAGTGTATGTAAACTTCTGACTTCAACTGTACATACATACATGCAAATTTACAAATATCGTCATATGGTGATGTTTCTATTAGTAAAACAGATTGAAACAATAGGGCTTCTTAAAATTCACTGTGTGTGTCACGCCTTGGTCATAGTGTTTTGTGTTTTCGTTATATATTTGGTCAGGCCAGGGTGTGACATGGGTTTAATGTTGTGTTTCGTATTGGGGGTTTTGTAGGTATTGGGATTGCGGCTGAGTAGGGGTGTAGCATAGGTTGGCTGCCTGAGGCGGTTCTCAATCAGAGTCAGGTGATTCTCGTTGTCTCTGATTCGGAACCGTATTTAGGTAGCCTGGGTTTCGCTTTGTATTTCGTGGGTGATTGTTCCTGTCTCTGTGTAGTGTTCACCAGATAGGCTGTAATTAGTTTTCACGTTCCGTTTGTTGTTTTGCATTTGTAGAAGTTATTTCATGTATCGCGATTGTTTCATTAAAGACATGAGTAACCACCACGCTGCATTTCGGTCTGACTCTTTCTACAAACGAAGAATGCCGTTACAGTGTGGTTGTAATGCCCTGATTTCTATTTGTAAATTATTCTAGTAAGTTGGGCCTTTGTATCTGAAAGGTCTTACTCAAACCTCATGATGTATTTTGTCATTTCTGTTGTTGAAAAAAGTAGTGTGAGTTTTGCAATGTTAGGTGTTCCTTAATATGTACAGAGAAATGTGAATTGACACATTTCAACATTTAAATATTATGCAGTAGCTACATCTGTAAATCAGTTTTTTCAATGTGAATGAAATCCGAGACTCCAAGAAAGGAACTTGTGGTCAGAGTTTATGGTAAAATGGCATAATCCACAATAAGAGGCAATAGGTGGAATCGTAAGTTAAAGTATTTTTGGGGGTATTTGGTATTTTATTAGGATCCCCATTAGCTGTTGCAAAAGCAGCAGCTACTCTTCCTGGGGTCCACGCAAAACACAATACAGAAAGACGTAATACAGAACATCAATAGACAAGAACAGCTCAAGGACAGAACTACATACATACAAAGTCAAGGTCAGTATTAGCATAGGCATTACAAAAGTCCCTTGGCCAACCGCAGCATATAATGTAACACAGTCCAGTGTGCATGTCATATTCGGGTGTTTTTTTCTGTATTTATATCTATCTGTAAATGTACCTTGACTTTCAACTTAATCTGAATAAATATAAAAATGTATCATTATAATGACAGACGTTTTACTACAATGTATGTGTGAGGGCTAGGGGGTTTCTTTTAGAATATAAATGTCATACTGACTGAAAATCTCCAACTGTGCAATTGGATTTTCTTTAGATAGCATTGTGGTATTGTCCTTGTGTTATATAAGCCAGCCTTCGGGCTAGAGAGATGTCTCCGCTATAACACACGCCATGGTTTCTTACTTTTATTTGTGTGGATACATGTGGAGATAAGCATAATAACTTGCATAGCCCAAAACAGTACTGAAACGATAAACATATGCTTAATCATTTATTTATTATTTTCTTCTCAGTTCTAATATTTGGCAGATTTTCAAGTTTGCAGTCAGTTCTGTGGTTAACTAGCAACCGGAAGGTTGCAAGTTCAAATCCCTTTACCCAACAGTAACCCACGCTGTCAGTATATGTGCATAAAAAAAGTTTGTGTGTGTGTGTGTGTGTGTGTGTGTGTGTTCATGCTAGTGTGTGGTAAGGAAAGACACTGTATCACTGACCTTTGTGACATCATTCCCTTATTCAAGGTGAAATTAGGCCTTCGATAAATGTTTGTCTTTTCAAGCAACATTTCTCTGACATGGCCTCATTTTGTCAGGCCTTTTTTTCTGAGCAATTAGCTGCTGTTTTAATAACAGCATAACAGCTTGAATGGTGATAAAGTGAGATGCCTGGAGATGAGCTACAGAGCACTGTTGCGCCTCCAGGCATGACATTCAGGAAGGGAAAACACGAGTGCGTCTTCACATTAATAAACTCGCCTTCCCAGCGAAAGGTCAGCAACCGAGTGGAAGGCCCAGTTGTGGAGAAAAGGTCAGAGTTGCTTGGAGGGGGTTGTAAACAAAATGGTTGACATTGTGAACAAGTGAAATGCATTAGGACTGATTAGTGATGACGGTGCAGTAGGCTGTGAATAATGACATACTGTTTGTTCAATCTGTGTAACAGCGTTATAAAGGGACTGATATGATCCGTGTCACTGAGTTACAGTTTTTCTTAATCACGTACAATAATTTTTGGGAACAATTTTGCCGATTTTAAAAACTGTGTCCACAACACACAGAACTCTGTGGCCTTTTGCAAAACAGTAAATGCATTTTCAAATTGTAGTTGCCTTCTCAAAACATAAATACATACATAAACTATATTATACTCTTAACATTTCAATTACATTCATCAAAAGAACCCCCATAATTAGGCTATCTCTTGAGTACAAGCAGAAAGTTAGTATGCCTTTAAAAAATCTCAGTAGAATTATGGGCAATTACTCTACTTTTATGCATATTTCACCAGACAATTTCATACACATACAATCTAATATTATCCCCGATGAAAAATGTAATAAAAAAATAAGCACCTTGTGTGCAGGATTTATTCACACAATCCGATTCCATGTATTCAATACATAGGTTGGTTTGCTCATAGTTTTGTAGACTTTCTATTGGCCCACAGGAACACAATCCACTATAGACATAAGGAAAGGTGACCACAATAGAGGAACACAACTAAATCCACACCAAAGCAAAGCTCTAATGGAAGGTCACAATGTTGGAGATGATGACTTAAAAGTAACCCAACTTCATTCTCCGCATGTCTGCAATATTGTAAAAAGAATAATTACACCATCCCCATTGCCTATATTGTACATGTTCAAATCCTATCCAAAGTACAACAGGTGTGGACTTTACAGTGAAATGCTTACTTAGATGCCCTTTCCCAACAATGCAGAGTAAAAAAAAAACATTTAGAGATTTAGTGCAAGAGAGTCAGTGCCCCCAGAAAAGGGGGGTCAATGCAGATAGTCCGGGTAGCCATTTTATTAACTGTTCAGCAGTCTTATGGCTTAGGGGTAGAAGCTGTTCAGGAGACTTTTGGTCCCGGACTTGGTGACCCGGACCTGCTTGCCGTGTGGTAGCAGAGACAACAGTCCATGACTTTGGTGGCTGGAGTGTTAGAAGATTTGACACCGCCTGGTACAGAGGTCCTGGATGGCAGGGTGCTCAGCCCCAGTGATGTACAGTGCCTTGCAAAATAATTCATCCCCCTTGGCATTTTTCCTATGTTGTTGCATTACAACTTGTAATTTAAATGGATTTCTATTTGGATTTCATGTATCGGACATACACAAAATAGTCAAAATTGGTGAAGTGAAATGAAAAAAATTACTTGATTCAAAAAATGATGGCAGGGTGTGTGTATGTATGTATATGTATATGTATATATATATATATATATATTTATTTTTTTTAAATTTATTTTATTTAAAAAAAATAATAATTTAAGTGGTGTGTGCGTATGTATTCAACCCCTTTGCTATGAAGCCCCTAAATTAGATCTGGTACAACCAATTACCTTCAGAAGTCACAAAATGTGTTAAATAAAGTCCAGCTGTGTGCGATGTAAGTGTCACATGATCTCAGTATATATACACTTGTTCTGATAGGTCCCAGAGTCTGCAACACTACTAAGCAAGGGGCACCACCAAGCAAGCGGCACCATGAAGATCAAGGAGCTCTCCAAACGGGTCAGGGAGAAAGTTGTGGAGAAGTACAGATCAGGGATGGGTTATAAAAACATCTAAAACTTTGACCATCCCAAGGAGCACCATTAAATCTGGTACAAATAAAAGGAAAGAATATGGCACCACAACAAACTTGCCAAGAGAGGGCCGCCCACCAAATCCCACGACCAGGCAAGGAGGGCATTAATCAGAGAGGCAGCAAAGAGACCAAAGAACCTCAGTCCCAGTCTCACATCTCTAGAAGACTGAAACAGGTTTTCCTCAAGAATTTCCCTGTACTTAGCGCTATACATCATGCCTTCGATTCTGACCAGTTTCCCAGTCCCTGCCGATGAACAACATCCCCACAGCATGATGCTGCCACCACCATGCTTCCCTGTGTGGATGGTGTTCTCGGGGTGATGAGATATGTTGGATTTGCGCCAGACATAGCATTTTCCTTGATGGCCAAAAAGCCAAATTTCTGTCTCAACTGACCAGAGTACCTTCTTCCATATGTTTGGGGAGTCTCCCACGTGGCTTTTGGCGAACACTAATTGTGTTTGCTTATTTTCATCTTTAAACAATGTTTTTTCTGGCCACTCTTCAGTAAAGCCCAGCTCTGTGGAGTGTATGGCTTGGTGGTCCGATGGACAGATATTAAATCTCTGCTGTGGAGCTTTGCAGCGCCTTCAGGTTTATCTTTGGTCTCTTTGTTGCAAATGGAAAATTGGAAATTCCCCAAGGGGGATAAATACTTTTGCAAGGCACTGTATCATTGGAAGCAGAGTACGCTCTGTATATTGATGTTCGTCTTGCTGAGCCGGCCACAGTGCTTGTGGAAGTGTCCGGAAGGCAAGAGAAGTTCATCTCAACTACCGTATTGCACAACTGCAAGGAGGAGGGAAGTTGCTCATTCACAGAGACAGCTAGCTCGAAATCAGGAAAAGAATGGTCAATCAGGTTGGCTGATGGAATGTGTCGAGATATCGTAACATCTCCTTGGATCGAATTCTTCACCAAGAGGTTTCAAAATGTATTTTTCCCAAGGGGTGCTTTCGACAGATACCCCTCATGAATGACTGTGTTGCAGCTAGCGTTAGGGGAAGACCGTGTGGTCAGTGGAGGAGGCATGTGGCCTGTGACCATACATGGTTAGTTTTCCAATCCATTAGTGGGAGTAACCGATCCATCAAGTCTGCTCCAAGAAACAGGGCTTCAGATTCGAGGCTAGTAACATACACAGGGTGAACGAGCAATACTTCCTGGAAGTGTAATTTCAGCATCACTCTCAATGTGAGAGGCGAGATTGTCTGAGTGAAACCTCAAAGTGTAGTGTCGCATCATTCCACTTTTTAACCAACGTTTAGTTGGTTTCAAAGCCCTTTTGATATCATCGAACAATGTTTGAGAGATGAGCGATATTTTCACGCCCGAATCAATTACACGGAACCCAAACTGGCTGCGCGGTGTGTCATCATGCGTTATCGTGAATAAATGTATCCCCCCCCCCCACACACCAAATGTGAGGTTAAAGTATCAAAACAAACTCTGAACCAATGACATTCATTTGGGGACAGGTCGAAAAGCATTAAACATGCTAGTTAACATTAATTTGTCCTATTCAGCTAACTTCAGCTAACTTGCTGTTGCTAGCTAATTTGTCCTGGGATATAAACATTGAGTTGTTATTTTACCTGAAATGCACAAGGACCTCTACTCCGACAATTAATCCACACATAAAACGGCATACTGAATCATTTCTAGTCATCTCTCCTCTTTCCAGGCTTTTTCATTGTTTAACTTATATGGTGATCGCATCTAAACCTTCATTGTATTACCACGACTACTCGTCTTTCAATCACCCACGTGGGTATAACCAATGAGAAGATGGTACCTGCTTCTATAAACCAATGAGGAGATGGGAGAGGCAGGACTTGCAGCGCGATCTGCGTCACAAATAGGAGTTCTATTTTAGCCCTTTGCAACGCAGACGCTCGATGGCGCGCGCAATAATTGAATAACATGGATTTCTATTATTATTATTTTGCGATGACAAGTTAAAAGTTCTTTGGGCTAGGCCCCTTTGTTTCTCCACTTCCTGTCTGAATGAAGTGCCCAAAGTAAACTGCCTGTAGCTCAGGCCCTGAAGCCAGGATATGCATATAATTGGTACCATTGGAAAGAAAACACTTTGAAGTTTGTGAAATGTTAAAATAATGTAGGATAATGTAACACCATAGATATGGTAAGAGAAAATCCAAAGGAAAAACCAACCGGAATATCTTTTTTTGAGAGGGACCATTCTCTTAGAAATGCAAGAGAAAGGTCATATTGAACATTAGCTCCCTGGATGCAATTTCTATGGCTTCCACAGGGTGTCAGCAGTCTGTGTTCAAGGTTTCAGGCTTGTAACATCAAAAATGTATAAGAAATATCAGTTTTAGTAGAAGGACACAGTCTTGGAAATTCATGTTTGCATGCGCCATGAAGACATTACGCACCTGCTAAATCGGTTTCCTATTGAACATACTTCTTTCCGTAAGAAATATTATATTTCGAAACAAAGTTTAGGGGTAGATTTTCAGATTCCTTTCTCTGCAAGTTGAATGAGTGGATTACTCAAATCGATGGCGCCAACTAATCTGACCTTTTGGGATATAAAATAATTATTTTTTCCCCAACAAAACAACACTACATGTTATAGCTGGGACCCTTTGGATGACAAATCAGAGGAACATTTTCAAAAAGTGAATATTTAATATTTATATGCAATTGTATGAAACCTGTGCGGTGGATTTTTTTTATGTGGGGTGCCTTCCTCAAACAATTGCATGGCATATTTTCGCTGTAATAGATAATGTAAATTGGACAGTGCATTTAGATTAACAATAATTTATTTCATTCGATATAAGGTACTTATATGTACCTAAATGTTTAAAATCCATAATATTTATGATTATTTATTTGAATTGCGTGCCCTCCAGTTTCACCGGAAGTTGTCCCGCTAGCAGGACACCGTTTCTTATTAAGCAGTCCTACTGGACTGTTTCCAGGTTTAGATTGGTGTTCAGTGGTCGTTCGCAACGACCTGATGTGCCATTTCTGTTCAAGGTGGAAGCAGATCGACTTTTAAGATTTTGAGTGAGCTTGGCTTTAATGAAGCTTTTGACAACTTTCTTCGCAACCTTTGTATCAGAGTCTATAGGCAAAGTCTGTGGGCTTCTTTCTTGATCAAGCGGGCCCTGGATAGGGTCTCGAGTGAGAGCGGGAGAAATTTGAATTTTAACGTCCCTGCTATGAGTGTTAACCTGTTAAGTCGACCCTCTACTTTTTCAAACATTCTGTTATCAGATTTTCCTGCGCTTTTCGATGAAACACACGTTCTGTTATAGTCACAGCCGTGATTTAACCAGTTTTAGAAACGTCTGAGTGTTTTCTATCCACACATACTAATCATATGGATATACTATATTCCTGGCATGAGTAGCAGGGCGCTGAAATGTTGCGCGATTTTTAACAGAATGTTCGAAAAAGTAGGGGGTAGGATCAACAGGTTAACGCACCAGTACTTGATAATGCACCCTCTAACTGGAGTGAGTGCTCCTGGTCAAACTTCAAAACCGAGTTGACAGGGCTCTTAGCGTTGTGAACTTTTGATGTGTCAAAAGCTGTGCTTGCAAGCTCTCTGAGTTGTAAGATAAGCAAGCCAACATGGGATGCAGGGCCCAAGTACGTAGGTATGAAGGTGGGAAACATGTTCTACAGAAACATTTGTTTGAATGGTAACAGGTCTTCCATTCCTGTTTCAGTGAGTAGGCCAAAGTAAGCTGAACGAAGCCTATGATAGTAATCTTGTGAGTGTTCGTTCCGAGCTTGTTTGATGGTGTTAGCCAGGGAGCTATCGTGTTTGCGAGTCGGAGAACCATTGAATTCTAATTTCAAAGCTGTGGCACATATAGCATATTCATTTAGCACGTGTTTTAGATGAATGAAGCTCGTCGTGTCTATTTCAAATAAAATGTATTTATATAGCCCTTCGTACATCAGCTGATATCTCAAAGTGCTGTAATAGAAACCCAGCCTAAAACCCCAAACAGCAAGCAATGCAGGTGTAGAAGCACGGTGGCTAGGAAAAACTCCCTAGAAAGGCCAAAACCTAGGAAGAAACCTAGAGAGGAACCAGGCTATGTGGGGTGGCCAGTCCTCTTCTGGCTGTGCCAGGTGGAGATTATAACAGAACATGGCCAAGATGTTCAAATGTTCATGAATGACCAGCATGGTCGAATAATAATAAGGCAGAACTGTTGATACTGGAGCAGCAGCACGGCCAGGTGGACTGGGGACAGCAAGGAGTCATCATGTCAGGTAGTCCTGGGGCATGGTCCTAGGGCTTAGGTCAGTTGAAACTGGAGCAGAACATGGCAAGATGTTAAAACATAAATGACCCAGGTGGACTGGGGACAGCAAGGAGTCATCATGTCAGGTAGTCCTGGGGCATGGTCCTAGGGCTCAGGTCCTCCGAGAGAGAGAAAGAAAGAGAGAAGGAGAGAATTAGAGAACGCACTCTTACATTCACACAGGACACCGAATAGGACAGGAGAAGTACTCCAGATACAACAAACTGGCCCTAGCCCCCCGACACATAAACTACTGCAGCATAAATACTGGAGGCTGAGACGTTCCCTTCAACAAGTAAACCCTGTCAGAACCCGTAAGCATTCGGGTAGCCATCCAATGCGTCCTCTATGTCAGATCGGAACATCTCAGAATCGTTTGGCTGACCGGGAAAGGGGTCAAAGGTGGGGAAATTCTTGTCAAGGTATTCCGCGTCAAGTTGTTGGAGAGGGTTGGCTTCCTCCTGTGGAGAATTTGGGGCCGAAAGTCCAAGAGGAGAAGCCAAGCTTTGGCTTTGTTGGCCAAGAGGCGCCATATTACTCAGTGCTAAATGGCCAATAGGAGAAGACTGAGGGAAACATGAGCGAGGCAAAGTCTCAAACCTATCGTCTTTACTCTTTTCAGTACCGGGCTCCGATTGCTTGGATGGGACGACACGTTGTTATGCGTGATCATTCTGGATTTTTTCCAGATGGGAAACTAAGGGTGTTATTCTGCTGCATTGCAGAGTCCAATTGAGCTCTTACAGTACTAACTTTGGATACGTGAGTGTCGCACTTGCTCCTTTTGGTCTTAAACTTAACTGTCATTGTTTGCAGATGGAGTTCTTGAGTTGAACGAGAGATTCAGTGGTGAGATTTCCTCCGCTTGCTTAGAAATCAATATTTTAGTTAAATTCAATGAGACATCAATATCCAGTCAATTGCGATTGGCTGGATATCTTAACCTGATCCACGTTCGGGTGTTACCTAATTTCTTTTGAAGAAAATGTACTGGTGATTCTTCACTACCAGGGGGTCACTGATCACAGAAAGTTGAAATCAACAGAAATACAAATGGTGGGACTTCCATCACGCAAGGTGGAGGGATTTCAACGCGACACAGGAAAAAGAAAATGCTGTTTTCCATTTGTAAGCTTAGTATCTCGTGCAAGCTAATCCTACTTTGTACAGAAATCTCACTTCCAAGCAGAAAATGGGGTCCCCTTCACCATGGAAAGGCGGGTTTACTAGTGACATCTCACATTAACCCAGTCGGCATACTATTTGCTCGTATTATATTACCGGAGCCCACGGTACATAAAAACAGATATGCCTGTGGCCTACCCACACTGGTTTAGCGCGGTAGGCAGACAGATAATACTTCGGCTCGGTCACCAAATAGATATCTCCTCTAATTTCTAACCTTGCTGGCTCTATGCTCTTGCTCTAGAAATTAATATTGACCGACAGAAATAGTACCGTTTGGCCTGGACTAAATCTGGAATTTACAACTCATTGCGCTGACGCTATCGACACACGACCGGAGGCACTTCCAAATAGCTTGTTCAAATGGAAACACACATGCAACCAATAACTTTCTCTATTCGCATACAAACAATTCTGTTTCCACAATTGATGAATACATAATTCAACAGCAAAGTCTTGTGTAATCTTAGATGCCTCACACGGGGCACAATAATATGTTGTGTCTTTGGCATCATTAACCTCTAGTGACTCCCCATCCCGGGTGCGGGAGCGTAATCATCGACTGACACTAATTAGCATAACGCAACGAACATAAATATTCCTAGAAAATATTCCTATTTATGAATATCACAAGTGAAATATCTTGAGACACAGCTTAGCCTTTTGTTAATCACCCTGTTATCTCAGATTTTCAAAATATGCTTTACAGCCAAAGCTAGACAAGCATGTGTGTAAATTTATCAATAAGCTAGCATAGCATTTTGTCCAGCTAGCAGCAGGTAACTTTGTCATGGAAATCAGAAAAGCAATCAAATTATATTGTTTACCTTTGAGCTTCGCATGTTTTCACTCACGCGTCTCCCAGTTAGATAGCCAATGTTCCTTTTTTCCCAAAATATTATTTTTGTAGGCAAAATAGCTCCGTTTGTTCTTCACGTTTGGCTGAGAAATCGCCCGGAAATTGCAGTCACGAAAACGCCAAATATTCCAAATTAGCTCCATAATATCGACAGAAACATGGCAAACGTTGTTTATAATCAATCCTCAAGGTGTTTTTCAAGTATCTATTCGATAATATATCCACTGGGACAATTGGTTTTTCAGTAGGACCGATTGGAATAATGGCTACCTCTGTATTTTACGCGATAATCACTCTGGGAGCCATCAGGTGACCACTTGCGCAATGTAGCCGCTTACGGGTATTCTTCAACATAAATGCGTAAAACTGTCACAATGCTGTAGACACCTTGGGGAATACGGAGAAAAAGTAATCTGCTCGATAGGGACGCATTGGAACGCAGAGCTTTCAAAAGATGAGTCACTTCCGGATTGGATTTTTCTCAGGCTTTCGCCTGCAATATCAGTTCTGTTATACTCACAGACAATATTTTTACAGTTTTGGAAACTTTAGAGTGTTTTCTATCCTAAGGTGTCAATTATATGCACATTCTAGCATCTTGTCCTGACAAAATATCCTGTTTACTACGGGAATGTTATTTTTCCAAAAATGAAAATACTGCCCCCTAGTCACAAAAGGTTGAAGGTGAAGACTGTTATATGATCAAATCAATTCTCTGTCATGATTATTACGTGATTAAAATAATCATGTAAATGTAATTAATTAGGAAGTCGGGGCACCATGGAAAATCTTCAGATTACAAAGCTACAATTTCCCGACTAACTCTTCAGATATTTAAATATCTGATCAATTAGTATCTAAGATTGCTCTTATTCTGTAGGGATCGATAGTCACAGAGTTGAAACCTTTCCAGCCGTGTAGCCAATCAATGCTCCACGTGGTATGGCTTTCTGGTGTTGGTACTCAAACCTGTGCCACCTCAGCTTACACTGAGGTATGCGTGGTCTGAATAGGATTTCCTCAGGAGGGGTTTTTATTTGTAACAATAGAAAATGCGGTTCCATGATGCCAGATCATGCCTGCGCTCATGGGGGCGTGGCTGGTGACTAGTTCAACTTTACAGGCAATTCAATTCTATCAAAATTAAAGTTTAACATCTCATTACATCAGTTCACAAATAGTTTAATCTTTACTCATTCATTTTATACAAGAATTAGATGCAAACCACCATTTATTGAGAAATGTACACATTCAGAGATATAGTTATGTGTTTCCTGTCCTTCGGGGGGTCATTAAATGAAACGCACTCAACATAACTGTCCCTTAAGTGTCCATAGACCCTTCCCCTTTTCATGCAGAGAGAGAGACCACAGAGTGAACAAAGGATTTGTGAGAATATGGGAAGAGAGTCTCCGCCAGGAATTTACAACCTGAGATAATAGAACTTGGGTGTTGGAGAGAGTGAGAGAGGGGGAAGCCATGATATACACCCAGAAAGGGCTACGTCATGACACTTGCTTCCTCCAAAGCTCTGACTGATTGAATCTTGATTAGCAACATTAGACGTGCCAACACCAGAGTTAGGCTTAATTATTTTGACATTTCTGTTAATTCAGGAAGTACACTGAAATTCCTATTTGAATTATCTTCAATGCTTTTCAGTTAGGAAAATGTGTATTTGGAATTTGGTGTACTTTCGGAATTGAGTGGAATTCAAATGGAATTGATCCCAATCCTGTCCAACACACATTCTCCCTCACACACAGGCACACAAACCCAGACACATACACGCGCGCACACACACACACAAACCTATTCCCCCTAAGCTCCTTCTTGCTGTCAAACTGGTAAACAGTGCTTGAAGCTGTCAGTTCAGAGTGTGTGTATCAGTCTGTATTGATCCCTGTCTTCATGTTGTCGCATTCTATCTAACAGAGTGCAGTTCAAGGGCCTATAATGGTGGCTGACGTCCGTGCTGAGCAGAGCTGAGTGTTATGTCTATCTAAATAGCCCAGTCTGATTCCTCTTATCGGCCCCTTTTGTTCAGATAAGTCCTACTCAGGTTGACGTGTGGAGCAGATGGGTGTCTGGGGGAACTTACAGAGAGCTTAGCCAGAGCTACAGGTTTATAATCTTAATTTGATTACACTGTTACAGGGGTAATCAAGTTATAATCCACATAATAATAATTCACATTTCCTGTTGCTGCAGGATTATTTTCCTGATGTAGCAAACTGGCTCAAATTAAGATACTACATCTGTTTTTACAACTATGTTGGATGCAGGGAATTGACATTAAAGGTAAAAAATGTCTGGCTGCTTGAAAAATAATGCAGGAGGAATCAAACCTGCTACTTATATCAAGGCTGTCAAACAGATTCCTACAATCCACTCACTGTCTTGGATATAACTTGGTTTAGCCAGCCCCTTTATCACTGCCCAACACTCTCCTTCTCATTTCTCTTTCTTAGCAAACGTTGGCTGACCCTAGCTGCATCTGTGGCGGGGGCTCAATAGCTTCTGACAGGGTGTATGATTTCCTTAGAGTCACTCGGATACGCCCGAGCCCCTCCGGAGCGGGAGACAGGACCCAATGAGTGACGCCTTAGCGACTTCCCGTACCTGGGGATGTGGGTCCCCCAAATCCCCTCCCCCTGTTCAGCTCCGTCCACCCAACTGACTCTAATCACTTCTGAAGGACCCCATACACTACCAGCCCTCGAGTGCACACGTTTCACTCAGGCATTTAGACGGACATCAAAACGCATTACCTCAGAGATCAGGAGACGTGTGTGTGTGTCTGTGTGTGAGGCAGGGTGTGGAAATGAAGACATTAACTCTGTCTGCTGACTCGGAGGAACCTGTACAGTTCCTGAGTGGCAGAAAACAGAAGGTCGGTCATGTGTTTATCCTACCAGGGTTATTGAGTACAGCCTGTAGGGAGGTCAGGTAAAAGTAGGCTATAGTTATGATTAAAACATCCTATTGTATCAATCTCTATTTTCATCAACCTTCTGCCTATCTGTCTGTCTGCTGGCATTTCTGTCTAGATTGACATTATTTAAGTCCATAAGTTTCCATAAGTCACATTTACATAGATTTTCTTGGGGTTTATACAGTGGAAGTCAGAAGTTTACATGTACTTAAGTTGTCATTACAACTCGTTTTTCAAACACTCCACACATTTCTTGTTAACAAAGTATAGTTTTGGAAAATCAATTAGGACATCTACTTTGTGCTTGACACAAGTAATGTTTCCAACAATTGTTTACAGACAAATTATGTCACTTATAATTAATTCACTGTATCACAATTTCAGTGGGTCAGAAGTCTACATACACTAAATTGACTGTACCTTTAAACAGCTTGAAAAATTCCAGAAAATGATGTCATGGCTTTAGAAGCTTCTGATAGGCTATTTGACATCATTTGAGTCAATCGGAGGTGTGTACCTGTGGATGCATTTCAAAAAATTGTAGAACTCCACAAGTCTGGTTCATCCTTGGGAGCAATTTCCAAACGCCTGAAGTTTCCATGTTCATCTGTACAAACAATAGTATGTAAGTATAAACACGATGGGACCATGCAGCCGTCATACCGCTCAGGAAGGAGACTCGTTCTGTCTCCTAGAGATGAACGTACTTTGGTGTGAAAGTGCAAATCAATCCCAGAACAACAGCAAAAGACCTTGTGAAGATGCTGGAGGAAACAGGTACAAACGTATCTATATCCATAGTAAAACGAGTCCTATATCGACATAAGCTGAAAGGCCTCTCAGCAAGGAAGAAGCCACTGCTCCAAAGCCGCCATAAAAAAGCCAGACTACGGTTTGCAACTGCACATGGGGACAAAGATCGTAATTTTTGGAGAAATGTCCTCTGGTCTGACAAAGGCCCACAGAGAGAGACCGAGGAAATCAAAGAGAAAAGAAAGATGGAAGGGAAAGATGCAGAGATAAAGAAACTTTAATCAGATTATAACTTTTTTGAAGATAAACTTTTCATAGTGGCAACATTATCTACATTAAGATAGAAACCTTTTGTAGTGGCAACATTATCTACATTAAGATAGAAACCTTTCGTAGTGGCAACATTATCTACATTAAGATAGAAACCTTTCGTAGTAGCAACATTATCTACATTAAGATAGAAACCTTTTGTAGTGGCAACATTATCTACATTAAGATAGAAACCTTTCGTAGTGGCAACATTATCTACATTAAGATAGAAACCTTTTAAGTCGCTCTGGATAAGAGCGTCTGCTAAATGACTTAAATGTAAATGTAATGTAGTGGCAACATTATCTACATTAAGCGCACACAAGCACATACAAACACACACACACACATATTGTACACATACATACACACATACTGTACATGCACATACACACGCACACACATACACGCACATTCAGGCATACACACATACATGCACATACAAACGCACACATTCACACACAGACAAACACACACATACACACAGACGCATACACACACACATACACACACATACAGGCATACACTTAATTGGTTAAAACAACAACATAGTCATTAAACAGCAACTAGAAGAACACATATGTCATACATATGGAGGTATATGTTTCTATAGACAGGCAACACACACAGTCAGTCCTGTCATTAGATGAGCTGCTTCCTTCAGGAGTGGATACCATTGCGACCACTTCATAACCAACCCTGTGACAGTGTTGTGACCGCGGCGTCACCAGCTAGGAAAACACAACAAGAGCGTCTGGACCGGAGGCGACCGCGTCGCGTGCCGGTGTAACCACATTCAGAGGCCACATGTGCATTCTCAAATGATGTCATTTATGGTGAGGAAGGATTACCACCTCCTCCCTCTCTTTTCCTCTCGCTCTCACCACTCTTCATGTTTCGCATCTCCTCTCCCCTTTTTATCTCTCACTTCATGTTGCACCTCTCCTGTCTCCCCATCCTCTCTCCTTTTCATCTCTCTGTTCATGTTGCACCTCTACTCTGTCCCCAGCATCTCTCCTTTTCATCTGTCTCTCCATGTTTTACCTCTCCTCTCTCCCCATCCTCTCCTTTTCATCTATCTCTCCATGTTGCACCTCTCCTCTCTCCCCATCCTCTCCTTTTCATCTGTCTCTCCATGTTTTACCTCTCCTCTCTCCCCAGCCTCTCTCTTTTCATCTATCTCTCCATGTTGCACCTCTCCTCTCTCCCCATCCTCTCCTTTTCATCTATCTCTCCATGTTGCACCTCTCCTCTCTCCCCATCCTCTCCTTTTCATCTGTCTCTCCATGTTGCACCTCTCCTCTCTCCTTTTCATCTATATCCCCATTATTTTCTTTTCTTCCTTTCCCCATCCCTGCAGCTTATGTTACTCAATCACTCTCTTCTCTTCTTTCCCCTGCTGCCCTCTCTCCTTTCCTTTTCCAATTATCTCCCCTTTCCCTCTCTTTCCCTTTCCAATTAACAGCTGACCACCTCCCACCCGTTCATACCCATGGGATTTTGGTGAACTTTCATCTCTATATGGAGGTGCATCTAACTGGAGGAGATTGAGCTTCCATCTGGCAATATGAGATCCACCCCTGATATGAGTTTTCAAAATCAGAACCTGCATGCTACTCCTCTTTCACAATTTTGCTCCCATCTTCTGTGCCCTCCATCCCTATTGCCTTGCTATTTTATTCCCTCTCACCATTTTCTCTTTATCTGCCTCCCTCCCCCCTTCCACTCTTAGAGGAAAAAGGCCATCAAACTGTGTGCCATCAGACATTATGTGTCTCCATCCATATCACTGAGTGGAGTCATTCCTAGTAAACAGAAGAAACAGACTTTAAGCAAAAAGTAAAAATAAATCATGACTGAATTATGAAATTGAACCATTTTTTTACTGCCCTTGCAACAGTCCCCTGGCTCCTAAAAATAAGCACAGGCTTTGCTGTAGGCTACCATTAACTAGAGACTAGAGGGAGGCTGAGGCAGGGTAAGGCAGTCTAACATATGTGTGGTTGCACTCCCCTGTGTAAAAGCCTATACATGATAATTACAAACACAAACCCGTTGGATCGTAAATAATTTTATTACGCAAGTCTGTTGAGTCACTGCTGTGAGCTGGCGGGGAATGAGTCAATTTGCTTCTCTGAAAAATAATAGATGTGATTGTGTTTGTTCGCTTTCATATGCAAACATCAGTAGGCCTACACGTCAGGAAATGCTATGAGGAACACGTTCAGTGTGTTGTCTTTTCTATATGCAAAATGTATGTGTTGTAGTTCTATGCTTTGGACAGGAAAAGTTAGACCTAGACCTACAGTCAGGTCCATAATTATTGGCACCGTTGACAAAGATTGTATGAAATAAATTATACAAATACTGAGCTATATTGCATGCAATTATGTATTGTTTTATACTACAAGAACTGCTCAGAGAAATATATTTAGTTTAATAAGTCATATTAAACAAAAACGGGTCAATTATTGGCACCCCTGTTTTCAGTACTCTGCATCCTACCTTTGTGAGGATAACGCCACTGAGCCTTTTTCAAAAATGTTTTCTGAAATTGGAGAACACATTGGGAGGGATCTTCGACCCTTCCCTCATTCAGAATCTTTCCAGATCTTTGGATCTTTTGAAACCATAGGTTTTCAATGGGGTTTAAGTCCGGAGACTGAGATGGCCATTACAAAATGTGGATTTTGCGGTCAATTAATACTTTATTTGTGGATTTTGATGTGTGCTGATGTGCGTGGCCAAAGAGGTCTACTTTCATGTCATCTGACCAGTGCTATGGTTTGTCATTGGAAAAACAGAAGCATATGCAGAACAGTACCTCATACCTACGGTAAAATATGGTGGTGGATCTTTGATGTTATGGGGCTATTTTGCTTCCACTGGTCCTGGGGTACTTGTTAAGGTCAACAGAAGCAATATCTTTACCAAGTACCAGGACATTTTAGCCAAAATCCTGGTTGCCTCTGCTAGGAGGCTGACACTTGGCCGGAATTGAATCTTCCAGCAAGACAATAACCCCAAGCACACTTTAAAATCCACAAATAAATGGTTAATTTTCTACAAAATCAACATTTTGCAATGGCCATTGCAGTCTCCAGACTTTAACCGAACTGAAAACCTGTGGTTTGAATTGAAGAGGGAAGTCCATAAGTGCATACGAAGGATATCAAGGTTCTGGAAAGATTCTATATGGAGTAATGGTGGTCTAAGATCCTTCCCAAAGTGTTCTCCAATCTTTTTACATTTTTAATACTAAATGTCATTATCCTTGCAAAAGGGGAGGGTGCTGTAGTATTGAATACTGGGGTGCAAATAAATTTGACCCGTTTACCTCTTTCTCTAAGCAACCGTATTAGTATAAAATAATATAATTTCCCAATTTTAGCATATTATATAGCTCAGCATGTTTATCATTTATGTGATAGTCTTCTTTGCTCATCTTTATGATCTTTATCAAGGGTGCCAATAATTATGGACCTGCCTGTAGGCTACATATAGGATCAAAGGCGAGATAAATAATTGTATGTATTGCTTTGAAGTGCCTTCTTCAAATATCTCTGAACACAGCACTTTTAGTTGAGGAAAATGTGCATGATATGACCACAGCCTATGTACAAACTATAGGCTGAATCATTATTAGTTTCCTTGTTGAGATAAATGAAGGCATTTTCCCAGTCAGTGTCAAACCTTTCCATCCCAAACAAGAAGGAACAGGAGCAGAGACAAGCATGCTGATAAAAAAATGAGATGTCATTTTCAGCACAGTAAATGCCTGACTGCTATGCTTATCCCCTCGATGCTGCCTTTTATCTGCAGTTGTATATAGTCTACTCTGTGGTTGTGTTGTAGGAGGACGAGCTGTGACCGCAGTGGAGCCTTTCATGACACCTGCTGGTGTTTTGCCCAGCTATCCCTGGCCTTCCCCGCTCCACTTGCATCTTCTCCGCGTAGAGCACCGCGTCTGACCGCATCCATTGGACGGATCGGCAGGCTTCTATATATTCACATCTTACTCCTACGTATTCCTTTGAAGACTGAAATAAACTGCGGGAGATCTTTGAAACAATGTTGCAGAAGATGAAGTAGAATATGTCTCACAGGTTAGATAAAGTTTCAATGAAAACGTGTGATTGCTCCAACACTTCCCGTTTATCGATTTGTAGCGTACTTGTTTCTTGTTACACATCTGAGAAAACAACTTCCACACCTGTTTCAAAAGGCTAATCGAAAATACGCAATTCTTTGACTTTTTTTGTAAACCTCATTAAGATGTATTTAATTCAATCAATGATGTAATCAAATCATGATAGATAATAAAGTGCTGAGATAAAGTATAGGTCTACAGCATCATTAGCACACCATGTCCCATGTCCAAGCAAGGCTATTTTTCTCATATTTCCAATGGCTCTGAAGCAAGGGAACTAGAGAGGAAAAGGCAGAGGTACAATGAAATGGGGAAACAAGAGACTATACAGTGTGTGTGTGTGTGGAGGAGGCTGAGGGGGTGAGTGAGATCATTTTAATTTCAAAGAAAATCATTTAAAAGCTGGATTACTGTATGCCTACCATAGGAACTATTGACCTATATGGAAGATGAAAGTTCACTGAGGCCCCAAGGCTATTGTGGGTGATACTGAGTAGAACGCATGACAGGGCATCATTACTCATATTGTTGCTATAACAAAGACAGTCCACATATATGACTTCTGGTGTTGTTTTCATTATTGTTTTTCAGGGTCTGTTGTGTTCAGTTATACAGTTGAAGTCGGAAGTTTACATACACCTTAGCCAAATACATTTGAACTCAGTTTTTCACAATTCCTGAAATGTAAACAAAAAAACAACTGTAACATAGACTGCCCCCAACTTGTGAGCATCGTTGATTCATCATTCAAGACAGATTAAAACAATAGTTTATTGATTATTGTGACCATTCTCCTTCTCTGTCAGTGACCATTCTCTGTCAGTGGCAACAGCTGGACAGTGGCTGAAAGAAGCCAATATGAGGTTAAGAATGAAGTCCCTGGAAGCTCGGTCCACATTCCATATTTCTTTAACTTCATTCCCTCTAAATGAAGGGTTTATCGGCCCTGTCTCTCTCTTTCAAACACAGACACACACACAATAGACTGTGCAGAAGGGGGGGGGGGCATAAAGGAAACCGTTTAGCATACATTATTAATTACTATTTGAGAAACTGTCTGTGTCTGTGCGGTCAGCTTTGGGGGCGGGGGGATCCGCGGCTGAGCAAACACACAGGCAGGTTCCAGCTAGAGCGTCAAACGCGTCCCTCCTTCACTGCAGCCATTGGTAGAAATGTCTGTTTCCAGTCTGTTGGCTTGGGTCGTTGGGCTCATAGCCTGCGTCAATGCCCTGGAGACAGCAGCGCTACACTGCTCCACTATTTCCCCTGACCCTGAGTGGGCTCTCACGCTCAGTTAAGCAAACACTAGACCCTCTGATCATCAGACGCTCTTCAACAAATCAGTGTGCGATTCTGCGAGAGCGAGTCCACATCGTAAACTATTCTTTCTCTACACTCTATATTTCTCCATTATGGATTTACCTTTAGCGGTGACAGCTACTTCGTACCCCGAGTGAGGGGAGTCTTATCAATTGCCAAGTTTCGTCAATTCCTGGAGTTTTGAGTGGGGAAGAAAGCGTTTTTTCCTCTCTTTATCCTCACTCGTATTTCACCACCGCATCAGCTGGAGCGACAGCTGCCGCTTCACGATGGCAGGAGCGGGAATATTTCTGTGCATTCTTCTATTACAGTTTTTTATCTCCACTGCGCTGTGCAACGCCGGATTCATCTTCACGGAGGAGCCCTCGGAGAGAGCTGGGAAGTCAGACGGGTATTGTGGTCGGATATTACGGGCCCAGGGCACTCGGAATGAAGGCTACAACGAGTTTCGGCTCCGAGTCGAGGGGGACCCAGAAAATTATCAGCCTGGGAGCACTTACAGAGGTACTGTATTCCGTCCTATTGCGCGCACATTGTCTGACACCCAATAGGGTATTTTTTGCCTTTACACTATTTCTCTTTTGTGTTCAACTCATGTGAAGATGCAGTGTTGTGGTCATTTATAAGGAAGTAATATAAGTCTAGAAGTCAGAGATGTGTTATGACAAGTCAAACTCTCTTGTGGAAAGAGGAGTTGGGCACAGACCAGAATGCCCTCATACTGTAACATCATAGGCGTCTGTTTATCGCTGAAATATTTGGAACTTGTAATGCTCTAACTTAATTTTTGGTGACTCCACCTGCAAACTCATTGGTCATTATAGTTAACATTTTGATTCATTAGTCTAACAAAAGTCCCATTTTGGCTCAATAAGTCATCACATCACAGTTTTATTCGAACACATTGTTTCAGGGCAGCTAGTGTATATCAATACAGTAATGATAATGACACGAGTAATGGCAGCAATTGCCAGTTGTTTCAGCAAGTGAAGAGCTAATTTCCCTTCTGATTGATATAGCATATAAAGATCTCATTCCTATGAGGTACGAATCCAGAAGGGTTAGTACTTTAGGATTTTGCAAACCTTTATTAAACCTATCAATCTGTTCCCCATTTGTTTTCTTCACTGACTGTGTGTTTGTGATCCCCAGTGACTCTGTATGCATCCAGTCCCGCTTACTTCAGAGGTTTCACCCTCATCGCTCTGAGGGAGGGCAGGGAAGGAGACAAAGAAGAGGACTATGCTGGCAATTTCCAGGTAAGACAACAATTCAACTTGTCATTGAAATTATACAAAATGAAAATGTAGATATTACAACATGCATATTTTTTTTAAATTGTAAATGACCTTCAGTTATTCAGGTGAAAGTAATGTTATTTCAAGATGCAGTCAGTCATCAGAAGCTAGCAGATTCATTACTTAATGTACCAACAACAGCTGCAAATTCCAATAAAACTACATCATGTTTTGAAGTTCACCTTCCTCGCTTTGTCTATCATGAATCTAGCAAATAAGTTTTGTAGGTCAGATTGCAGTATTTATTTGATTTCATAGCACAAACGTTTGTTAGAACATTTCTTATACATGCTTTAGCCAGGTATAGAGCAGGCCTGCCCAGGCAAGTGCAGGCGGTTGCCTAGTAAGATGTGTCTCAGAGGGAGACAACGTCTTTACAGTGCGGCAAATACCCTTGATTTGTGAATCTGTTCGGCCTGAACAGCTAGCCAACAGCTAAAATGTCTTTGAAAAATAAGATTTCAGCTCATAGAGAGAAGTTTATACTAAATAACTATATTAACTACATTATGGCGTTCACTAATCATAAACTATTTACAAATAATATAAATATGGGTACATTTGTGGACATAATTCCTACTTACTCAACCTTTAGCTTGTTATGCCTGAGATCCTGTTACCGGGAGCAATATAACAACAACCAGTGATAGTACAGGGCGCCATATTCAATTGAACAGAAATCTCATAATTAAAATTCCTCAAACATACATGTATTTTATATCATTTTCAAGGTTGTCTTGTTGTTAATCCCACCACAGTGTCCGATTTCAAATAGGATTAGGAAAAGCACCACAAATGATTATGTTAGCTCACCAACAACTCACTAAAATACACAGCCAATTTTACCAGCCAAAGAGAGAGAGAGAAAGAGAAAAAGCACATATAGAGATAAAATGAATCACTAACCTTTGATAATCTTCCTCAGATGACACTCATAGGACTTCATGTTACACAATACATCCATGTTTTGTTTGATATTTATATCAGAAAATCTGAGTTTACATTGGAGCATTACATTCACTAGTTCCAAAAACATCCAGTGATTTTGCATAGCCACATCATTCAACAGAAATACTCATCATAAATGTAGATGATAATACAAGATATACACATGGAATTATAGATATACCTCTCCTTAATGCAACCGCTGTGTCAGATTTCAAAACAACTTTACGGAAAAAGAAACCCATGCAATAATCTGAGACGGCGCTCAGAACAAAAGTGAAATTAGCCGCCATGTTGGAGTCAACAGAAACCAGAAAATACATGATAAATGTTTCCTTACCTTTGATGAACTTCATAAGAATGCAGTCCTAGGAATCCCAGGTCCACAATAAATGTTTGATTTGTTCAATAATGTCCGTTATTTATGTCCAATTAGCTACTTTGGTTAGCGCATTTGGTAAACAATTCCACAGTCACAAAGCGTGTCCACGATAACGTGACAATGTCCAAAAGTTCCGTAACAGTCAGTAGAAACATATCAAACGATGTATTGAATCAATCTTAAGAATGTAGTCAACGTACATCTTGAATAACGTTCCAACCGGAGAATTACATTGACTTCAAATGAGCGATGGAACTATGCTGCCTCTCACGTGAACGCGCGTGGTCACCTCATGGCAGTGGTTACTCATTCCTGTCTCCTTCGGCCCCCCTTCACATTATTCATCAGACAAAGTTCTATTGACTGTTGACATCTAGTGGAAGCCGTAGGAAGTGAAAACTCATCCATATCTCGCTGTAATTTCAATGGGAGCTTGTTTGAAAATCTACCAGCCTCAGACAAAATCCAAACAGGAAGTGGAACTTCTCAGGTTTTTGCCTGCCATATGAGTTCTGTTATACTCAAATACATAATTCAAATAGTTTTAGACACTTCAGAGTGTTCTCTATCCAATACTAATAATAATATGCATATATTAGCAACTATGACTGAAGAGCAGGCAGTTTACTCTGGGCACCTCTTCATCCAAGCTACTCAATACTGCCCCTGCAGCCATAAAAAGTTAATACATTTATCCACAGTGTAAGTCAAAGACATTTTGATTATACTGTATTTCAAGTATGCATGATACAGGAACAAAAGAAGTCTGCACTCAAAGTTTACAAAAGTAGTGTAGGTTTTTATACCCTATTCATATTATGGAGTCAGTCAGTCAGCAAGTCAGTCGCTAGGGGCACAGCAGTCCCAGCGAATAGGGAGTGTATTGATGCAGTCATGCGATATACAGGTGCAAGGATATCCTCTCTCCCAGAGCAGAGCAGAGCCAACACACTTAACCACACCTGGCAGAACACTTACATCAACACCATATGCTGCCTGTGCTGGCACTCACCCTCTCCGCTCTGTGTGAGAGAGAACTCCCAACATAATCTGTCCCCTCTCAGACCAGAGTCGTTCTGTTTCACGCATCATCTTGGAGGAAGCGCAATTACTTTCACCTCGTTTCCTCTAATACCTCTATTTATGGCCCCCTCTGTATTCCTTGTGTGTGTGTGTGTGTGTGTGTGTGTGTGTGTGTGTGTGTGTGTGTGTGTGTGTGTGTGTGTGTGTGTGTGTGTGTGTGTGTGTGTGTGTGTGTGTGCGTGCGTGTGTGAAAATGGGAAAAGGAGCCTTGTGCCAGTCAAGGAGAGCCGAGGTGTGTGAAATTGGCAATGCATGCATGTACGGTGCGGTGCGCACACACAAATCTAGCCAGGTTTAGAGCAAAGATCGTTCCCAGCCTACACAGACAGCTCCAACTGGACTGGAAAAGGGAGGGAGCGAGAGAGGGGGAAGGAGGGATGGGGGAAGTGTTTTCACACTTAGATGTCAGGGGATATTGTAGGACATGTCCCCAGCTCTGATGAGGCCCTCCGTGTTCTAGTGTGGTGAGACATGGGCTGGGGGAGACAGGTTTCAGGCCATATACACACAGCAGGTGAATTGGCCAATAATATGTTGTGTATAGGTTTTATAACCAGATTGCTGGGCCAGAGGACTGATACTCCTCCCTTACAAACACTATTTTAAACAAACAATGTTATGAAGCCATTTGTTAAACTAGTCACGCACAATCTGACTGAAATCTTTGAGTGATATGAATAAATCAATAAAAACTGAGCTCCTATATGCTTCGGGAAAGAAAATCTTCTAACAAGGTGGAACTTCCACAATATATATTATATTTATGACCTTATTATAAATCATTTTCGCACCTTGTAACAACGATAAATGTAATAACACTTGTAAGTGTAACTCTCCTTTCAGACTCTCCAATCCAAAATTAAACCTAGAATCGGCTTCCTATTTTGCAACAAAGCCTCCTTCACTCATGCTGCCTAACATACCCTCGTAAAACAGACTATCCTACCGATCCTTGACTTCAGCGATGTCATTTACAAAATAGCCAACACTCTACTCAGCAAATTGGATGCAGTATATCACAGTGCCATCCGTTTTGTCACCAAAGCCCCATATACTACCCACCACTGCGACCTGTACGCTCTCGTTGGCTGGTCCTCGCTACATATTCGTCGCCAAACCCACTGGCTCCAGGTCATCTATAAGTCTTTGCTAGGTAAAGCTCTGCCTTATCTCAGCTCACTGGTCACCATAGCAACACCCACCCTTAGCACGCGCTCCAGCAGGTATATTTCACTGGTCACCCCCAAAGCCAAATCTCCTTTGGCTGACCTTTCCTTCCAGTTCTCTGCTGCCAATGACTGGAACGAACTGCATAAATCACTGAACTTGGAGACTTATATCTCCCTCACTAACTTTAAGCATCAGCTGTCAGAGCAGCTTACCGATCGCTGCAACTGTACACACCATCTGTAAATAGCCCATCCAATCAGCTACCTCATCCCATATTTGTTTCTGTCTTTCTGCTCTATTGCACACCAGTATTTCTACTTGCACATCCTCATCTGCACATCTATCACTCCAGTGTTAATTGCTAAATTGTAATTACTTTGCCACTATGGCTTATTTATTGCCTTACCTCCTTACTTAATTTGCTGACACTGTATACAGATTTGTCTGTTGTGTTATTGACTGTATGCTTGTTTATTCCATGTGTAACTCTGTGTTGTTGTTTTTGTCACACTGCTTTGCTTTATCTTGGCCAGGTCACAGTTGTAAATGAGAACTTGTTTTCAACTGGCCTACCTGGTTAAATAAAAGCAAAACATTTTTTTTTAAATGAACGTTCTATTTGAATAACTTTTCTAAAATTTGATAATACCCCCGGTACAGTTTATAACTTGCCGATAAACATAATTTTCCTGCTAAATGGAGTAAGTTATTACATTAACCGGTGGTTATTACGTTAACTGGTGGTTTCATGAATAATGTAATAACTTCATCCAATCATGTAATAACATACCAAAAAATATATATTTTTGATGTAATACTTCAGTAAATGTGATGGACATACAGTACCACCACCCACTGCCAATTACAACACTAACAAACTCTTGCACATCATACATGAATAGTCATACATAGACACCCACAAGCACACATTGAAATGTACACACACACACACACACACACACACACACACACACACACACACACACACACACACACACACACACACACACACACACACACACACACACACACACACACACACACACACACACACACACACAGAGAGAGAGATACAAAATACCTGAATGAATCTGTAGGCCCTGGTATTAAACATGTCATCTGCAATATTTCCCCGCAAACAATGAATCATTAGGAGGTCACAAAAGTCACCTAAAGTCGCCAGGATGTTGTGTCATGGTCCCTGGAGTTTTTTTTTCTAGATTCCAGTTGGTCCTGGGGATGTTCTTGGAACATTGTGTCATGGTGCCCTCAATATTTTTTTCTAGTTCACAATTTGACCCGGAGACGTCCCAAAGGACGTTGTGTGTTCCCTGGAGGTTTTGTCAAGTTCCCAGTTTGTCCCAAGGATGATTTTATTTTGGGACATTGTGTCATAGTCTCCTGGAGGTTTTGTCAAGTTCCCAGTTTGTCCCGAGGACGATTTTATTTTGGGACATTGTGTCATAGTCTCCTGGAGGTTTTGTTTAGTTTCCGGGTTTGTCTCGAAGACGATTTTAGGGACGTTGTGTCATGGTCTCCTGCAGGTTTTGTCTACTTCCCAGTTTGTTCCGAGGACAATTAATGTAATAACCAAGGATTAATGTAATAACTTTTTGCATTTAGCGTAAAAAGTTATTACATTTACCATGTTTCTTAAATAAAAAATAAAAAACGTATTACATTTAGAAAAGTGATAACATTTACTGGTGTTATTACATTTACAGTTGTTACACACCTCTCCACCTTACTCTGCTTCACTACACTCCCCTTTGGCATCACATGTTCTTTCACATCACTCTTTTGTTTTTAGACCTTTGAAAAGAAGAGTGCAGTTAGTGCAACACATCTCCATTCACTGGTTAAGTGATAAAGGATTAGTGGATGAAGGGCGAAATCTAACTTCATCAATGTAAAGGAAACAGGAGGGTGAGGGAATGCCTCTGTCCCTGATCCATCCCATCCAACTACTGCCAACCAACCTCACTGTGAGACTCTCAGCAGTCAAGTCAATCGCCCCCTGCGCCTTTTGCTTCCCGACTTATCTCCCCTTTTCACCTCCCAAACTTGCTTCTCTGTTTGCACACCAGTCTTGTCTCGCTGTATTTTCACACCTTACGTCTCTCACCATCCTCCTTTAGGGGAATATTATTCACTCTTCCACTCAACCTCACTCCTTACCACCTGCCAGAGGTAGTATACAGTGATCCAATCAGCAAGGGCTGAATGTATGTCTACAAGCCAGACCTCATCAATTAGAGCCTGTTACATTGGTTTTAAGAACAACCATAACTGTAGCAGAACTATCACTCTTGTGAACCTTTTGGTTTCATTCCCTTTCCACATAAAGCTGTAGTGGCCACAGCACGGCGTGACAGAGCATCGTAAATGTCACAGGGTGAAACAGGGAAAATGTATCATCCAGTCAGTTCCAATCACTCAGCTCTACACACACTGACAATGCTGCTGTATCTTCTGTGCGATACAAAGGGTAAACTGAAATATCTGCTGTGGGATACGAGGGGTAAACTGAAATATCTGCTGTGGGATACGAGGGGTAAACTGAAATATCTGCTGTGGGATACGAGGGGTAAACTGAAATATCTGCTGTGGGATACGAGGGGTAAACTGAAATATCTGCTGTGGGATACGAGGGGTAAACTGAAATATCTGCTGTGGGATACGAGGGGTAAACTGAAATATCTGCTGTGGGATACGAGGGGTAAACTGAAATATCTGCTGTGGGATACGAGGGGTAAACTGAAATATCTGCTGTGGGATACGAGGGGTAAACTGAAATATCTGCTGTGGTGATACGAGGGGTAAACTGAAATATCTGCTGTGGTGATACGAGGGGTAAACTGAAATATCTGCTTTGGTGATATGAGGGGTAAACTGAAATATCTGCTGTGGGATACGAGGGGTAAACTGAAATATCTGCTTTTGGAATATGAGGGGGAATTTGATTGTTAGTGCTCTTGTAGAGGTCTTGACAAGAACAAGTGCTAAGGCATAATTGTAATGACTGTGTTGTGTTTATGTTGATACTAACGTATTTAACAATTTAAATGGGTGTTTATTGTTGTATTTATAGGTACACAGAATGTAATTATGTAAAACACGCAAACACACTAATACAGTACCAATACCCACTACTATGTGTGGTACGGCACACAGTACACACAGAGTACAATATTGCTCCTCCCCTTTCTTCTTCCCGTCCTCTCTTCCTCCCCCCCATTCCTCTGCTGCTCTAGAAGTGTTCCTTTCACTGTCAACCTCAACTACATGCAAACAATCCATATACACACTCACACACACACACCAACATGCATGTACACACACACACACACACACACACACACACACACACACACACACACACACACACACACACACACACACACACAGTTCTAATATGTTAGAGCGCCCCTCATCAACAAAATCCCATTTCTATGTCTTTCTCTGTAGTGTCTTCCCATCATCAGCTAGTCATATTGGAGATTTGACGCACAGCCTCTTTCAAACACAACTATCTGGTCCTGCCTGGTAGGACAGAAACTGTAATGTGTAACAACACCTGCACAGGATCGGTACATCCGAACATCACACCTGCGGGACAGGTATAGGATGGCAACAACAACTGCCGAGTTAAACCAGGAACACACAATCCTTTTATCAGTGCCCAGACTGTCCGCAATAGGCTGAGAGAGGCTGGACTGGGGGCTTGTAGGCCTGTTGTAAGGCAGGTCCTCACCAGACATCACCGGCAACAACTTCGCCTATGGGCACAAACCCACCGTCACTGGACCAGATAGGACTGGCAAAAAGTGCTCTTCACTGACGAGTTGTGGTTTTGTCTCACCAGGGGTGATGTTCGGATTCGCGATTATCGGCGAAGGAATGAGCATTATACCGAGACCTGTACTCAGGAGCGGGATCGATTTGAAGGTGGAGGGTCCATCATGGTCTGGGGCGGTGTGTCACAGCATCATCGGACTGAGCTTGTTGTCATTGCAGGCAATCTCAATGCTGTGATTTACAGGGAAGACAACTTCCTCCCTCATGTTGTACCCTTCCTGCAGGCTGATCCTGACATGACCCTCCAGCATGATAATGCCACCAGCCATACTGCTAGTTTTGTGCGTGATTTCCTGCAAGACAGGAATGTCAGTATTCTGCCATGGCCAGCGAAGTGCCTTGATCTCAATCCCATTGAGCACATCTGGGACCTGTTGGATCAGAGGGTGAAGGCTAGGGCCGTCCCCCCTAGAAATGTCTGGGAACTTGCAGGTGCCTTGGTGGAAGAGTGGGGTAACATCTCACGGCAAGAACTGGCAAATCTGGTGCAGTCTGAGGAGGAGATGCACTGCAGTACTTAATGCAGCTGGTGGCCACACCAAATACTGACTTACTTTTTTTTGACTCCCCTTTGTTCGTGGACACATTATTTCATTTCTGTTAGTCACATCTCTGTGGAACTAGTTTGGGCAGAATGTTGTTAAATGTTATTGTTAAAGTCTGACCAGCTGTTGCAAGCAAAGAGACTACCTAAAACAGTCTTCCCCTTTCTCTGTTTCTCACATTTATTCTCTCATGCACGGTCTCAGTCTCCGTCACTCGCTCTCTCAAATGCTCACACACACACACACACACACACACACACACACACACACACACACACACACACACACACACACACACACACACACACACACACACACACACACACACACACACACATGCAGTCAGAGCCATAGGTCAGTTGAATGGCTGCTGCTTTTCACAGATGGTGTTTAATGCTTTCAATCAGTCAATTAAATGTATTTCTAAAGCCCTTCTTAAATCAGCTGATGTCACAAAGTGCTGTACAGAAACCCAGTCTAACACCCCAAATAGCAAGCAATTCAGGTGTTGAAGCATGGTGGCTAGGAAAAACACCCTAGAATGGCCGGAACCTAGGAAGAAACCAAGAGAGGAACCAGGCTATGAGGGGTGGCCAGTCCTCTTCTGGCTGTGATTATAACAGAACATGGCCAAGATGTTCAAATGTTCATAGATGACCAGCAGGGTCAGATAATAATAATCACAGTGGTTGTAGAGGGTGCAACAGGTCAGGACCTCAGGAGTAAATGTCAGTTGGCTTTTCATAGCCGATCATTCAGAGTATCTCTACTGTTCTTGCTGTCTCTAGAGAGTTAAAAAGAGCAACGTCCGCTGAACAGGTCAGGGTTCCACAGCCGCAGGCAGAACAGTTGAAACTGGAGCAGCAGCACGGCCAGTTGGACTGAGGACAGCAAGGAGTCATCAGGTCAGGTAGTCCTGGGGCATGGTCCTAGGGCTCAGGTCCTCTGAAAGAGAGAGAGAAAAAGAGAGAGAATTAAAGAGTGAATACTTAAATTCACACAGGACACTGGATAAGACAGGAGATATAACAGACTGATCCTAACCCCCCGACACAAACTATTGCAGCATAAATACTGGAGGCTAAGACAGGAGGGGTTGGAAAACACTGGGTTATCACAGACTCCAGTCAGCTCAGTCAGCCCCCACCCCAGGGATGCCTGTCAGAAACCATGGGAACCCAGCAAGGGTTTTATGACCTCTGGGTGTGATTCAGAGGGCTGGATACAGACGCAGCCAGGCCAGTCAATCCCAGAGCTCGCTCTCACACACCCATACACGCATACACACAGTCCAGTCCAAAGTAACCTGATTCATAACATGGCGTGACAGAGGGAATTCTCCGCTGACAGCTTTAATGAGTGAGAGAGTTCCGAGTATTTATTGCCCTGATGTCACTTCCGGTCAAATAGAACTGTGGAGAATGTTGTCACAAACATGCACAAACACGCACACACACGCACGCACCCACATGCACACAAACGCACAGGCACGCACCCACACACATGCAAACACACGCGCACACACACACCAAAAGCAATTGGAGTTGATAATGCGCACACACACTGAAAATGACCCTTCAAGGACGGCACTTAAGCCCTTCATTAATTTGCCAAGAATTGTTGCTGGTCACATACAGTATGTCTGTGAAATGCGCTATCGATCCTACAGTATAACTGTGTGTGTGTGTGTGTGTGTGTGTGTGTGTGTGTGTGTGTGTGTGTGTGTGTGTGTGTGTGTGTGTGTGTGTGTGTGTAAAACTATTATATTTGCTGTACATCTGTCAATTAGCCACTATAGGATAGACTTATGTATATATTCAAACACAATATATTACATTGCACACCAGCCAGACATACAGTGCCTTGCAAAAGTATTCATCCCCCTTGGCGTTTTCCTAGTTTGTTGCATTACAACCTGTAATTTAAATAGATTTGTATTTGGATGTCATGTAATGGACATACACAAAATAGTCCAAATTGGTGAAATGGAAAAAAAATATTGTTTCCAAAAGTGGTGTGTGCATATGTATTCACACAATTAGTTAAATAAGGTCCACCTGTGTGCAATGTAAGTGTCACGGCATGTAGTCTAGTGGTTAGAGTGTTGGACTAGTAACTGAAAGGTTGCAAGATTGAATCTCCGAGCTGACAAGGTAAAAATCTGTTGCCCCTGTACAAGGAAGTTAACCATCACTGTTAAGTTCCTTGGCCATCATTGTAAATAAGAATTTGTTCTTAACTTACTTACCGAGATAAAACATGATCTCAGTATAAAGGTTCCAGAGTCTGCAACACCACTAAGCAAGAGGCACCACCAAGCAAGTGGCACCATGAAGACCAAGGAGTTCTCCAAGCAGGTCAGGGACAAAGTTGTGGAGAAGTACAGATCAGGGTTGGGTTATAAAAAAATAAAACTTTGAACCTCCAACGGAGCACCATTAAATCTGTTATAAAAAAGAAAGAAAGAATATGGCAACACAACAAACCTGCCAAGAGAGGGCCGACCACCAAAACTCACAGACCAGGCAAGGAGGGCATTAATAATCAGAGAGGCATCAAAGAGACCAAAGATATAACCCTGAAGGAGCTGCAAAGCTCCACAGCGGAGATTGGAGTATCTGTCCATAGGACCACTAAGCCATACACTCCACAGAGCTGGGCTTTACCGAAGAGTGGCCAGAAAAAAGCAATTGCTCAGAGATAAAATAAGCAAACATGTTTGGTGTTCGCTAAAAGGCATGTGGGAGACTCCCCAAACATATGGAAGAAGGTACTCTGGTCAGATGAGACTAAAAGTTATCTTTTTGGCCTTCAAGGAAAACACTGTCTGGCGCAAACCCAACACCTCTCATCACCCCAAGAACATCACCCACACAGGGAAGCTTGGTGGTGGCAGCATCATGCTGTGGGAATGTTTTTCATCGGCAGGGACTGGGAAACTGGTCAGAATTGAATAAATTATGAATGCAACTAAATATAGGAAAATTCTTCAGGAAAACCTGTTTCAGTCTTCCAGAGATTTGAGACTGGGACGGAGGTTCACCTTCCAGCAGGACAATGACCCTAAGCATACTGCTAAGGCAACACTCAAGTGGTTTAAGGGGAAACATTTAAATGTCTTGGAATGACCTAGTCAAATCCCAGACCTCAATTCAATTGAGAATCTGTGGTATGACTTAAATATTGCTATACACCAGCAGAACCCATCCAACTTGAAGCTGTAATTGCTGAAAAAGGTGGGTCTACAAAGTATTGAATTTGGGGGGTGAATAGTTATGCACGCTGAAGCTTTCTTTTTTTTCTTCTTGCTTGTTTCACAATAAAAAATATTTTGCATCTTCAAAGTGGTAGGCATGTTGTGTAAATCCAATGATACAACCTCTTTCCCCCATGAATCCATTTAAATTCCACGTTGTAAGGCAACAAAATAAGAAAAATGGCAGGGGGGGGGGGAATAGTTTCGCAAGCCACTGTATCCACTGAGTCATATTGTAGAACGACACAAGGAGCTTAAAATGGATCAAATTCATTTAATAAAAAATAATTTGTGAAATGCAAAATGTACTATTACTTTGCAATGAACAGATGCTGCTAATGAATTAGATAATGTCTAATTGAAGCGTTCTAATTAGGCCTGGTAATGGGAGCTAATGGCAGTTAAATGAAGTTGCACTTGAACTCACATTGAGAGAGGGAATCATAGTAATGAAATGTATGGTATAATACCGAGAGAACATGAGGTACAATGCAATTACTATTACATTATCTTTCCTCATTTGCTTGTCCTTATTTAAATCGAATCCGTGCTGTGTGTGTGTGTCGTCTGTGTGTCTGTCCGTCTGTCCATCTGTGTGTGTGTCTGTTTATATGTGTTATACAGATCATCGATGAAGAGGACACCCAGTTCATGATCAACTGTCCCTCGGCAGTGACAGAGAGCACCCCTCGGAGACGCACCAGGATCCATGTGTTCTGGACAGCACCCCCCAGCTCCTCTGGTTGTGTCACCCTCAAGTAGGTACATGTACTTGGGGCTCTCTGAAGAATCCTAAAGTAAGGATCTATATGGCTGTGTCCCCATTTTCCACCCCTCTCCCGAAGTGTGCACTTGTCCTGCATACTCCCCATTATGGATGCAACAACAGTGGAAACTCCAGCCAATGCTTACATCAATCCAATGTGCAAGTGCACACTTTGGGAGAAGTGTGGAGAATCGGGATGCAGCCAAATGTGATCACCACCCGTGGTACTGGAGAGCTACGGTGTTTAGAGGCTTTTATTCCAGACCAACAGTAATATTATCTGATTCAACGAATCAATGTTTTGATGGCTTGGTGATTAGTTCATCCAGGTGTGTTAGTGCTGGGCTGGAACAAGACATTCCCAACCTTTAGCTTGTGTATAGGACCAGAGTTGGTGACCATACTATGACACAAATCCAGTGTGTGGTTGATTGTATACTGTGAATAAGAGGCTGTATGTGGACCACTCAGGCATGTTTACATACAGTATCGTACTCACATGTGTCAACCAGTGTGTACCCAGTGGGGGGAGAAGAGAGAGAGGAACAGAAACATAGGGTGGTGCCCTACATGGCATGCTAATCTCTGCATTATTAAAGAGTTCAGTTGGCCTGTCACTTTCTCTCCTGCCCCGTTTAAATCTCTCACTGTGCCGTTGTTATGTGTGTAGGGGCGTAAAAAAAGGCTTGCATTTCTTATTAATGCACGTTATTATGTGCCTGTCAGAGTGAGTGATGAGATGTCCTTGCCTTCGTCTCTGTCTCTGAACTCCCCCTTTCTTTGGCTTTCTTCCTCCCTCTCTCTACTCTCACTCACTCTTCTCTCTCCTGTTGGTTTCTCTCTCTACTCTCACTCACTCTTCTCTCTCCTGTCAGTTTCTCTCTCTACTCTCACTCACTCTTCTCTCTCCTGACGGTTTCTCTCTCTCTCTACTCTCACTCACTCTTCTCTCTCCTGTCGGTTTCTCTCTCTACTACACTCATTCTTCTCTCTCCTGTCGGTTTCTCTCTCTACTCTCACTCACTCTTCTCTCTCCTGTCGGTTTCTCTCTCTACTACACTCACTCTTCTCTCTCCTGCCGGTTTCTCTCTCTACTCTCACTCACTTTTCTCTCTCCTGACGGTTTCTCTCTCTACTCTCACACACTCTTCTCTCTCCTGACGGTTTCTCTCTCTACTCTCACTCACTCTTCTCTCTCCTGTCGGTTTCTCTCTCTACTCTCACTCACTCTTCTCTCTCCTGACGGTTTCTCTCTCTACTACACACACTCTTCTCTCTCCTGTCGGTTTCTCTCTACTCTCACTCACTCTTCTCTCTCCTGTCGGTTTCTCTCTCTACTCTCACTCGCTCTCCTCTCTCCTGTCGGTTTCTCTCTACTCTCACTCGCTCTTCTCTCTCCTGTCGGTTTCTCTCTCTACTCTCACTCACTCTTCTCTCTCCTGTCGGTTTCTCTCTCTACTCTCACACACTCTTCTCTCTCCTGACGGTTTCTCTCTCTACTCTCACTCACTCTTCTCTCTCCTGACGGTTTCTCTCTCTACTACACACACTCTTCTCTCTCCTGTCGGTTTCTCTCTCTACTACACACACTCTTCTCTCTCCTGACGGTTTCTCTCTCTACTCTCACTCACTCTTCTCTCTCCTGTCGGTTTCTCTCTCTACTACACACACTCTTCTCTCTCCTGTCGGTTTCTCTTTCTACTACACACACTCTTCTCTCTCCTGTCGGTTTCTCTCTCTACTCTCACTCACTCTTCTCTCTCCTGTCGGTTTCTCTCTCTACTCTCACTCACTCTTCTCTCTCCTGTCGGTTTCTCTCTCTACTCTCACTCACTCTTCTCTCTCCTGTCGGTTTCTCTTGCTACTACACACCCTTTTCATTCCTTCCCCTCTCTCTCTCCTTTTCCGCGTCACTCTTTCTGCCTTTCTCAACCAGGGCGCAGTTCTGTTGTTCCCACAGCACACTAACCAGACAGGCAGGCATCTTCCCCTACTTTACCTCTCAGCTATCTTGTATCTATTGGGAGAAAGGAGGTGAGACAGAGAGTGGGGGACAGAGGTAGAGAAAGAGGTAGAGAGAACAGATGAATGGAAAGAGAGCGGCAGTATGTGAGATGAGGAGAGAGTGAGATATAGTCACTTGTGGAGGTTGGGGAGTGGGGATGTGATACTAAGGTACGTCCAGTAGGGAAGCTTGTTTTTCACTGTAGAGTGATGACACCAGGCGAGGACAGGTTCATAGTTGAGTGTTTTTGTGTTTTTTGGAAACTGAAAAGTTGAATTACTGGGTGATCACACTTATTAATGTTTTGTCAGTGAAGTGGGGCAGGTGTACCCCTAAACATCATACTGATTGATTATTATTGAGAAGCTGTTGTATATCTCTAGCTAGATAGAGCCCAAGCAGCAACAGCCTCTTTCCTCTCGCTTCCTAAACAAATGCAAACACATATTGGTCATCTACACACAACATACACATTCCTGCACACACACACACTCACAAAAAAAATATGGTTAATGCCAACAGGCGTTTTTATGTTACACCGCACGGGGTAATGGGGAGCTGCACAAAACAACCAACCTAGCCTGAACTAGCTGGCCATAAATCACAGTACAGCAGGAGGTATCTCCCCAGAGATATAATCACCAGAGAAAGAAAATGGGTCTCTCCCCATTCGATATATCCCCACAAACCTACGGCTCCCCCCTCTTCTATTGCCATGACAACCCCATATACACTGAACGTGACTGGTGCTGCCAGCCTGGTGGAGTGTCTGCCCACCTTTCCTTAGCTACAATAGCATTTGTTTCATCTGAGAATGGGGGATTTCACTATTGATACAAGTTTTTAATTTCAACGCTCTCAGCCAGCCTGTCTGCCTACCTGTCAAATAACCTGGTTAACTCAGACACCTCTGGCAATAACTATTATGGAAAAACAGACTGTGCATGTGTCTGGTGTCTGTGTGTGCGTTTGTGTGTCTTTACATGTACGTGTGCGTTTGTGTGGGTGTGTGAGTGTGTGTAATGCAGCATAATTAAACATGTGTAGATGTGTACTCTGTGTGTATTACTGTGTATAGTGTCATCATCGCTCAGTGTGTCTGTGTGGAAAGTGATCAGTTCAGAGCATCGTCAGAGTTTTTGAGAGCTCCTCTAGTGCTGTGGCTAGAGAGGCTGTGGTATGACGGCCTCGCCTCCCTGACGGTTAGCTGTAATTGAGGAGTAGCTGCTGTCTCCTGGTGGCTGGAAACAGTGAGTGTGGTGGTTGGCTCTGGCTCACCATGATTATGGGGGTCAAAAAGGGACAGACGTTTGTCTGATTTCTGGACCACACTCCCTGTAGAAACTTTATATTTTTGTTCATTTATACATTTTTCAGGTTCACCTGACATAAAGTGTAGGACAGTTTTCACAGTCAGAACATGATAGTGTCAAAACCTATTTGAAATCTCTAGGAATTTAATGACATGAACACAATGGCAGGTAGATTAAAAAGCCTTCCCAGAGAGAATGGCAGTCTAACTCTGCAGTTATTACATGTGAGATGAGTAGGAATGGTTCAATGAAACTGGTACAGTATGTGCCTTCCCAAAGGAACAAACTGTAAACAAATAGCTATGTTTATTTATCCCTCTCTGACCTGGCCGCACGCACACACACACACACACACACACACACACACACACACACACACGCGCACACACACGCATGCACACACACACACACACACACACACACACACACACACACACACACACACACACACACACACACACACACTCCTACCCACCCCACATACCGGAGCGCTTTTGAGGCGATAACCATCGGCGGCTTGGAGCCAGGAAAGTGAGTCTGGCTTTAATAGCATCTCATTGATAGAATTTAAATTGGATGTTAAATAAGCATTACTGTGCCTGATTGCCTGGCCGGCCCCAGAAAGTGGGCAGCGAGTGAGGCAGTTTGTGAGCGGCTCGCTCAGGGAGAGATATCTGAAATTGGGGTGAGATTGAATTAAGGTGTGAACAATTAGAGATATGGTGGCGGTGTGTTTAGGAGCGCCTGGGGTGGGGATCCCGTCACCTCTGTACTTCTAGGTACACCCCTCAGACAGGTTTCTTCATGTCCTGCTACTGTCCCCTTCCAAACCCATTCCTTGTTTTCGGATGGGATCTGTTGTGTTCTTCTCTTCTTCTCTCTCTGTCTCTCTCTCTGTCTCTCTGTCTCTCTGTCTCTCTCGCTGTGTGCCTTGGAGAGTACAAAATTGCTAAAAACAATCTAAAGCAAGAGAGAGGGTGAGAAAAAGAGAGATGAAGAAAGAGTTATGTTATGTTAATAGGGGCATATAGCTGTCACTCCGTCACTGTAGAGATACCATCCCTTCTCTGGCCGGCCTGCCTGACACAGCCTCCTCTGCCACTGGTCCTCTGCAACTGGTCCAGCCCTTAGGTCATCAAACATAATCCCCTGAAAGCCTGCTCTGGAGACAGGCAAGATAAACAGACAGGAGAGTGGTTGGAGGTTTATTTATAATAAAATAAAAAAAATGTACTTTTTATCACTTTGTTATGATATCTAATTGGTAGTTATGGTCTTGTCCCATCGCTGCAACTCCCGTACGGACTCGGGAGGGGCAGAGGTCGAGAGCCATGCGTCCTCCGAAACACGGACGTGCCAAACCGCACTGCTTCTTGACACACTGCTTGCTCCACCCAGAAGCCAGCCGCACCAATGTGTCAGAGGAAACACTGTAGAACTGGTGACCGAAGTCAGCGTGCATGCTCCTGGCCCACCACAAGGAGTCACTAGAGCACTTAGCGACAAGGACATCCCAGCCAGCCAAACCCTCCCTTAATCTGGACGACACTGGGCCAAGTGTGCGCCGTCTCATGGGTCTCCCGGTCGCGGCCGGCTGCGAAACAGCCCGTGATTGAACCCGGGTCTGTAGTGACGCCTCCAGCACTGCAATGCAGTGTCTTAGACTGCTGCGCCACTCGCAATGCCCTAGCAGTAGGAGGCTTGCTTGGGGAATAGGTTGGAATCCCATCAGAATTGAGAGATAATGTATTGTTCCAAAGCAGCTCATCTGAAGTGTGTCCTTCAAGCATAAGGTGAAATTATTTGTCTTCTTTGTCCTTGTCTTGTATCTCTCTTTCTTTGTGCCGTTTCTCCTCCTCACCACCACGGCTTCCTGAGATGAGCATATAGTACATCTCTCTGTCTTTATAGCTTTCCTCTTCTACGTCTACGTCTCCTCTCGCTCTTCTCCCTCCCTCTTTTTCTTTATTTTTGTGAATGTGGGAGAGCACAGTGACAGCAGTGGGCTTGGCCCAGCTCGGACTCCTGCTCCATAAACAGTCCAGCTGGACAGGAACCACCTGGACCAGACCCAGAACCCAGACAGTCCAGAGCCTAGAACCTACACCCTGCTGCTACCCTCTGCCCACTATCACCATGGAAACCTGCAGCCTGTTGTGGGAGGCCAAGTCTGATGTAATGCACAGCACCTAAATGGAGTTTGTTTGTGACAGCTTTTGGGCCCTGAAAGTAATTTGGTTGCGATTGTTTCTGGCCCACATGCGGGGCCCTTTTCTGGTCCTTGAATGGGTTTGTTTGTGTCTGATTTGCATGTCAAGGCCACACTAAGACCTGTGTCCACCCAGCACTCAGTGGCTCTGTCCCCAGACAGCTCTATCAGAACAGTCTCTCTGCCAGGACCCGGAGCAGGACTTTAGCTCTGGGAAACTTAACTTTTGGCCTGTCACTCAGTCTTATCTCTGACACACTGTAGTTCCTCTCGCCTGAGTGTGTGTGTGCTCATTCACTCTTGATCGTTTCTCAAAAGCGAAGCTTACTTTCTGACTTTTTTCTCTCCTTTTTCTCTTTCTCTCTAGGTTTTCAATATCTTTTCCAACCGCATCTCTCTCCTGCTAAATACAAGTCTTTATGTTAATAAATACTTTCCGTAAGAGCTAGCAAATCCCTCCGGTCTGAGAGTGCCTGTGATTCAGCACCCCTGTGTGCTCTAGTAGCTGATCTCAGACCTGTCCGCAATCACATTCAAATGGTGATGAATAACACAGAACCTGCTCTAGTATTCGATCTCAGACCTGCTGGCAGACCTGTCTGGAAGCACAAGAACACTTCCTCCCCAGGTTTTATTCATTCAGACACTCAACACTCATCCTGAGTTCAACATTACTCCAAATGCCCCCCGGTTACTCACTGTGCTGAAAGTACTGTATGAGTATTTAACTCTTCTCTTCTTTCTCATCTCCTGCTTCTTTCCTCCCTTATTCCACCTGCCTTCCATCTCCTGCTTTGTACTCCTCTCATCCTTTCTTGTCTTTTCTCCTCTGTTCATTCCCTATCTCTTTCAACCCTCATCTCCACTTTACCCTCATCTTTTCACTTTTCATCTGCTTTCTCTTTCTATCCTCTTTCTAATCTCCTTTCTCATAACCTGAAACTTCCTCTTCTTCTCCCACCCTCCTCCCCTCCTCATTCTTTCTCTGCAGGGCCAGCATTGTCCAGAAGAGGATCATC
Organism: Oncorhynchus keta; assembly: GCF_023373465.1. Taxonomy (NCBI): domain Eukaryota; kingdom Metazoa; phylum Chordata; class Actinopteri; order Salmoniformes; family Salmonidae; genus Oncorhynchus; species Oncorhynchus keta. Next base: position 74,237,372 of record NC_068422.1, on the reverse strand, counting down.
TACTTCCAGGATGAAGGCTCTCTCACCAAGAGGATGTGTGAGAAAGGTAAGTCCTCCATTACTGAGACGCAGTAAAGGGTGCTACATGTCTTCCACTCCTCCTCTCTCTCCCATACTATATCTCAGTATCTCCTGTCTTACTCTCTCTTCCCTTACTGGGACAGGATCTTTACGCTTGTACTGTATCTCCCAAGCTGTGCATGACATTGATAGAGAATTTATGGAGACTGATCACAAGAACAGCTTTACACCTCCATCCCTCCTTCCTACACCCCTACCTCCCTCACTTCCCCTCCGTCCCTCCCTCACCCCTACCCCCCTCCTCCCGCCCGCCCTCCCTCACCCCTACAGCCCCTCCTCCCACCCTCTCCTCCATTAACCACTCTCTCTTCTCTCCCTTCTCAGAGTCATTGTATGGGGAGACCACAGAGAAGCCTCTGCTGGATTGCTGTGCCTGTGGAACAGCTAAGTACAGAGTCACCTTCTATGGCAACTGGTCAGAGAAGGTGCACCCCAAAGACTACCCTCGTAAGTACCCCATAACGTCCAAATTACCCAGGCACATACCCCATTTAATCCCAGAAAGACAACTTCAGTTAGTGCCCCATTTCACCCCAGGGCTACACTAGTTGGTGCCTCCATTGCGTGAAAAATACCCCTTTACTCATAAAATTGCAATACTGTTCAAGTATCTAACATCACAGTCTACCGAGGACATTACAACCTCCATGGTCACCCCAGGATACTCTCTTCCCAGGGAGCTGTGCCACTGTCTCATTCTTACCCCAGCTTGGCCCTGGGCTTCAGTCTGTGGTGCTGCACTGTATAACCTTGAGCCTGACTCCTCACCAGGCAGGCAGGCAGGGTGTGAATGGAGATGGGGATACTGGACTCTTCCCTCCTTCTAAGACACTCCTCTCTCTCACAGCCCAGATCAATATAATGATTAACATGGAGTCCCACAGTAAGATAAACCTGCAGATCGAGTGACACAATTTATTGGCTTAGGAGAGACAGGAGTGTATGTTTTAGAGAATGTGTGTGTGTATCTTTCTGTTTGTATGTCTTTCTGTTTGTGTGGATGTCTGTCTGTGTTACATTTTGTGTGTGTGTGTGTGTGTGTGCTGTTTATGCATGCGTTTCCACTCTGTGTCTTAGGAAACCCATAATTGGTTTTGTGGTTTTTATAATTGAGTTCTCCTCACCACCACAAAGTCATAGCCAAGGTAACCATCCCTGGTTGTCATACATACAGCAGATCACCATCTACAACTTCCTCCCCAAGGATCATTAGTATCTGGTAATTATTTGTTAATGTGCCTGTGTATTTTCTATAACTACTGTCAATCAAACACAGAAAGAGGTTTTAGCAATGTTTTTCACACGCTATCCACGGTCATGATGGTCTGTGAGTGTTTGCTTCTTCATTGCTAGCAGCAGGAGTGAGAGAGAGAGAGAGAGAGAGAGAGAGAGAGAGAGAGAGAAGAAAGAGAGAGGGAGAGAGAGATGAAAGAGAGAGGGAGAGAGAGAAGAAGATACAGCACAATGTCACGTCAGGCTGATATTTTTACAAGGCGTCCATTTGTCCTTCAAGCAGAGGAAAGGCACACGTGAAGGGCCGATGCCATACATTCTGATGTTGAAGGTTACTCTAAAACAGCCTAGCAGGTTTTTTATTCTCCTCGCTCCCTACATCGTCACATGCACAACTTTATTTCCCTCTCTGTGTGACTATAGTTAAACAATAAGGCCCGAGGAGGTATGGTATATATGGCTAATATACCACGGCTAAAGGCTGTTCTTAAGTAAGACACAATGTGGATTGCCTGGACACAGCTCTTAGCCGTGGTATATTGGCCATATATCACAAACCCCTGAGGTGCCTTATTACTATTATAAACTGGTTACCAACGTAATTAGAGCAGTAAAAATATATATATATATTTTTTTATTTCACGTTTATTTAACCAGGTAGGCTAGTTGAGAACAAGTTCTCATTTACAACTGCGACCTGGCCAAGATAAAGCATGGCAGTGTGAACAGACAACACAGAGCTACACATGGAGTAAACAATTAACAACTCAATAACACAGTAGGAAAACAGTGCAAAAGGCATGAGGAGGTAGGCGAATGAATTACAATTTTGCAGATTAACACTGGAGTGATAAATGATCAGATGGTCATGTACAGGTAGAGATACTGGTGTGCAAAAGAGCAGAAAGGAAATCAATATAAACAGTATGGGGATGAGGTAGGTAAATTGGGTGGGCTATTTACCGATAGACAATGTACAGCTGCAGCGATCGGTTAGCTGCTCAGATAGCAGATGTTTGAAGTTGGTGAGGGAGATAAGTCTCCAACTTCAGCGATTTTTGCAATTCGTTCCAGTCACAGGCAGCAGAGAACTGGAACGAAAGGCGGCAAAATGAGGTGTTGGCTTTAGGGATGATCAGTGAGATACACCTGCTGGAGCGTGTGCTACGGGTGGGTGTTGCCATCGTGACCAGTGAACTGAGATAAGGCGGAGCTTTACCTAGCATGGACTTGTAGATGACCTGGAGCCAGTGGGTCTGGCGACGAATATGTAGCGAGGGCCAGCCGACTAGAGCGTACAGGTCGCAGTGGTGGGTGGTATAAGGTGCTTTAGTAACAAAACGGATGGCACTGTGATAAACTGCATCCAATTTGCTGAGTAGAGTATTGGAAGCTATTTTGTAGATGACATCGCCAAAGTCGAGGATCGGTAGGATAGTCAGTTTTACTAGGGTAAGTTTGGTGGCGTGAGTGAAGGAGGCTTTGTTGCGGAATAGAAAGCCGACTCTAGATTTGATTTTTGGTTGGAGATGTTTGATATGAGTCTGGAAGGAGAGTTTACAGTCTAGCCAGACACCTAGTTACTTATAGATGTCCACATATTCTAAGTCGGAACCATCCAGGGTGGTGATGCTAGTCGGGCGTGCGGGTGCAGGCAGCGAACGGTTGAAAAGCATGCATTTGGTTTTACTAGCGTTTAAGAGCAGTTGGAGGCCACGGAAGGAGTGTTGTATGGCGTTGAAGCTCGTTTTGAGGTTAGATAGCACAGTGTCCAAGAAAGGGCCGGAAGTATACAGAATGGTGTCGTCTGTGTAGAGGTGGATCAGGGAATCGCAAGAGCAACATCATTGATATATACAGAGAAAAGAGTCGGCCCGAGAATTGAACCCTGTGGCACCCCCATAGAGACTGCCAGAGGACCGGACAACATGCCCTCCGATTTGACACACTGAACTCTGTCTGCAAAGTAGTTGGTGAACAAGGCAAGGCAGTCATTAGAAAAACCGAGGCTACCGAGTCTGCTGATAAGAATATGGTGATTGACAGAGTCGAAAGCCTTGGCCAGGTCGATGAAGACGGCTGCACAGTACTGTCTTTTATCGATGGCGGTTATGATATCGTTTAGTACCTTGAGCGTGGCTGAGGTGCACCTGTGACCGGCTCGGAAACCAGATTGCACAGCGGAGAAGGTACAGTGGGATTCGAGATGGTCAGTGACCTGTTTGTTGACTTGGCTTTCGAAGACCTTAGATAGGCAGGGCAGGATGGATATAGGTCTGTAACAGTTTGGGTCCAGGGTGTCTCCCCCTTTGAAGAGGCGGATGACTGAGGCAGCTTTCCAATCCTTGGGGATCTCAGACGATATGAAAGAGAGGTTGAACAGGCTGGTAAATAGGGGTTGCGACAATGGAGGCGGATAGTTTCAGAAATAGAAGGTCCAGATTGTCAAGCCCAGCTGATTTGTACGGGTCCAGGTTTTGCAGCTCTTTCAGAAAATCTGCTATCTGGATTTGGGTAAAGGATAACCTTGAGAGGCTTGGGCGAGTAGCTGCGGGGGGGGGGCGGAGCTGATGTCCGAGGTTGGAGTAGCCAGGAGGAAGGCATGGCCAGCCATTGAGAAATGCTTGTTGAAGTTTTCGATAATCATCGATTTATCGTGTTACCTAGCCTCAGTGCAGTGGGCAGCTGGGAGGAGGTGCTCTTGTTCTCCATGGACTTTAGTGTCCCAGAACTTTTTGGAGTTAGAGCTACAGGATGCAAATTTCTGCCTGAAGAAGCTGGCCTTGGCTTTCCTGACTGACTGCGTGTATTGGTTCCTGACTTCCCTGAACAGTTGCATATCGCGGGGACTATTCGATACTATTGCAGTCCTCCACAGGATGTTTTTGTGCTGGTCGAGGGCAGTCAGGTCTGAAGTGAACCAAGGGCAATATCTGTTCTTAGTTCTGCATTTTTTGAACAGAGCATGCTTATCTAAAATGGTGAGGAAGTTACTGTTAAAGAATGACCAGGCATCCTCAATTGACGGGATGAGGTCAATATCCTTCCAGGATACCCGGGCCAGGTCGATTAGAAAGGCTTGCTCGCAGAAGTGTTTTAGGGAGCGTTTGACAGTGATGAGGGGTGGTCGTTTGACTGCGGATCCGTAGCGGATGCAGGCAATGAGGCAGTGATCGCTGAGATCCTGGTTGAAGACAGCGGAGGTGTATTTGGAGGGCCAGTTGGTCAGGATGACGTCTATGAGGGTGCCCTTGTTTACAGATTTAGGGTTGTACCTGGTGGGTTCCTTGATGAGTTGTGTGAGATTGAGGGCATCTAGTTTTGATTGTAGGACTGCTGGGGTGTTTAGGGTTTTCATACTCATGGTATACGGTCTAATATAGCATGGCTGTCAGACAATCAGCATTCAGGGCTCGAACCACCCAGTTTTTAATAAGTAATACACCACTGAGAAGCTATTCAACCATTATATGTGGAGAGCGGAGTTAGCCAGCAGGTTTCCTGCTTACCTAAACCCATTCAGACACTCAGGAGAGAGACAGGTAGAGAGAGCCATGACTGGTACTCAGGTGGCTAAGTGTACAAGATAATTGCCCTGTGGTTTCGATGGATTTGATGTTACATCTCGGGATTCACAGCTCAAATGTCATTTCATGTCTACTGTGGATATGGGTTCTCAAAAGCATTTCTACTAGACTCACACAAAGCTGAAATATGAGCAATATGAGCAATCACGTTTCTGTTAAGACAGAACACAGACAAGACCAGAAATTCAGCAAGACTGTTATTAGACTGAGAGAAAAAGAAATAGATGAAAGGATTTTTTTTAGAGAATATGAAAATAGGCTGTGGAACATCAGTGTATATGATCGAGATTGGATACAGTTCTGATGTATCTAGAGGGAATAACCTTAGTGAGTTTTGTAGTGACCACTTCCCCTATGTGTGTGTGTCTGTGTACACCCCATCACGCCAGAGGAGAGTTATAAATTGCAAAAGGAAATGAGACAGAAGGATTTGAGTGGTCAGATAGAGAGCCTCCCTTTGCTGAACAAAGACTTTACGATAATATTTTGGACACTGTGTTAACAACCCTCCAGACGAGCTTCAATGCCATATGTCCTCCAACTGCTCTTAAATAGAAGTAAAACTAAATGCATGCTCTTCAACCTATCGCTGTCTGCACCTACCTGCCCGCCCGTCCAGCATCACTACTCTGGACGGTTCTGACTAAGAATATGTGGACAACTACAAATACCTAGGTGTCTGGTTAGACTGTTAACTTTCCTTCCAGACTCACATCAAACATCTCCAATCCAAAGTTAAATCTAGAATTGGCTTCCTATTTCGCAACAAAGCATCCTTCACTCATGTTGCCAAACATACCCTCGTAAAACTGACCATCCTACTGATCCTCGACTTCGGCGATGTCATTTACAAAATAGCCTCCAATACCCTACTCAACAAATTGGATGCAGTCTATCACAGTGCCATCTGTTTTGTCACCAAAGCCCCATATATTACCCACCACTGCAACCTTTACGCTCTCGTTGGCTGGCCCTCGCTTCATACTCGTCACCAAACCCACTGGCTCCAGGTCATCTACAAGACCCTGCTCGGTAAAGTCCCCCCTTATCTCAGCTCGCTGGTCACCATAGCTGCACCCAACCGTAGCACGCGCTCCAGCAGGTATATTTCTCTGGTCACCCCCAAAACCAATTCTTCCTTTGGCCGCCTCTCCTTCCAGTTCTCTGCTGACAATGACTGGAACAAACTACAAAAATCTCTGAAACTGGAAACACTTATCTCCCTCACTAGCTTTAAGCATCAGCTGTCAGAGCAGCTCACAGATTACTGCACCTGTACATAGCCCATTTATAATTTAGCCCAAACAACTACCTCTTTCCCAACTGTATTTATTTATTTTTGCTTCTTTGCACCCCATTATTTCTATTTCTACTTTGCACATTCTTCCACTGCAAATCTACCATTCCAGTGTTTTACGTGCTATATTGTATTTACTTCGCCACCATGGCCTTTTTTGCCTTTCCCTCCCTTATCTCACCTCATTTTCTCACATCGTATATAGACTTATTTTTCTACTGTATGACTTATGACTTATTTTTATTGACTGTGTTAGTTTTACTCCATGTTTAACTCTGTGATGTTGTATGTGTCGAACTGCTTTGCTTTATCTTGGTCAGGTCGCAATTGTAAATGAGAACGTGTTTTCAACTTGCCTACCTGGTTAAATAAAGGTTAAATAAATAAATAAATAAAAATATGTGTGAGTTGCTCTTGATGAGGAGAGGAGGGAGGGATGAGGAAGTGGGATATGAGTTTATTATGTAGTAATAAGGAAGACAATTATCCACTCGTAGGTCTTTGACCTTGGGAAGTGAAGAGAGGACAATATATTGCATCAGCAGATCGAATTTTGACTTTATATTTGGAAACTCAGTGTGCTATTTCAAGTTTTTAATGTCACGTGAACAAGTACAGTGAAAGGCCTTTCTTGCAAGCACTAAACTCAACAACGTAGTAATCAATAACAATGTAACACTAAAAATAACATAAGGTAGAAAAAGACACACAGGACATAAAAATAAGAAGAACACAAGACAGTAAGTAAGCATACTATATACAGGTTCAGTCAGTTCCAGTACCGTATTTACAATGTGCAAATGTGCAGGGATACTGGAGTGATAGATGTAGATATGTATAGGGGTAAGGTGACTGAGTATCATGATATATGTGTAACGTCTGCTTCCAACTCACACTCTCAAACACGTAGATCCCCTGAACGCAGCTCACTTTCCAGCTCACAATCTCAAACACATAGATCCCCAGAACGCAGCTCACCCTCCAAATCCCAATCACCTGAATTCTGATCACCTGTTCACACACCTGTATGTCATTATCACACACTATTTATTTGTACCCCATCATTGTGAAGTATTGTTTGATTTGTGACACACTTCTATTGGGAGCTCTGGTTTTCTCCTAACGTAATCCTTCCGTGTATGATAGTTTTGGCCTGCCTCACTAACGACGCCTTTTGCCTATTCTCTGCCTGTACTTTATCGGATTTCCTGTTATCAACCTATTGCTTGATCTCCCGGATGACATTACTCGCCTTTTCCCTCTTTGTACTGTTGCCTTTTGGACCCCCTGTGTATGACCTTCTGCCTGCCCCTGGACCCAGCTACCTGCCTCTTCCTGTGGTCATTTAAAATTAAACACCTGCTGCACCCTGCCCTTGAAACCAGCTCTCTGTCTCCCATCGTGTCCATTACAATATGATAAACAGTGTAGTAGCGGTGTATATGATAATTGTCTGTGTGTGGAGTCAGTATAAATGTTTGTGCATATTATGTGTGTGAGAGCAAATGATAAAGTGAGTGTTTGTGTCTGTGTTGGAGTGCCAGTGTGTGTGAGTGTGTAGGGAGGGCACTGTGAGTGTGCAAAAATAAGGGTCAACTCAGAGAGTCCGTGTTGCAATTTAGTTAGCTATTTACTAGTCTTATGGCTTGGGGATAGATGCTGTTCAGGAGCCTGTTGGTGTCAGACTTGATGCACCGGTACCGCTTGCCGTGTGGAAGCAGAAAGAACAGTTTATGGCTTGACTGGTAGGAGACTTTAACAATTTTTCAGGCCTTCTTTTCACACCGAGGTCCTGGATGGCAGGGACCATCCAGGACCTGGGCAGTCCGCACCACCCTCTGTTCGGCCATGCGCGCAAGGACGGTGCTATTGCCATATCAAGCAGTGATGAAGTCAGTCAATATGCTCTCAATGGTACATCTGTAGAACATTTGGAGGATTTGAGGGCACATGCCAAACATGTTTAGCCTCCTGAGGTGTGTGTGGACCATTTTAAGTGATTTGGACACCAAGGAACTTGAAGCTCTCAATCCCCCCCCCCCGGATGTGATGTTTGCCTACCTTCACCACCTCGGGTCAGCCCGTCAGGAAGTCCAGGATCCACTTGCAGAGGGAGGTGTTCAGTCTCAGGGTCCTAACTTGGAAGGGACAATAGTGTTGAACGCTGAGCTGTAGTCAATGAACAGCATTCGCACATAGGTATTCCTCTTATCTAGGTGGGTGAGGGCAGTGTGGATTGCAATTGAGATTGCTTTGTCTATGGGTCCGTTGGGGCAGTAAGCAAATTGGAGTGTGTCTAGGGTGTCTGGGATGATGGAGTTGATGTGTGCCATAACCGGGCTCTCAAAGCAACTCGTGATTACAGATGTGAGTGCTACATGGCAGTAGTCATTGTGGCAAGTCTTAGGTGTTCTTAGGAGTTCTTAGAAACAGGGATGATGATCGTCATCTTAAAACATGTGGATTACAGACTGGGACAAGGAGATGTTAAAAATAACCATGAATATGCCTTGCAGCTGTTCTTCACATGCTCTTAGACCATGCCATGGAATACCGTCAGGTTCCGCAGCCTTGCGGGTTTTGAGCTGATTAAAGACCTTTCTCACTTCAGCCTCAGAGAGCAATGGTGGCGGCACTCACACCCGGCACAATGTTGTTATTGACGAAGCATGCATAAAATGCATGGAGTTTGTCTGGTAGAGAGGCATTGTTTGGCAGATCACGGTTGGGTCTTCCCTTGTAATCCGTATTTTACTGTAGCCCCTGCCACATGTGGCGGGCATCGGAGCCTGTGTAATATTATTCCACCATATTCCTATATGGTCCTTTTGTTTGTTTGATTACTCTGCGGAGGTCATAGCAGGATTTCTCATATTTGTTCCAGTCCTCAGCCGAAGCCTCAGGGTTGTCTGCAATGTTTATTTATTTTAACTAGGTAAGTCAGTTAAGAACAAATTATTATTTACAATGGCGGTCAAACCCTAACCCGGACAACGCTGTGCCAATTGTGCACCGCCCTATGGGACTCCCAATCATTGCCGGTTGTGATACAGCCTGGAATCGAACCAGGGCCCGTAGTGACGCCTCTAGCACTGAGATGCAGTGTCTTAGAACGCTGCACCACTGGGGAGCGATACCTCTGTGTGTGGTAGCCCTGACCTCTAGTTTTAGCACCAACCTCTGTGTTAATCCAGGGCTTTTGATTGGAGAAGCAGCAAACCTTCACTGTGGGGACAATGTCACAGATGAATTTCCTATTGAAGCTGGTGATGGATAGGGTTAGCTTCGGAGTCTCGAAAAATATTCCAATCAGCGCTGTATAATAGTATCTGATTCTGGTCACCACTTCTCAACGGGTACTTTGTGTTTGAGCTTCTGTGTAATATTATTCCACCATATTCCTATATTGTCCTTTTGCTTGTTTGATTACTCTGCGGAGGTCATAGCAGGATTTCTCATATTTGTTCCAGTCCTCAGCTGTAGCCTCAGGGTTGTCTGCGATGTTTATTTATTTTCATTTAACTAGGTAAGTCAGTTGTACGGAGTCATGATCTCATTTGCTGAATGGCGGATGAGACAGGGCCTTGTATGCTTGCTTTTGGGTAGAATAACAGTGGTCTAGGACTTTATCGCCCCTAGTGGCACGAAGGAGACTCGTTGATGGAAGTTGGGCATCATGTGTCTTAATGACACGGAATTAAAACTGCCGTTAATCAGAAAAGCAGCCTCCGGATATAAGTTTTCCTACTTGTTTATAGTCTTGTACAGCTCGTTATTGTGTCTCTCTGAACATTGTAATAGGCTGTACGGACCAATGTCAACCATCGAAAGCCACCAGATTATCGCCAGCTGATCTCTCGTTAAACCATCAATACACACTAAAGTCACCCGCACAACTAATCTCAATTGCAACCAACATTGACCAGTGATTTACCGCTCTCTAACATAGATGTCAAGGTTATCAGACTATTTCACCCTCTGGTTGGTATTATCATCAGAACAACATAGTCCTACTTTATGAGCAGACTAAGGGCGATATTTCTATTTGACAATAATTCTCTACATCTGAAATAAAATATTTCCTTGTTTACCACTGCAAATCTACTGTCTACTGTTTACCGACATGTTGTATGAATGGAAAACTAATGTTGATGGTCTAGCCTACTGTTCTTATACTCAACTAAGTCTTTCTTTACATTCATCAGCCTTTGCGGTTTTCCGATGCTACTGGTCAATATTTAATTGGGGGCAGGAGCGTGATAAATTCTACCTGTTCATTGCAATCTAGCGTAAATGTCTACAGAGAGAGTTAGGTACTGAGCCTCTGAAGTGCAAAAATCTGTAATATAATACTGTAATTACTGTGTCACGATCTGATATGTACATTACTTCTATATGAATCATTATCTGTCATTTTCAAAGTGAATAAGAAACAGAACATTCCGTAACCTTACATTAATCTTATCTGCTTTTTTTTAACCTATATATATTATGCCTTGCGGAGTGGAAATAGGTGCAAACCTTTCACTGGCAGAAATGTTTGGCCAGCCTGCCTCCTGGATTGTAAGAGATTATGATAATTCTGGTGTTGTTTTGTTTTTCTTAACCTCACCAGGGCGTGCTAACCACTGGTCGGCCATCATCGGAGCGTCCCACTCTAAGAACTACGTGCTGTGGGAGTATGGTGGCTACGCCAGCGAGGGCATCAAGAAGGTGGCCGAGCTGGGATCACCAGTCTCCATGGAGGAAGAGATCAGGCAGAAGGTAGGACTTGGCATGGACGTATGTACGTACACCTGCTATTGATCCGTATGTACGTACATCTGCTATTGATCCGTATGTACGTAAACCTGCTATTGATCCGTATGTACGTACACCTGCTATTGATCCGTATGTACGTACACCTGCTATTGATCCGTATGTACGTAAACCTGCTATTGATCCGTATGTACGTACACCTGCTATTGATCCGTATGTACGTACACCTGCTATTGATCCGTATGTACGTACATCTGCTATTGATCCGTATGTACGTACACCTGCTATTGATCCGTATGTACGTACACCTGCTATTGATCCGTATGTACGTAAACCTGCTATTGATCCGTATGTACGTACACCTGCTATTGATCCGTATGTACGTACACCTGCTATTGATCCGTATGTACGTACACCTGCTATTGATCCGTATGTACGTACACCTGCTATTGATCCGTATGTACGTACACCTGCTATTGATCCGTATGTACGTACACCTGCTATTGATCCGTATGTACGTACACCTGCTATTGATCCGTATGTACGTACACCTGCTATTGATCCGTATGTACGTACACCTGCTATTGATCCGTATGTACGTAAACCTGCTATTGATCCGTATGTACGTACACCTGCTATTGATCCGTATGTACGTACACCTGCTATTGATCCGTATGTACGTACACCTGCTATTGATCCGTATGTACGTACACCTGCTATTGATCCGTATGTACGTACACCTGCTATTGATCCGTATGTACGTACACCTGCTATTGATCCGTATGTACGTACACCTGCTATTGATCCGTATGTACGTACACCTGCTATTGATCCGTATGTACGTACACCTGCTATTGATCCGTATGTACGTACACCTGCTATTGATCCGTATGTACGTACACCCGCTATTGATCCGTATGTACGTACACCCGCTATTGATCCGTATGTACGTACACCCGCTATTGATCCGTATGTACGTACACCCGCTATTGATCCGTATGTACGTACACCCGCTATTGATCCGTATGTACGTACACCCGCTATTGATCCGTATGTACGTACACCCGCTATTGATCCGTATGTACGTACACCTGCTATTGATCCGTATGTACGTACACCTGCTATTGATCCGTATGTACGTACACCTGCTATTGATCCGTATGTACGTACACCTGCTATTGATACGTATGTACGTACACCTGCTATTGATACGTATGTACGTACACCTGCTATTGATACGTATGTACGTACACCTGCTATTGATCCGTATGTACGTACACCTGCTATTGATCCGTATGTACGTACACCTGCTATTGATACGTATGTACGTACACCTGCTATTGATACGTATGTACGTACACCTGCTATTGATCCGTATGTACGTACACCTGCTATTGACATTGCAGCACATTTTAGGTCCAACGATTGACAAGCCAACACCTTATCCGTTACGCCAAGAGATCTGTATCCCTTGCTGATGTTCTGGGTGTTACGGTTAAGGTCGCCACATTATGTCACTTTTTATCTGACCTCAAATGGAGTCCAGATTAGCATTGTATTCTGAGTGGGGAAACAATGTTGTTCAAACGTGGTTGAAAGCTTGAGAATCCATTATAAACATGTTGGTAGTGCTATTGCTACTGCAGTGGATGATCTATGACTCTTTTATAAAGGTCAAGGATGGCAAACTCATAAAAATAATTTTAATCTCCATCCCCATTCAAGTCATTGTTCAACTTGCCTTGGTTTGAGGGTCTTTTCCTGTTCTAGTAATTGTATATATATATATATGGGCCAGCCAATGGCTCTACTCTCTGGATAATCCAGGTGGCTGTGGTATCAGTACAGTAAGTAATGGAATTTTCATATCTCAGTGGGCGTTCTGATCGATCCGTGAGCTACAGAGTACTTTAATTAATTACATTCAGTAAGTCTCTCAACCTGCCCCTTTATGTGGTTTTATACTTCACAGCTGTGAAATGCATGGTGGACACTGTTGCGTTATCTACGTCCTCTGGATATTCAAAGTAGATAGTGTCTATTTGGTATTTACAGTATAAAGCCATGGAATTGGAACATGGAATGTTTTGAAGTATTCCATACTTTTTGCATAATGATTTCCACAAGCGATGACCTAAATGAGAGAAACATCTGTACTATAAGGATCATTGCAAATGTTGGTTAATGGTCTGCTTAATTGTCTACAGTAGTTCCTCCTTTAAAAGTTGTGAGCTTGCACCGCGGGACTTAGAGGTACCCAGCGTCACGGCTTCATTGCTCCAGACCACCACAAGGGGGAGTTAAAGCACTCATTATGCATTTGGGTCCCAAGGTTTTTATATGACCAATCATATCGGGTGGTTCCAATGACGAATTTTGATGCGAGCCACCCGTGCCTGGTAGCGTTCTTCAACAAAGATGGCTGACAAAACATTACGGTGGAACCAAATGTAAGTAGTTATAATGCCATCATGAGTCGAGCAAAAATATGTACAATAGAGAGGAATATGTTAGTTAATGTAGAGACAAACATTTGTGCATATTTTTTGGCATTAAGTCCATTTACGAAAATTGCTATGTAGCAAGTTATCTGTCTAGCTAACATTAGCCAGCTAGCCCATGTTAGGAGAATGTCCCTTGCAACTGGTGATGACCTCAAATCCTAGGAAGTTCACATTCATGCAAGGTTGATAGATACATTCATGCTCGTAGGTACGAGAGCTTCTCTCTTGTTCAAAAATATTAAGTATGAAAATATAGTTTAACAGTTTTACCTCTAGTAAAAATCTTCCTTTCTCACCATATTTCTGTCTTTGCATGTCTTTCACACTCTCTCCCACTCCCTTTGTTACTTTTTCCATCTCTCTCCCCAAACTCTCTTCTCCAAACATCTCCTCTTTCTGTTCTCTCTCTCTCTCTCTCTCTCTCTCTCTCTCTCTCTCTCTCTTCTCTCTCTTCTCTCTCTCTTCTCTCTCTCTCATTCTTTAAATAGCCTGTGCTAGTGTGTAGCAGATGGGCCCATAGAGTGTATTATTGTAGGGTAATATTGAAGACCCGGAGTCACGGCACATAATGAGAGCACACTGTGAGAGCTGGGCTCTGTGCGTCATCACTGCCACCTATCCACAAGGCTGTATTATCCACAATACTGTCTGCTATAGTATCTGTATTAGTCCCGCTGGACCTTCTCCAAACGATTAGAGCAAATAGAGGATTTATGGAGAGACGCCCGCAAAGCAAGGTTGGCGTCAGTTTTAACCCTACAGTGCAGAGTAGTTACAGGATAATTGATGACATAAAATGTTGGATAGTTCTTTTCACCCACTTGTGTCAGCTATTACAGTAGGCTTACATTGATATTCTAGGTAGCTCTCTGTAGAATATTATCCCAGTGGGGGGTGGTAAATGATCCAATCCCCCCACCCACTGAACAGACCTCAATTTAAACCAGGTAGAAAGCAACAGGATCAAACCATTACCTTCTCCTGGGGGAGATGTGAAAATATTACATATGGAATATTGCACAGTACTCTACATGGCAGAGGAGAGAGAGAGATGATTTCTGTAGCCTGGGGTTTTCATTGGAGACTGCTGGGGAAAGTAAACGTGATGGGCTGTCACCAGATCCCATGGTGATAATGGCTGCCACTTAAGCCTTGTTCACACTGCAGGCCTTAATGCAGCGCTTTAATACATGCGCTTACCAGATGTCAGGTGTCTTCACTGACATTTTCAACCTTTCCCTGACCCAGTCTGTAATACCTATGTTTAAAGCAGACCACCATAGTCGCTGTGCCCAAGAATGCCAAGGTAACCTGTCTAAATGACTATCGCCCCGTAGCACTCACATCTGTAACCATGAAGTGCTTTGAAAGGCTGGTCATGGCTCACATCAACACCATCATCCCAGACATCCTGGACCCACTATAATTAGGATACCAACCCAACAGATCCACAGATGGCACAATCTCTATTGCACTTCACACTTTTGCACTTCACACTGCCCTTTCTCACCTGGACAACACCTATGTGAGAATGCTGTTCATTGACTACAGCTCAGCATTCAACACCATTGTGCCCTCCAAGTTCATCACTAAGCTAAGGACCCTGGGACTGAACACCTTTCTCTGCAACTGGATCATGGACTTCCCGACGGGCCACCCCCAGGTGGTAAGGGTAGGCAACAACACATCCACCATGCTGACCCTCAACACTGGGGCCCTTCAGGGTGCGTGCTTAGTCCCCTCCTGTGCACCTGGGGGTGCACCTGTGTAATGATCATACTGTTTAATCAGCTTCTTGATGTGGATTATATTGACAAAGGAGAAATGCTCACGAACAGGGATGGTAACAAATGTGTGCACAAAATATGAGAGAAATAAGCTTTTTGTGGAACAAAATTTGGAACATTTCTGGGTTATTTTATTTCAGGTGAAACAGGACCAACACTTTACATGTTGCGTTTATGTTTTTGTTTGGTATATTTCCTTTTTTTAGCAAATTTTTCTTAGTTTTTAAATCTGCTTTGTTGGTAAAGGGCTTGCATGTGAGAAATAAATGTGAGAAATAAAATAACATTTGACTTCATATGAATGCTCAAATCAGTTTTGTTTTTAAATCTGTTTATGAATACTGACTGTCCGAGATGAAAATGTAATGAATTGAAGGTTATTTGTTAGGCTGTGTCTTTAGATTTGGGGTGGGGTCGCGAGAAAAAGAAAAAAAAAAGAGGTCCCCAGATATTCTTGCAGAAAAAATTGGTTTCCTGCTAAAAAAGTTTGAACACCACTAGTGGATAAATGAAGAGTCAGATTGGCTGGTTCAAAACATAGCAGCATGGTGATTACCAGCTCATTACCAACTGTCTTGTAAAATAGGTTGGAAGAACATGCTGTATCAAATCAAATTTGATTTGTCACATGCACTGAACCTTACTGTCACGGTTTTCTAATGGTGAAGGAGAGTCGGACCAAACTGCAACGCGTATATTGTGATCCATGTTTATTTACACAACGTAACACGAATCCAAAACACAAACTCTACAAAACAATAAACGTAGTGAAAACCGAAACAGCCTTAACTGGTGCAAACTAACACAGACTAAGGACATCAAGACACTCAGGACAATCACCCACAATACAACCAAAGAATATGGCTGCCTAAATATGGTTCCCAATCAGAGACAACGATAAACACCTCCCTCTGATTGAGAACCACTTCAGACAGCCATAGACTCTCCTAGAACACCCCACTAAGCTACAATCCCACTAAGCTACACACCACATACAAAAACCCATGTCACACCCTGGCCTGATCAAATACATAAAGAAAAACACAAAATACTCCGACCAGGGCGTGACACTTACAGTGAAATGCTGACTTACAAGCCCTTGACCAACAATGCAGTTTCAGTATTTAATCAAATAAACTGAAGTAAAACATAAATGAAGAAAAAATAAAAAAGAAGAAAATAGAAAAATAACAAATAATTAAAGAGCAACAATAAAATAATAGTAGCAAGGCTATATACAGGGTACCGTTACAGAGTCTATGTGCAGGGGCACTTGTTAGTCAAGGAAATTGAGGTAATATACACATGGCTTAAAGAGTGTGTGTGAGTGTCATTAGTGTGTGTGCTGTGGAGGAGATGAGCCTGTAGTCACACACAACCTCTCGTTATGTCAGAGGGCGTACTGGGCACTAACTGGTGAGCTCCATACAGTATGTGCTGTGTTAACTAGGAGTTGACAGCTCCATTGCCCTGGGCTGCTTGGCTGTCGCCTGCATTCACTGTGTTCCCTTTTAATATTTCTCTGAGAACGCACACACAGTCTCTCCTTGTCCTTGAGGGAAAGTTAGCCTCTGGGGTGAAGGAGCCGCTCTGTTTTTGAGCAGTGGAGCAAGAAAGCACTCTTTGGTATAAATGCTGACACAAACAAAAAGGCACTTTGCTTTTGTGTCAGGTGTGGTGTCGGGGCTAGCAACCTAGCAATGAAGGCAGTTATAAATTGATATTCATAGAAAGCAGAAATTGATATTCATAGGCAGAGGCTCGACACGAGCCAAGGGGTGCACTGATCTCAATGTTCATACAAAGTTTCATTTGCCGAGCCAAGTCGGCATTGAGTATGCACGCTCACATACTGTACACACACACAACCCAACACACGCACAACCCAACACACACACGCCCATGGACGCACGCACGCACGCACGCACGCACGCACGCACGCACACACACACACACACACACACACACACACACACACACACACACACACACACACACACACACACATTCATAAACACACACACATGCAGCTCCCCCTCATCACGTCAGCACAATGCTGTGCGTGATGGCTTTATTTTTCACTGCCGGGACCAAGATGTACTGTGCCATCTGTCTAGCTGTGTCTCTACGTCGGGTTCCTATTGATATATGGCGTGTGTTCTTTACCCACGATGCCTCTCTCCTGGGGACTGAACAACAACTTTCCAGTCTACATACAGTAGAGAAACCCATATCGATTCAGAAGTGAAACCCATAGTCTCTGTATGAACCAATAGGAAACACATATCAGTCACACATCGTGCACTACATACACAGAATGTTCTTTGTGTTTTCTCTTCATTACAGCGTCTGTGTTGAAAAGAGTGGTGAAGATACATGCATGATAACCACACTTGGCTGGATTCAATTTGTCCATCCCACACAGCTTGCATGTTTTCACAGCCAGCCAGCCGTATGCATCTGCCTGGTGAACTCGTTACAATCTCTCCCATGTGACCCGCTGGGAATGAAAATACGATTGCATGTAAGAACCTCCTCAAACAGAGCCCTCACCCACATTCTCTCAGCACCCCTACTCCACCATATTGAGTCAGACATGACACAGGGCCACTTAATCACATTTAAATGATCTGTTAGAAAAATTCCAAGGGTCACCATTGTTGCTCTAATAAGAATTTTTAGTGGACGGGTGAATTTTTTTGTGGACGGGTGAAGGTGGAAAAGGGTAATGTGTGTGGAATAGAATAGATCCACATCTTGTGAGTGTGTGTGTGTGTGTGTGTGTGTGTGTGTGTGTGTGTGTGTGTGTGTGTGGTGTGTGGTGTGGTGTGTGTGTGTGTGTGTGTGGTGTGTGTGTGTGTGTGTGTGTGTGTGTGTGTGTGTGTGTGTGTGTGTGTGTGTGTGTGTGTGTGTGTGTGTGTGTGTGTGTGTGTGTGTGTGTGTGTGTGTGTGTGGTGTGTGTGTGTGTGTGTGTGTGTGTGTGTGTGTGTGTGTGTGTGTGTGTGTGTGGTGTGTGGTGTGTGGTGTGTGGTGTGTGGTGTGTGGTGTGTGGTGTGTGGGTGTGTGGTGTGTGGGTGTGTGTGTGCGTGTCTGCATCTGTCCACATGATCTGTTCCTGCTTGTGTTCTTAATGTACCGAATGAGAACATTTTCTTCCTTTTTAGTCCCCACGCCATGTGTCTTTACATTTCATTAGCCAATGCAAATCTGATTTACAGGAAACTTGGTATGATGTAGTGTAACTGAGGCATTGCTGCCCTCTCCCCCCTCCACACACACATACACTATGGTGATTTGTGTATGCGGTCAGCCATTACAAAGGCACTAATGACAGTCTGATAAAAAATACTCTCCCTCCACAGGTGAGTGGTGGAAAGTGGCGAAGGGACTATGATTTCTCTCGAACGTATTGTGAAATCTGCCAGTATGGGTGCGTTTTGTTACTGCACAGTAGCTTACAGACACCCACAGAATGCAGAACTATGTGAAACCACATAGCAGACAGTTACAGATACCACAGGCTGGACCAATGAGGGATGGCACAACCTTAGAGGAGATGGTCTGGTACTCAGGAGTTTTCTAGGAGTATGATTGGCCTGGGTTTTTTAGTAAGTCATAGATCCTACTTTTCTCTCCAGCTGTTTATCATGCGAGAGTATCAATCAGCCTGCATAATTATAACTGAATTGGAGCCTCAACTAAAGAGACTAGCTACCACCTGTGTGTGGGAGAGGATCAGGACATTTGATCTGGAAGACATACAGGTGAGAACAAGTGGGAGTGGGAGAACGCAGGTCAGTTTGAGAGAGCAGGTGAGTGGGAGAGTAAGTTTATTTTTTTTAAGTATTATTTTTATTAAGTGATCATATTCACAAGTGTGTCTGTTTGTGTGTGTGTGTGCGCGCAGTGTTTTTCGTAAGTACATGGAGTAGCCAGCCAAACCGAAACATTTGCCAGCCAGGGAGTTCCGGCATGCAGAAAACAATGAATGAGAATGATTTTGGTGTCCACTGGTACATTCTAATGCTTTAATTCCATCCAAAATATACTGCTAAATTATTGAATACTTTAACGACTTTACCTCCCAGATTCGTAAAATGAATTGTGGTATTGCAATTACATGACTTTGCAATTAAAGTTACTGAAAATGGATGAATTCAGTTGTTATTTGTTTTGGATATTGTCTAGGCCCATATTATCAAAGCAAGATTTTTCCAAGCAAGATTTTTTTCTAACATTAAACTTGTCTTCTCTTCAGAATCACTTCATGATGTTCATGTTTACAGTTTTACTGCAAGATATGCATTGCCACAATTCAAATTATGTATTTTATTCTCTGCTGCTGTGGAAACTTAGGGTAAGGAAACCAATGTGTAATTTTACAATTTGAATCAACTGTCCCTTTAAAATTTTGCCAAATACAAATGCGCCGAATACAACAGGTGTAGGTAGACCTTACCGTGAAATGCTTACTTACGAGCCCTTAACCAACAATACAGTTCAAGAAATAGAAAATATTGACTAAATGAAGAGTAACACAACGACGAGGTTATATACAGGGGGTACCGGTACAGAGTCAGTGTGCGGGGGCACAGGTTAGACTACTTCCGGCGCCGACAGAGATGGCCGCCTCGCTTCGCATTCCTAGGAAACTATGCAGTTTTTTATTTTTTTACGTGTTATTTCTTACATTCGTACCCCAGGTCATCTTAGGTTTCATTACATACAGTCGAGAAGAACTACTGAATATAAGATCAGCGTCAACTCACCATCAGTACGACCAAGACTATGATTTTCGCGACGCGGATCCTGTGTTCTGCCTTTCAACCAGGTCAACGGAATGGATCCCATGCGGCGACCCAAAATAATTACTCCGTAAAAGAGGGAAACTAGACTGGTCTGACCAGACTCCGGAGACGGGCACATCGTGCACCACTCCCTAGCATTCTTCTCGCCAATGTCCAGTCTCTTGACAACAAGGTTGATGAAATCCGAGCAAGGGTAGCATTCCAGAGGGACATCAGAGACTGTAACATTCTTTGCTTCACGGAAACATGGCTCACTGGAGAGACGCTATCGGAGACGGTGCAGCCAGCTGGTTTCTGCACGCATCGCGCCGACAGAAACAAACATCTTTCTGGTAAGAAGAGGGGCAGGGGGCGTATGCCTTATGGCTAACGAGACATGGTGTGATCAAAGAAACATACAGGAACTCAAATCCTTCTGTTCACCTGATTTAGAATTCCTCACAATCAAATGTCGACCGCATTATCTACCAAGAGAATTCTCTTCGATTATAATCACAGCCGTATATATTCCTCCCCAAGCAGACACATCGATGGCTCTGAACGAACTTTATTTGACTCTTTGCAAACTGGAATCCATTTATCCGGAGGCTGCATTCACTGTAGCTGGGGATTTTAACAAGGCTAATCTGAAAACAAGACTCCCTAAATTTTATCAGCATATCGATTGCGCAACCAGGGGTGGAAAAACCTTGGATCATTGTTACTCTAACTTCCGCAACGCATATAAGGCCCTGCCCCGCCCTCCTTCCGGAAAAGCTGACCACGACTCCATTTTGTTGATCCCTGCCTACAGACGGAAACTAAAACAAGAAGCTCCCACGCTGAGGTCTGTCCAACGCTGGTCCGACCAAGCTGATTCCACACTCCAAGACTGCTTCCATCACGTGGACTGGGATATGTTTCGTATTGCGTCAGATAACAACATTGACGAATACGCTGATTCGGTGTGCGAGTTCATTAGAACGTGCGTTGAAGATGTCGTTCCCATAGCAATGATTAAAACATTCCCTAACCAGAAACCGTGGATTGATGGCAGCATTCGCATGAAACTGAAAGCGCGAACCACTGCTTTTAATCAGGGCAAGGTAACATGGTAACATGACCGAATACAAACAGTGCAGCTATTCCCTCCGCAAGGCTATCAAACAAGCTAAGCGTCAGTATAGAGACAAAGTAGAATCTCAATTCAACGGCTCAGACATAAGAGGT
Source organism: Oncorhynchus keta (assembly GCF_023373465.1). NCBI lineage: Eukaryota > Metazoa > Chordata > Actinopteri > Salmoniformes > Salmonidae > Oncorhynchus > Oncorhynchus keta. The sequence continues at coordinate 74,216,108 of NC_068422.1, read as the reverse complement.
ATGTGGCAGGGTCTACAGTCAATCACGGACTACAAGAAGAAAACCAGCCCAGTCACGGACCAGGATGTCTTGCTCCCAGGCAGACTAAATAACTTTTTTGCCCGCTTTGAGGACAATACAGTGCCACTGATACGGCCTGCAACGAAAACATGCGGACTCTCCTTCATTGCAGCCGAGGTGTGCAAGACATTTAAACGCGTTAACCCTCGTAAGGCTGCAGGCCCAGACTGCATCCCCTGCCGCGCCCTCAGAGCATGCGCAGACCAGCTGGCCGGTGTGTTTCCAGACATATTCAATCAATCCCTATACTAGTCTGCTGTTCCCACATGCTTCAAGAGGGCCACCATTGTTCCCGTTCCCAAGAAAGCTAAGGTAACTGAGCTAAACGACTACCGCCCCATAGCACTCACTTCCGTCATCATGAAGTGCTTTGAGAGACTAGTCAAGGACCATATCACCTCCACCCTACCTGGCACCCTAGACCCACTCCAATTTGCTTACCGCCCAAATAGGTCCACAGACGATGCAATCTCAACCACACTGCACACTGCCCTAACCCATCTGGACAAGAGGAATACCTACGTGAGAATGCTGTTCATCGACTACAGCTCGGCATTCAACACCATAGTACCCTCCAAGCTCTCAACAAGCTCAAGACCCTGGGTCTCGACCCCGCCCTGTGCAACTGGGTACTGGACTTCCTGACGGGCCGCCTCCAGGTGGTGAGGGTAGGCAACAACATCTCCACCCCTCTGATGCTCAACACTGGGGCCCCACAAGGGTGCGTTCTGACCCCTCTCCTGTACTCCCTGTTCACCCACGACTGCGTGGCCACGCACGCCTCCAACTCAATCATCAAGTTTGCGGATGACACAACAGTGGTAGGCTTGATTACCAACAACGACGAGACGGCCTACAGGGAGGAGGTGAGGGCCCTCGGAGTGTGGTGTCAGGAAAATAACCTCACACTCAACGTCAACAAAACTAAGGAGATGATTGTGGACTTCAGGAAACAGCAGAGGGAACACCCCCCTATCCACATCGATGGAACAGTAGTGGAGAGTGTAGTGAGTTTTAAGTTCCTCGGCATAAACATCACAGACAAACTGAATTGGTCCACTCACACAGACAGCATCGTGAAGAAGCGCAGCAGTGCCTCTTCAACCTCAGGAGGCTGAAGAAATTCGGCTTGTCACCAAAAGCACTCACAAACTTCTACAGATGCACAATCGAGAGCATCCTGGCGGGCTGGTACGGCAACTGCTCCGCCCACAACCGTAAGGCTCTCCAGAGGGTAGTGAGGTCTGCACAACGCATCACCGGGGGCAAACTACCTGTCCTCCAGGACACCTACACCACCCGATGTTACAGGAAGGCCATAAAGATAATCAAGGACAACAACCACCCGAGCCACTGCCTGTTCACCCTGCTATCATCCAGAAGGCGAGGTCAGTACATGTGCATCAAAGCTGGGACCGAGAGACTGAAAAACAGCTTCTATCTCAAGGCCATCAGACTGTTAAACAGCCACCACTAACATTGAGTGGCTGCTGCCAACACACTAACACTGGCACTGACTCAACTCCAGCCACTTTAATAATGGGAGTTGATGGGAAATGATGTAAAATATACCACTAGCCACTTTAAACAATGCTACCTAATATAATGTTACATACCCTACATTATTAATCTCATATGCATACGTATATACTGTACTCTATCATCTACTGCATCCTTATGTAATACATGTATCACTAGCCACTTTAACTATGCCACTTTGTTTACATACTCATCTCATATGTATATACTGTACTCGATACCATCTACTCTATCTTGCCTATGCTGCTCTGTACCATCACTCATTCATATATCTTTATGTACATATTCTTTATTCCCGCACCACAGGGTGCTCACAAAAGTTACGTTCCCAAACACAGGGAATCAAAAAATACAATGGAAAAATCACGACCAGGCACAAACACGTACCTTTACAACAGAGCCAAAGGTTACAATGAAATAATCCCGCACAACAACCAGGCGGGCCGGCTGTCTAATAAAGACAAACTAATTAACATGAACAGGTGCTACCACTAAACATACAAGGAGGGGGAGGAAAAACAATCAGTGGCAGCTAATAGGCCGGTGACGACGACCGCCGAGCTCCACCCGCCCGGGAAGGGGAAACACCCTCGGTCGGACTCGTGACATGTATTACATAAAGATGCAGTAGATGATAGAGTACAGTATATACGTATACATATGAGATGAATAATGTAGGGTATGTAAACATTATATTAGGTAGCATTGTTTAAAGTGGCTAGTGATATATTTGACATAATTTCCCATCAATTCCCATTATTAAAGTGGCTGGAGTTGAGTCAGTGTGTTGGCAGCAGCCACTCAATGTTAGTGGTGGCTGTTTAACAGTCTGATGGCCTTGAGATAGAAGGTGTTTTTCAGTCTCTCTGTCCCAGCTTTGATGCACCTGTACTGACCTCACCTTCTGGATGATAGCGGGGTGAACAGTGGCTCGGGTGGTTGTTGTCGTTGATGATCTTTATGGCCTTCCTGTAACATCGGGTGGTGTAGGTGTCCTGGAGGGCAGGTAGTTTGCCCCCGGTGATGCGTTGTGTAGACCTCACTGCCCTCTGGAGAGCCTTACGGTTGTGGGCGTACCAGGCGGTGATACAGCCCGCCAGGATGCTCTCGATTGTGCATCTGTAGAAGTTTGTGAGTGCTTTTGGTGACAAGCCGAATTTCTTCAGCCTCCTGAGGTTGAAGAGGCGCTGCTGCGCCTTCTTCACGATGCTGTCTGTGTGGGTGGACCAATTCAGTTTGTCTGTGATGTGTATGCCGAGGAACTTAAAACTTTCTACCCTCTCCACTACTGTTCCATCGATGTGAATAGGGGGGTGTTCCCTCTGCTGTTTCCTGAAGTCCACAATCATCTCCTTAGTTTTGTTGACGTTGAGTGTGATGTTATTTTCCTGACACCACACTCCGAGGGCCCTCACTTCCTCCCTGTAGGCCGTCTCGTTGTTGTTGGTAATCAAGCCTACCACTGTTGTGTCGTCCGCAAACTTGATGACTGAGTTGGAGGCGTGCCACGCAGTCGTGGGTGAACAGGGAGTACAGGAGAGGGCTCAGAACGCACCCTTGTGGGGCCCCAGTGTTGAGGATCAGCGGGGTGGAGATGTTGTTGCCTACCCTCACCACCTGGGGGCGGCCCGTCAGGAAGGCCAGTACCCAGTTGCACAGGGCGGGGTCGAGACCCAGGGTCTCGAGCTTGATGACAAGCTTGGAGGGTACTATGGTGGGCTATGGTGGGTACTATGGTGTTAAATGGTGGTACTATGGTGTTAAATGCCGAGCTGTAGTCGATGAACAGCATTCTGACATAGGTATTCCTCTTGTCCAGATGGGTTAGGGCAGTGTGCAGTGTGGTTGAGATTGCATCGTCTGTGGACCTATTTGGGCGGTAAGCAAATTGGAGTGGGTCTAGGGTATCAGGTAGGGTGGAGGTGATATGGTCCTTGACTAGTCTCTCAAAGCACTTCATGATGACGGAAGTGAGTGCTACGGGGCGGTAGTCGTTTAGCTCAGTTACCTTAGCTTTCTTGGGAACAGGAACAATGGTGGCCCTCTTGAAGCATGTGGGAACAGCAGACTGGGATAGGGATTGATTGAATATGTCCGTAAACACACCAGCCAGCTTGTCTGCGCATGCTCTGAGGGCGCGGCTGGGGATGCCGTCTGGGCCTGCAGCCTTGCGAGGGTTAACACGTTTAAATGTTTTACTCACCTCGGCTGCAGTGAAGGAGAGGCCGCATGTTTTGATTGCAGGCCGTGTCAGTGGCACTGTATTGTCCTCAAAGCGGGCAAAAAAGTTATTTCGTCTTGTTTTAGTCTCTGTCTGTAGGCAGGGATCAACAAAATGGAGTCGTGGTCAGCTTTTCCGAAAGGAGGGCGGGGCAGGGCCTTATATGCGTTGCAGAAGTTAGAATAGCAATGATCCAAGGTTTTGCCAGCCCTGGTTGCGCAATCAATATGCTGATACAATTTAGGGAGTCTTGTTTTCAGATTAGCCTTGTTAAAATCCCCAGCTACAATGAATGCAGCCTCAGGATGTGTGGATTCCAGTTTGCAAAGAGTCAAATAAAGTTTGTTCAGAGCCATCGATGTGTCTGCTTGGGGGGAATATATACGGCTGTGATTATAATAGAAGAGAATTCCCTTGGTAGATAATGCGGTCGACATTTGATTGTGAGGAATTCTAAATCAGGTGAACAGAAGGACTTGAGTTCCTGTATATTGTTGTGGCCACACCACGTCTCGTTAGCCATAAGGCATACGCCCCCGCCCCTCTTCTTACCAGAAAGATGTTTGTTTCTGTCGGCGCATTGCGTGGAGAAACCAGCTGGCTGCACGGACTCCGATAGCGTCTCTCCAGTGAGCCATGTTTCCGTGAAGCAAAGAACGTTGCAGTCTCTGATGTCCCTCTGGAATGCTACCCTTGCTCGGATTTCATCAACCTTGTTGTCAAGAGACTGGACATTGGCGAGAAGTATACTGGGGAGTGGTGCACGATGTGCCCGTCTCCGGAGTCTGACCAGAAGACCGCTTCGTTGGAATGCATTCTGGGTGACTACCTCATGAAGCTGGTTGAGAGAATACCAAGAGTGTGCAAATCTGTCATCAAGGCAAAGGGTGCCTTCTTTGAAGAATCTAAAATATGTTTGGATTTCTTTTCTTTTTTTCTCCCCAATTGGTAGTTACAGCCTTGTCTCATTGCAGCAACTCCTCTACGGACGAAGGTCGAGAGCCTAGCGTCCTCCAAAACACAACCCAACCAAGCCTCACTGGTTCTTGATGCAATGCCCACTTAACCCGGAAGCCAGACGCACCAGGAAACACCGTTCACCCGGCGACCGTGTCAGTGCCCAGCCTGCCACAGGAGTCGTTCGTGCGCGATAGGACAAGCCCTCCCCTAACCCTCTCCTAACCGTTGTTGGGCCTCACTTACCGCTTCCGAAGAAACTCGCCAGCGACCTTTGTTTGTTTTTATTAATGTCAGCTAACGTAGCTAGCTAGTACAAAGTTGGTGGGCAACACAGCTCACGCAGACCGTGATGAACTCGCACTACTCAAGTTCAAAATCTGTGAACTGTTGTGGGCGTGACAGAGATTTTAGAGTGGTGAGAACAGGACCAACATACTGCACCAAGTGCAATGTAATTACTGCACAAATAGCCTATAATTGTACATCATTATTATTTTATTTTACAGATTTAAAAAAAATATATAATAATTTACCCTTTCCATGCGGCCTGGTAGTATCAATCCACCTCTGAAGATTAAATAATGTTTCTGCTCTGCTGTGGAGAAACAGGGAAGGGTGAGGTGGAGAGAGAGATGTGGAGAGAGAGATAAAGGAGGTATTTACATCGTAAATATGCTATTAAAACCCAAGCAGAACGTCTGCTCAGCTCTTGATTGCTTTATGTGCTGTCTCAGAGCGAGGAATGTATCCCAGATTCCATTGGGGCCATTGGCCTGACAAGCACTAATGAGCAATGTGGCCCTGGCTCATTCTCTTCGTTCTCTAAACACTTTCATATATTTAGCCTTAATATGTTTGGATCTGCAGCAGTCGACACACACACACACACACACACACACACGAGCTTGAGCTTGAATCGGATAGAGGATACCTGCTGCCCCATGTGAAGTTAAAAGTTGTTGTGTATCTGCCTTCTGTCCTCCCATCCTCCAGGCTTATGTTTCTCTAGGTAGCATGTTCCTTCAGAGGGTGAAAACTTGTCAAGCAATAGTAATACCCCTCAAAAATCTACAGCAATGGTGATTGTTCATTAAACAGCTTCACCATGCAGTTATAAGCCAGTTAAACCATTTTGATTGCTCATTTAATAGTGAACAGATTGAAACCCGGTATTTACAAACTGCCAGGGTTTATTTTTGAGCACAAACTGAACAGGCAGTTATTCTGTATTATTAAAATAAATGCCTTTATTGAGGCAGTATGACAAGTGGGTCACTCAAGGGGGTCAGGTTGTGATGGGTTTTGTAGTTAAATGGGGTCAGGATGCTCAGCGGTTTGTAGTTCCTCTCATGAGTGCCCGCCAGCTACATTCTCTCTCTCTCTCTCTCTCTCTGTCTCTCTCTGTCACTGTCTCTCTCTGTCTCTCTGTCTCTCTGTCTCAGTATAATAAAGCACCAAGAAGGTAAACCTTGCTCACTACCAACACTCTCACAAAGGAGGCCAGGTAGATAGATACTGTAGTATCTGTGCCTCCAGCACAACTGGCCGTGGATGGGAAATGTAATGTAGCAGGTGTAATAGAATCTGTCATGGTGTGTGATAAATGTACTTAATTCAACCTCTATGTAGCCAGGTAAGTCAATATAACAAGTGATTGCTTGTCCATCTGCCTTTGAATGACTATTTGCTTTTTCTTGAGCAGTACTTCCTTGTGTGTCAGGGTCAACTCTATGATTCCTCCTCTCACAATTGAATGTTTTGAGTGACATAATCACTCTACTACACACTTACAGAGGAAGTGCATTTGAGAAAGTTGCTCAATATTGGTCAATCCTTTCCCAATCAAAATTCCAGAAGGGTGACAATATTGTTTTTCGAAAAGTTTTGGTTTATTGGACTGACAGAAATAAACTTTTTGCTTTATTGGAATGTGGACAGAAATGAGGACACTGGTTTGAAACATGTGTGCCTTACATGCCACCAATATGAGCCAGAAATATTTTCTTAATCAGTATGAGTACTGGGTCGTGCACTGACAAAAAACTGAGATGATTTATTTAGTAGACCACGTTTTACTACACAAACCTAAACAGATGAAGAAACTGGTATAATTCTATCTTGATGAATAACTGGCATCCCATCAGTCACTGGCATATGCTGCCAATGGGGACTGTTGTTATTTTGTCAATGTGTTGACATAATGATGAGTGGACCTGTATTCTATGATTGATTGTCCACCGTAGCCTGTCTAGAGAGGCTCTCATAGGTCATGTCTCTGTTAGATATGTTACAGAGTGTGACCCGGGAAGCAATAAGTGACCTGGCTGCAGACCATGGTTCTATCTTTCTCTGTCTTTTTATTTATTCATCTCTCCCCCTCTCTCTTTCTCTCTAGCCCTGTCCTTCTCTGTACCTCTTTTTCCAGTCCTCTAATTCTCCCTTTCAGAGGTTGTCTCTCTCCAGGAGGGCCGAGGTCAACTTGGCCTGAGTGGGGAGCAATTAACCGTAAATGGCCTCCCCAGGGGGTGAGCGCCTGACCCCTATCCCTGTGCCAAACCCTGGCTGAACCTCACTGAGCCGTGCCAAATCCTGAGACAAGCGGGCTGAGAACTGCGAGCTGACAGAGAACACATTCCCCAAACTCCTGTCTACAGACAGACAGGTCTTAAGCTAGCTGGGCTTTGGGTTGCTGCCACCACATCCACGTTGCCCATCCCATCCCTCCTACACCCCCTCCTACACCCCATCCCTCCTACACCCCCCTCGCAATGCCACTCTTCTGCCCGCTGAGCCTTTTGTTTGCCTGGTATCCGTCTAGCCCACGTTCTGTTTGCAAAGCGGGCACACGAGTTTTAGCAGGCACAATTGTTTTATTTTAACCAACTGGCAGGTTTCTGGTGGCCTGTCAAGTTGGCTTTGTGAGTCGTGCAGAGATATTCCTGTTTGTGAAAACGAAGAGCTCAGAAAGCCTAATGCTTTCCTGCCTTGGCCAGCAACACTTTTATTATGATTGTCAAAGAAGGACAATACAGCCAGAGGCAAGCACATTCTGAGATGTATTGGGGTAGAGAGCTAGCCAATATGTTCATTGCATTGTGTCTGTGTGTGCGGATCTGGAATCCAAATCCTTCTCAGTGCACAGATACCAGAAACATCTCAAGTACTAGAAGGAGATTGTACATAAAGTGTTTTCCTCATACTGTAGCCAGTGAAATGTAATACTGTACGAAGCACTGATTCAATAAGTTGTCTGTAGTCATCACCATAAAGCTAAAGTACATAGGCCTACTTTTAGAGGATTTTACAGATAGAAAGGCTGTTAGTGAGTGATTATTTGGAGCTCTGTGCAGTGGTCTGGAGTGCTGACTCTGGAGGTCCGTTTGGCCAGCCTGAAAGGTCCACATCAGGAGCTGCAATGTTCCCAGGATGAAACCTGGATTATTCTTGAATCTTATACATCTTGGCAGAAGGTGTCTTTGATAACACCAGTGCCCAAAAGATACCCACTGAAATCCAAGACTAGCAGGTACTGATCCGAAGGCCAGCCAAGCGCTAGAGGTCACAGCTGTATCCCATCCCTCTGTTCCAAACACATCACAGTGTGAACCAAATGCAGTGAGTGTGTGTGGGCCGAGTGTGTTAGACTATCTTTTCTGTCAGGCAATGGGAGTTTAGTGGGAATGTGTGAGTTCTTCTGCCAGTGTGTGAGATGAGAGAGGGTGTAACACAGACAGAGCTCAAGCTAATTAAAATTTGAATTAATCCAAAACATTGCAATGATTTCAGTGAGGGTTAGATCTGCAGTATCGAGGGGGCAAATGATCCTGTATTATCATTAATCTGTGCTGTTAATACCTTATTAAATATGTGTGTATGTGGTTGTGTCCCCATACTTTCTGCATACCTTGTCAAATCAAATCAAACGTGTGTCCTTGTACATGCGTGTGCCTATGTTTCTGTCTGTGGATGTGTTTGTGTGTCAATGGTCTATGCATTCATTAGGGTTGGCCGACATTACGATAATATCAGATATCGAAGATGATTGACAGCCATCATCAATGGTGAAGACTTTGTGGTGTGACAGATGATGTTTAGCCTATTTCTACTTGACCGGCACCACGCAGTAAAAAGCTGACCGGGCAGCCCATAGTAGGGCCATGCTAAGTGGCCTATTCCTAGTACCTGGAAAACACCCGTCTCAACGTCAACAGTGAAGAGGCGACTCTGGGATGCTGGCCTTCTAGGCAGTTGCAAAGAAAAATCCTTATCTCAGACTGGCCAACAAAAATAAAAGATTAAGATGGGTAAAAGAACACAGACACTGGACAGAGGAACTCTGCCTAGAAGACCAGCATCCCGGAGTCACCTCTTCACTGTTGACGTTGAGACTGGTGTTTTGTGGGTACTATTTAATGAAGCTGCCAGGTGAGGACTTGTGAGGCGTCTGTTTCTCAAACTAAATACTCTAATGTACTTGTCCTCTTGCTCAGTTGTGCAGCGGGGCCTCCCACTCCTTTTTCTATTCTGGCTAGAGCCAGTTTGCGCTGTTCTGTGAAGTGAGTAGTACACAGCATTGTACTAGTTCTTCAGTTTCTTGGCAATTTCTCGCACACACAGACACACACCAACAGGTATAAGCTACTAAAAAAGTTTCAGCTCCAAAATATATTTGATCAGGATTCCTCTCGTCTCTCCAGTAGCATGCGAGCTCGTGCTAACGGCCCATTTTAGCTGTATTTTTTAAATTAAATGTTGTACTAATTTTCTCCAGTGATTTATTTAATTTAATTTGGCCAATAGGGGGCAATACCATCATATATCAAAATGTTTTATTGGTACTTAATCATGATAGGACAAAGGTTGACATTGCCTAACCCTATCATGCATCATACCGTGGTGTGTTTGTCTGTCCATATTTGTTGAGTCTCTCAGAATTCTGCTCAACCGAGCGTGCCAAAATGAAACTCCTACTGCCATGTTAGAAGTGAAGGGAATAGACAGATGGTGGACAGTGATTGGCTAACAGAATGTAGGAAGTGTTCCAGAGACCGACATATAAAGCCCAGAGCAGCAGAGGGAGATGGGTGTGGGCATGGATAAAAGCCTGTTGGTATGACACCATATGCCCACCTCTCATGTTCATCCCACCATCGCTGCACCGGCACCAAGCACCCTCAGAAAGTATTTACACCATTTGACTTTTTTTGTGTGTTAGAGCCTGCATTTAAAATGGATTCAATTGAGATTTTGTGTCACTGGCATACACACAATATCCCATAATGTCAAAATGGAATTAAGTTTTTTTATTTTTTATGTTTACAAATAAATTAAAAATAAATTCTGTAATGTCTTGAATCCATACGTATTCAACACCTTTGTTATGTCAAGCCTAAATAAGTTAAGGAGTAAAATATGCTTAGTGAGTCACATAATAAGTTGCATGGACATTTTTGAATGATTACCTCATCCATGTAACCCACACATACAATTATCTGGAAGGTCCTTCAGTAGAGCAGTGAATTTCAAACCACAAAGAACAGGGAGGATTTCCAATGCCTTGCAAAGAATGGCATCTATTGGTAGAAGGGTAAACATTAAAAGCAGACATTAAATATCCATTTGAGCAAGGGTAAGTTATTAATTACATTTTGAATGGTGTATCAATACACCCAGTCACTACAAAAATACAGGTGTCCTTCCAAACTCAGTTACTGGAGAGGAAGGAAACTGCTCAGGGGTTTCACCATGAGGCCAGTTACAGAGTTTATTGTTGTGATAGTTGTAAACTGAGGATGGATCAACAACAGTATAGTTACTCCACAATACAAACATAATTGACAGAGTGAAAAGGAGGCCTGTACAGAATAAAATGTTCCAAAACATGCATCCTGTTTGCAATAAGGCACTAAAGTAAAACTGCAAAAAATGTGGCAAATAAATTAACTTGATGTACTGAATACTACTTTTCATATATCCAAGCATGGTGGTGGCTGCATCATCGGCAAGGACTAGGGAAGTATTGTTTTGATAAAAATCTATGGCAAGACTTGGAAATAGCTCTCTAGCAATGACCAACAACCAGAGCTTGAAGAATTTTAAAAGTGTGCAACACTCTTAGAGACTTAAACAGAAAGACAACTGTAATCACTGCCAAAGTTGATTCTAACATGTATTGACTCAGAGGTGTGAATACTTATGTAAATGAGATATTTCTGTATTTAATGTTCAATAAATTAGCAAACATTTTTGAAAAACATGTTTTCACCTTGTCATCATCGGGTATTGTGTGTAGATGGGTGAGGAAAAAAAAGAAAGATTTAATCCATTTTGAATTCATGTTGTAGCTCAAACAAATGTGGAGTACGTGGATGGGTATGAATACTTTCTAAAGGCGCTGTAAGTCTTTCACTCACCTCCCAGTATGATGAGAGGAGGTATTACTCGTTCTCTCCATCCCTTCTCCATTGTCTATATTTTGCTTGACCTACTTAAAGTGCATCCACAAGATCTAGGGTATGTTCAAATGGGAGCAATGTTCAAGACCTTTACACATTTGCATAGACTGATTATTGTCAATCATGTCCGGCTACCTATACATTCCATTTCTATGTTTGAGGCTTCAAAGTGAGAAGTTCAGTACTACTCTGGATTCAACTGGCTAGCTTGCTCATTTGCTTTCGATTGTGTGTTTTTCTGAACTACATGAGTCATTGAACTTCATCAGGACTATTTAGGTATCTCTCATACGTCATCTATTTCTCTGAAGAGAGGAGAGGAGAACTCTCAGCTGCTGCGAACTTCAAATGTCTATCAGATGCCAAGCCTCTTGTGATCTCTGAAGCGTATTGCAAACACACGCTCACTAACAAACAAGTTTTTGGAAGCAAATCAAACCGGGAATCGCTTTGATAATGTTTATCTTCTCAGCCGGTTGACAGCCATCGTTGAGAATCTACTGATGACAACAACAACAGTAGACAGAAACAAGCGGGGAAAAACCTGTGGATATAGATATTCACCAGAAACAGCTCTGAGATATTCAGCCGAGCTGGAGAGACAACCGTTCGCTGCAACAGCTGGATACTGAAATCCCCACAGAGTTGTTACACTGTTACAGTGGGAGATCTAAAGTGATGTGCTGTCACAGACTGTGCTTCCCCTATAGAATGTACATGCAGTAAACGCCTTTAAATTGCCACCGCTGAGTCACACCGCTCCTCTGACTCCCATACTATTCCGGTGTTCCCAGAAGTCCACTCCCAGCCTAGCAGCATAGGGAAGCAGCATTTCCCTGGATTAACATTCCAGAGATGCCATTTTCTATTTTCTTCCCTTTACGATCTTCATAACATCAAGTGCTGCTAAATACAATAAACCTGTGTAATGCGTATTTTATTCATGTTGGTCTGGCTAAATCTGTTTTCAGTAATGGTCTCCACCTGCCATGTTTTCCCTATGTAAATGAGATCTTGGCTCTAAGGTCCCCATCAGCTCCAACCAGACAATCTCCATATTATTTGGTTGGTTGGGTCTTTCCTTGTGATGGATCCCCAGAGGGGCAGCGTCTCGTAGGCACAGGTCACACATAGCGAGCATACAGAGCTTGATAGGCAGCCTGAACCCCAAGTGGAAAATCACACAGTACAATGCTCACACAAACATTCATATGCTGCAGACCATTTTGGCAGTTACCTGTAGCTCGTTTACTTCATTATAATAAATAAGATTTAAGTACCACAACAGCGAAAATCTATTTTTTTTCAGGTGAAAGACAACGCACAAAGCTTACCCATGATGTTGCACAACAATTTTAGTCAATAAGTCATTGTTTTAGTCAAAGTATAGTATATGTGGGCTTAAATTGAGAAATCTGAAGTGGGAACTTTGTGGAAATCTGTGTCAATGCCATGTGTTTCTGCTATGAGATGATGTGCAGATATTTTTCAGACTGCGTTTCTTTTCAGGGCTGTATTTTATTTGAATGTGCCCACTTTTGCTAGATCAAATCCCCGAGCTAACAAGGAAAAAATCTGTGGTTCTGTCCCTGAGCAAGGCAGTTAACCCACTGTTCCCTCGGTGCCCAAAAACGTGGATGTCGATTAAGGCAGGCCCCTAGCACCTTTCTGATTAGTCCGAAGACTTGGTACCGACACTGCTCATTATTCTACTCCTTCTAATATTGATTGTGTTATAAGTTGATTACAGTGATTTCTGAGCTCGTTGTTGCAGAAACAGCTCTACTGGACTCCCAAAGTCGACTTTTAATTAAGATTGTGATCAAGACACAAGGATTCATGAATGATAGTGTTTGTCTGTCTATGTAGCTTGTAAGATGCCCCTGATGCGACCTAAGTTGGATGTAATTGCTAATTAAAATGGAAGATTCAATCTCAATGTTATATTGATTGTCTTATTGTAAGACTAGGATTCATGTGGGAGGCAGAATGTTTTAAATGTGTGTTCCATTCTCTATATAGCTAAACAAATACAATGTTATTTGTCGCCAACACATATATAATGGTATGTATAGACAGTATGGACAATACATTAGTAGAAAAGGTGTGTACGACAGTAGTTATATAGGATGAGCCTTGACTAGAATATAGTATAAACACTCAGTGTACAAAACATTATGAATATCATGCCATTTCCATGACATAGACTGACCAGGTGAGTCCAGGTGAAAGCTATGATCCCTTATTGTCACTTGTTAAATTCACTTCAATCAGTCTAGATGAAGGGGAGGAGACAGGTTAAATAAGGATTTTTAAACCTTGAGACAAGAATTTGTATGTGTGCTACTCAGAGGGTGAATGGGCAAGACAAAATATTTTAAAGTGCCTTTGAACAGTCACCCTCCTTACCATTTTTCTTATTTTGTTGCCTTACAACCTGAAAGAAAACTTGAGCTTCATAACTATTCACACCCCCAATGTCAATACTTTGTAGAGCCACCTTTTGCAGCAATTACAGCTGCAAGTCTCTTGGGATATGTCTCTATAAGCTTGGCACATGTAGCCACTGGGATGTTTGCCCATTCTTCAAGGCAAAACTGCTCCAGCTCCTTCAAGTTGGATGGTTTCTGGTGGTGTACAGCAATATTTAAGTCATACCACAGATTGTCAATTGGATTGAGGTCTGGGCTTTGACTAGGCCATTCCAAGACATTTAAATGTTTCCCCTTAAACCACTCGAGTGTTGCTTTAGCAGTATGCTTAGGGTCCTTGTCCTGCTGGAAGGTGAACCTCCATCCCAGTCTCAAATCTCTGGCAGACTGAAACAAGGTTTTCCTCAATACTTTCCCTGTATTTAGCGCCATCCATCATTTCAGTTCTGACCAGTTTCCCAGTCCCTGCCGATGGAAAAACATCCCCACAGCATGTTGCCACCACCATGCGTCAAATCAAATCAAAGTGTATTTGTCATGTGCGCCGAATACAACAGGACCTTACGGTGAAATGCTTACTTACAGGCTCTAACCAATAGTGCAAGAAAGATATTAGGTGACAACAGTAAAATGACAGTGAAAAACACTAGCGAGGCTATAAAAGTAGCGAGGCTACATACAGACACCAGTTAGTCAGGCTGATTGAGGTAGTATGTACACGTAGATATGGTTAAAGTGACTATGCATATATGATGCACAGAGAGTAGCAGTAGTGTAAAGAGGAGGTGGTGGGTGGCGGGTGGCGGGACACCATGCAGATAGCCCGGTTAGCCAATGTGCGGGAGCACTAGTTGGTCAGGCCAATTGAGGTAGTACGCACATATGTACATGAATGTATAGTTAAAGTGACTGTGCATATATGATAAACAGAGAGTAGCAGCAGCGTAAAAGAGGGATGGGGGGGCACACAATGCAAATAGTCCAGGTAACCATTGGTTACCTGTTCAGAAGTCTTATGGCTTGGGGGTAAAAACTGTTGAGAAGCCTTTTTGTCCTGGACTTGGCGCTCTGGTACCACTTGCCATGCGGTAGTAGAGAGAACAATCTATGACATGGGTGGCTGGGGTCTTTGACAATTTCTAGGGCCTTCCTCTGACACCGCCTGGTGTAGAGGCCCTGGATGGCATGCATCTTAGCCCCAGTGATGTACTGGGCCATACGCACTACCCTCTGTAGTAGAGGTCGACCGATTAATCTGAATGGCCAATTAATTATGGCCAATTTCAAGTTTTCAACAATCGTAAATCTGTATTTTTTATATACCTTTATTTAATTAGGCTAGTCAGTTAGAAACACATTCTTATTTTCAATGACAGCCTAGGAATGGTGGGTTAACTGCCTCGTTCAGGGGCAGAAAGACAGATTTTCACCCTGTCAGCTCGGGGGAGCCAATCTTGCAACTTTACAGTTAACTAGTCCAACGCAATAACGACCTGCCTCTCTCTCGTTGCACTCCACAAGGAGACTGCCTGTTACGCGAATGCAGTAAGCCAAAGTAAGTTGCTAGCTAGCATTAAACTTATCTTATAAAAAACAATCAATCATAATCACTATTTAACTACACATGGTTGATGATATTACTAGATATTATCTAGCGTGTCCTGCGTTACATATAATCTGACTGAGCATACAAGTATCTAAGTATCTGACTGAGCGGTGGTAGGCAGAAGCAGGCGCGTAAACATTCATTCAAACAGCACGTGCGTTTTGCCAGCATCTCTTCGCTGTGCATCAAGCATTGCGCTGTTTATGACTTCAAGCCTATCAACTCCCGAGATGAGGCTGGTGTAACCGAAGTGAAATGGCTGGCTAGTTAGCGCGCGCTAAAAGCGTTTCAAACATCATTCGCTCTGAGCCTTCTAGTAGTTGTTCCCCTTGCTCTGCATGGGTAACGCTGCTTCGATGGTGGCTGTTGTCGTTGTGTTGCTGGTTTGAGCCCAGGGAGGAGCGAGGAGAGGGGCCGAAGCTATACTGTTACACTGGCAATACTAAAGTGCCTATAAGTTATAAGAACATCCAATAGTCAAAGGTTAATGAAATACAAATGGTATAGAGGGAAATATAATTCCTATAATTACTACAACCTAAAACTTCTTACCTGGGAATATTGAAGACTCATGTTAAAAGGAACCACCAGCTTTCATATGTTCTCATGTTCTGAGCAAGGAACTGAAACGTTAGCTTTCTTACATTGCACATATTGCACTTCTACTTTCTTCTCCAACACTTTGTTTTTGCATTATTTAAACCAAATTGAAAATGTTTCATTATTTACTTGAGGATACATTTATTTTATTGACGTATTATATTAAGTTAAAATAAGTGTTCATTCATTATTGTTGTAATTGTCATTATTACACACACAAAAAAAGCTGATTAATCGGTATCGGCTTTTTGGTCCTCCAATAATTGGTATCGGGGTTGAAAAATCATAATCGGTCGACCTCTACTCTGTAGTGCCTTGCGGTAGGAGGCCGAGCAGTTGCCGTACCAGGCAGTGATGCTGTAGAACCTTTTGAGGATCTCAGGACCCATGCCAAATCTTTTTAGTTTCCCGAGGGGGAAAAGGCTTTGTCGTGCCCTCTTCAAGACTGTCTTGGTGTGTTTGGACAATTCTAATTTGTTAGTGATGTGGACACCGGGGTGTACTCGGTCCTCCTTTTCCTGTCGTCCACAATCATCTCCTTAGTCTTGGTTACATTGAGGGATAGGTTGTTATTCTGGCACCACCCAGCCAGGTCTCTGACCTCCTCCCTATAGGCTGTCTCGACGTTGTCGGTGATCAGGCCTACCACTGCTGTGTCGTTTGCAAACTTAATGATGGTGTTGGAATCGTCCCTGGCCATGCAGTCATGGGTGAACAGGGAGCACAGGAAGGGACTGAGCACGCACCGCTGGGGGGCTCCAGTGTTGAGGATCAGCAGATGAGTTGCTACCTACCCTCACCACCTGGGGGCGGGCCCTCAGGAAGTCCAGTATCCAGTTACAGAGGGAGGTGTTTAGTCCCAGGATCCTTAGCTTAGTGATGAGCTTTGAGGGTACTATGGTGTTGAACGTTGAGCTGTAGTCAATGAATAGCATTCTCACATAAGTTTTCCTTTTGTCCAGGTGGGAAGGGGTAGTGTGGAGTGCAATAGCGATTGCATCATCTGTGGATCTGTTTGGGCTGGATGCAAATTGGATTGGGTCTAGGGTTTCTGGGATAATGGTGTTGATGTGAGCCATTACCAGCCTTTCAAAGCACTTCATGGCTACGGATGTGAGTGCTACGGGTCTGTAGTCATTTAGGCAGGTTTCCTTTGTGTTCTTGGGGACAGGGACTATGGTGGTCTGCTTGAAACATGTTGGTGTTACAGACTCAATCAGGGACATGTTGGAAACGTCAGTGAAGCCACCTGACAGTTGGTGAGCACGTTTTTTTTTCACCTTAGGCTAGTTGGCTAGTTGAAAACAAGTTCTCATTTGAAACTGCGACCTGGCCAAGACAAAGCATAGCAGTTTGACACATACAACAACACAGAGCTACACATGGAATAAACAAAACATACAGTCAATAATACAGTAGAAAAGAAGAAAACAAAAAGTCTATATACAGTGAGTGCAAATGTGGAAAGATAAGGGAGTTAAGGCAATAAATTGTGCTATGGTGGTGAAGTAATTACACTATTGCAATTAAACACTGGAATGTTAGATGTGCAGAAGATGAATGTGCAAGTAGAGATACTGGGGTGGAACGGAGCAAGATAAATAAATACACTATGGGGATGTGGTAGTTGGATGGGCTGTTTACAGATGGGCTATGTACAGGTGCAGTGAGCTGCTCAGACAGCTGGTGCTTAAAGCTAATGAGGGAGATATGAGCCTCCAGCTTCAGTGATTTTTGCAGTTCGTTCCAGTCATTGGCATCAGAGAACTGGAAGGAAAGGCAGCAAAAGGAGGAATTGGCTTTGGGGGTGACCAGTGAGATATACCTGCTGGAGTGTGTGCTACGAGTGGATGCTGCTATGGTGACCAGTGACCTGAGATAAGGTGGGACTTTACCTAGCAGAGACTTGTAGATGACCTGGAGCCAGTGGGTTTGGCGACGAGTATGAAGTGAGGGTCAGCCAACGAGAGCGCACAGGTCACAGTGGTGGGTAGTATATGGGGCTTTGGTGACAAAACGGATGGCACTGGGATAGACTGCATCCAATTTGTTGAGTAGAGTGTTGGAGGATATTAAGTCGAGGATCGGTAGGATGGTCAGTTTTACGAGGGTATGTTTGGCAGCATGAGCGAAGGATGCTTTGTTGCGAAATAGGAAGCAGATTCTAGATTTAATTTTGGATTGGAGATGGTTAATGTGAGTCTGGAAGTAGAGTTTACAGTATAATCAGACACCTAGGTATTTGTAGTTATCCACATATTCTAAGTCGGAGCCGTGCAGAGTAGTGGATGGGAAAGCAGGTGCGGGCAGTGATCGGTTGAAGAGCATGCATTTAGTTTTACTTGCATTTAAGAGCAGTTGGAGGCCACGGAAGGAGAGTTGTATGGCATTGAAGCTCGTCTGGAGCTGTCCTAAGAAGAGCCAGAAGTATACCGAATGGTGTCGTCTGCGTAGAAGTGGATCAGAGAATCACTAGCAGCAAGAGTGACATCATTGATGTATACAGAGAAAAGAGTTGGCCTGAGAATTGAACCCTGAGGCACGCCAGAGTTCCGGACAACAGGCCCTCCGATTTGACACACTGAACTCTATCAGAGAAGTAGTTTTGAACCAGGCGAGGCAATCATTTGAGAAGGCTGTTGAGTCTGCCAATAAGAATGTGGGGATTGACAAAGTCGAAAGCCTTGGCCAGGTCGATGAAGACTGCTCCACAGTAATGTCTCTTATCGATAGCGGTTATGATATCATTTAGGACCTTGAGTGTGGCTGAGGTGCACCCATGACCAGCTCTGAAACCAGATTGCATAGCGGAGAAGGTACGGTGGGATTTGAAATGGTCGCTAATCTGTTTGTTAACTCGGCTTTCAAAGACCATAGAAAGGCAGGTTAGGATAGATAAAGGTCTGTAGCAGTTTGGATCTAGAGTGTCACCCCCTTTGAAGAGGGGGATGACCGCAGCAGCTTTCCAATCTTTAGGAATCTCAGACAATACGAAAGAGAGGTTGAACAGGCTAGTGATAGGGGTTGCAACAATTGAGTCAGACAATTTTAGAAAGAGAGGGTGCAGATTGTCTAGCCCGGCTGATTTTTAGGGGTCCAGATTTTGCAGCTCTTTCAGAACATCAGCTATATGGATTTGTGTGAAGGAGAAATGGGGGAGGCTTGGGCGAGTTGCTGTGGGGAGTGCAGGGCTGTTGCCCGGGGTAGGGGTAACCAGGTGGAAAGCATGGCCAGCCGTAGAAAAATGCTTATTGAAATGGTCAATTATAGTGGATTTTTTGGTGGTGACAGTGTTTCCTATCCTCAGTGCAGTGGGCAGCTGGGAGGAGGTGCTCTTATTCTCCATGGATATTGGTTCCCTGAAAAGTTGCATATCACGGGGGCTATTCAATGCTAATGCAGAACGCCACAGGATGTTTATGTGCTGGTCAAGGTCAGTCAAGTCTGGAGAGAACCAAGGGCTATATCTGTTCCTGGTTCTACATTTTTTGAAAGGGGCATGTTTATTTAAGATGATGAGGAAGGCACTTTTGAAGAACAACTAGGCATCCTCTACTGACGGGATGAGGTCAATATCTTTCCAGGAAACCTGGGCCAGGTCGATTAGAAAGGCTTGCTCGCTGAAGTTTTTAGGGAGTGTTTGACAGTGATGAGGGGTGGTCGTTTGACCGCGGACCCATAACGGATGTAGGCAATGAGGCAGTGAGGCAGTGATCGCTGAGGTGTATTTGGAGGGCAAGCTGGCTGAGGACAAGCGATGGTGAGAGACTTATTTCTGGAAAGGTGGATTTTTAAAAGTAGATGCTCGAACTGTTTGTGTACAGACCTGGTATGTAAGACAGAACTCTGCAGGCTATCTCTGCAATAGATTCCAACTCCCTTTGGCAGTTTTATCTTGTCGGAAAATGTTATAGTTAGGGATGGAAATTTCAGGGTTTTTGGTAGTCTTCCTGAGCCAGGATTCAGACACGGCTAGGACATCCGGGTTGGCAGAGTGTGCTCGGGCAGTGAATAAAACAAACTTAGGGAGGAGGCTTCTAATGTTATCATGCATGAAACCAAGGCTTTTACGGTTACAGACGTCAACAAATGATAGCGCCCTTAGGAATGGGAGTGGAGCTAGGCACTTCAGGGCCTGGGTTAACCTCCACATCACCAGAGGAACAGAGGAGGAGTAGGATAAGGGTACGGCTAAAGGCTAAAAGAACTGGTTGCCTAGTACGTTCGGAACAGAGAGTAAAAGGAGCAGATTTCTGGGCACGGTAGAGTAGATTCAAGGCATAATGTACATACAAAGCTATGGTAGGATGTGGGGCGTCAGGGTAGCCTAGTGGTTAAAGCATTGGACTAGTATCCAGAGGTTGCAAGTTCAAACCCCCAAGCTGACAAGGTACAAATCTGTCGTTCAAATCTGTCGCCCCTGGACAGGCAGTTAACCCACTGTTCCTCGGCCGTTATTGAAAATAAGATTTTGTTCTTAACTGACTAAAGGTAAATATAAAATAAAAAAATACAGTGGGGGTAAACCTGTGCATAGAGTGACGATGAAAGAGATAATGTCTCTAGAAATATAATTTCATCGCATGTGTGGTAGGTGGAACTTAAGTGTTTAATAAGGTGTATTGAGGAGGGCTAGAGGCTCTACCCTGAAATAAGGCAATAAATACTAACCAAAACAGCAATGGACAAGGCATATTGACGTTAGCGAGAGTCGAGCGTAGTCGAGTGAAAGTGGCTTCAGGCAGCTAGCAAGTTAGCAGAAAGGCCTTGGAAGGACGTCGCAATGCACGAACGCAGACGGAACAGCAGGGCTCCGTGTGGTAAACCAGGCCAATTGGCAAAATGGGTATGGTGGCCAAAGAATTTGTCCTATTGACCTCTTAAGCTAACAGTCCGATGTGCTCTGGACAGCTAGCAGGCCGCAGATGGGCATTCAGGGCAGTTGAGAAAACCCCCTCAGGCTAATCACGTCGGTGGTCCAGTCGTGATGAGTTCGTGGGGGTCCGGGCCAGTAGGTATTGTAGCCCAGGGAGTGGCTGATAGCCGGGAGATGGGTCTGGCGGGGCTAGCTCCAGGCTAATTGGTTCTTGCTTCGGGACAGGGACATTAGCCAGGAGTGGCCACGCGGATAGCAGTTAGCTAGCTGCAATGATCCATGTGAAGAAAAAGAAAGGAAAAAAAGTTCAGAGCTTTTGATAGGATTCCGGAAATGTGGAGAAAAATATGTCTGATTTGCTCTGGTTTGAGTGCAGACTGGCGAAAGTTGTCCATGCTAGAGGTAGCTGATGACCGCTAGCAGTGGCGAGCTAACTACTTGCTAGTTAACTGGCTGGCTTCTGTTGGGGTTCCGGTTCAGAAGACTTTTCCGCAGGGCACCGTGTGATAAACCAGGCCAATTGGCAAAATAGGTATAGTGGCCAAAGAATTTGTCCGATGGGCCTCTTAAGCTAACAGTCCGATGTGCTCCAGACAGCTGATTCTTAAGTATTAAAATAGCAGATCCGTACCACATTGGGTGAGGCTGGTTGCAGGAGAGTATATTCAGTCCGTAGATGGAAAGTGATATTAAAATATATATACGAAAAAAAAGGAAAAACTATGTTTACAAGGGACAGGAAGGGACAAGATAACAACACACATCCGACTGCTATGCCATCTTGGGAGCTCAGCAAAGGTGCCCGGAGCACATGTCCTGGTTATCCGTCTGGCCCCGCAGCCTGGTGTATGTTGACCTATTTAAAGGTCTTACTTACATCGGCTACGGAGAGCGTGTTCACACAGTTATCCGGAACAGCTGATGCTCTCATGCATGCCTCAGTGTTGCTTGCCTCAAAGCGAGCATAGAAGTGATTTAGCTCATCTGGTAGGCTTGTGTCACTGGGCAGCTCGCGGCTGTGCTTCCCTTTTGTAGTCTGTAGTAGTTTGCAAGCCCTGCCACATAAGACGAGCATCGGTGCCGGTATAGTATGATTCAATCTTAGCCCTGTATTGACGCTTTGCTTGTTTGATGGTTTGTCGCAGGGCATAGCAGGATTTCTGGTAAGCTTCTGGGTTATCGTCCCGCACCTTGAAAGCGGAAGCTTCCCTTTGTGGATGGTGTTCTTGGGGTGATGCGAGGTGTTGGGTTTGCGTCAGACATAGCATTTTCCTTGATGGCCAAAAAGCTCAATTTTGGTCTCATCTGACCAGAGTACTTTCTTCCATATGTTTGGGGAGTCTCCCACATGCCTGTTTGCTTATTTTTCTCTTTAAACAATTGCTTTTTCTGGCTACTCTTCTGTAAAGCCCCGCTCTGTGGAGTGTATGGCTTAGTGGTCCAAAGCTCCTGTGGAGCTTTGCAGCTCCTTCAGGGTTATCTTTGGTCTCTTTTTTGTCTTTCTGATTAATGCCCTCTTTGCATGATCCGTGAGTTTTGGTGGGCAGCCCTTTTTTGGCAGGTTTGTTGTGTTGCCATGTTCTTTCCATTTTTTATAACGGATTTAATGGCGCTCCGTGGGATGTTCAAAGTTTCTGATATGTTTTTATAACCCAACCCTGATCTGTACTTCTCCACAACTTTGTCCCTGACCTGTTTGGAGAGCTCCTTGGTCTTCATGGTGCCACTTGCTTAGTGGTGTTGCAGACTCTGGGACCTTTCAGAACAGGTGTATATACAGTGCCTTGCGAAAGTATTCGGCCCCCTTGAACTTTGCGACCTTTTGCCACATTTCAGGCTTCAAACATAAAGATATAAAACTGTATTTTTTTTGTGAAGAATCAATAACAAGTGGGACACAATCATGAAGTGGAACGACATTTATTGGATATTTCAAACTTTTTTAACAAATCAAAAACTGAAAAATTGGGCGTGAGGTCCTTTATAGAAAAGACACACATAGTCAGACAGCATAGACATAATTCATCGTTCAGCTTTGTCTCCTTTCTCAAACCCCAGAACCATAAACCAATCCTCCATATCAACAGGCATATATCAAATTGTCATTTAGATACAACCAACTCTAAATACAACCAATCCTGGACAAGATCACAGAGACACACTGACTGGCACACAGACATTGTGGAGCAAAAGATATGTTTACACATGATGACACTTTGACCTCTCCCCTCTCTGCGGCCCATGCAACTTAGTCTTGACATAGCACAGATAACTGCAATCTCGCCACAGTATTATACAAAAATACCATTCTGATGAGAAGTAACGTACACACATTTGATGAATATCTTACATATGTTACCAACAAATTCTGATTCTTCCTCTTCCACGTTGTTGGTGATCAGGCCTATCAAGGTTGTGTTGTCAGCAAACTTGATGATTAAGTTGTTCACATATTGGAAGAGAGTGTGTTTTATTAGGCCGGTTGCGCATCATTTTGGAAAGATAAGGTAGGATTTAGTAGTATTTGTATTCACCACCACTCATTGTTTGTGTTGGGAAATGACAGTCATTCAGATTGCTTGGCTGCATCTTGACTTGAGTGTGTCATTATGCATCTGTCCATTCCCTGTCAGTGTGTATTGGGCATATGGGGTTGACTGATTACAACAGTTCAGCAGCCTGTCTCTAGCCCGCCTTCTTTGCAGTTCATTGCATTCCATACCACTGTTTTACTGCAGATGCTGTAACAGTATGCAAGTCTGTCAGCAATGTAAAACCTGTGTGAGCAACCCAGAGCAATCACATCTACAGCCAGTCAGTCCAGAGGACCATTCCTGCTGACCTGCGATTAAGACAGTCAACAAGGCACTGAAACATGTCAGTATCAAATCAAATCATTTTTGGGGCTTGCATACACAGTTTGGCAGTCAATATACTTATATTAACCAAATGCCTAAAATACCCTTTGGCATAGGCTAGATGTTTGACATTCGTTTTGGAGTCCTTTATTTTGTAATACAATTAGTTTTTGTGTTTTTGGCAGCTACGTATGCTCAAAAGTGAGAAGCTTTCAAAACAACACAAGTATGTCTTCTGCCAGGGTTGGCTGGCTCTCCTGAGAAGTGATGTGGTGCTTTGATGAGCATCTAAAAGCTGGTCTTTGACATTTCAACTAAAGGAAACTGAAATAATGCTGTGAAGCGAAGTGTGTGTTGGGTGTGTGTGTGTGGTTGGTATCTGAGCGAGTAGCCTCGTTCAGCCTGAATTAGGTCTGGCCTTGGCCTGAGATAGTGGAGCAATCATCAGTCACCTTCGCTGGTCCCCACGGTGTGCTGCAGACCTCCCACAGTGTATCACCGCACACCAGGTCTTAATAAACACTGACCTCTTTAAAGAACAAAGGATGTGAGGGGAGAAATAAAAAAGAATAGAACTGAAGTGGCCTGGAGAGGGAAAGAGATTGAATTGGGTCATCAGAACCAGTTACCTTAATAATACCCCCTATCCCCCTCGTCCCTTGCCCCTGGTTTCTGCTGAAGCTGCCTGTGTGTTGTCACGCCCTGGGTTGATGAATGAGTGTGCCAGACAGCAGCAGTGGATCCAGGCTGCGCTGCCTGGCTTACCGATAGCCACTCAGGACGTCTATGGTCGGTCAGCAAATCAATCTACAGCCCTACTGAGAAGCAGCAGCAGTGGATCCAGGCTGCACTGCCTGGCTTACCGATAGCCACTCAGGACGTCTATGGTCGGTCAGCAAATCAATCTACAGCCCTACCGAGAAGCAGCAGCAGTGGATCCAGGCTGCGCTGCCTGGCTTACCGATAGCCTCTCAGGACGTCTATGGTCGGTCAGCAAATCAATCTACAGCCCTACTGAGAAGCAGCAGCAGTGGATCCAGGCTGCGCTGCCTGGCTTACCGATAGCCACTCAGGATGTCTATGGTCGGTCAGCAAATCAATCTACAGCCCTACTGAGAAGCAGCGGTGGTGGATCCAGGCTGCGCTGCCTGGCTTACCGATAGCCTCTCAGGACGTCTATGGTCAGTCAGCAAATCAATCTACAGCCCTACTGAGAAGCAGCGGTGGTGGATCCAGGCTGCGCTGCCTGGCTTACCGATAGCCTCTCAGGACGTCTATGGTCAGTCAGCAAATCAATCTACAGCCCTACTGAGAAGCAGCAGCAGTGGATCCAGGCTGCGCTGCCTGGCTTACCGATAGCCTCTCAGGACGTCTATGGTCGTTCAGCAAATCAATCTACAGCCCTACTGAGAAGCAGCAGCAGTGGATCCAGGCTGCGCTGCCTGGCTTACCGATAGCCTCTCAGGACGTCTATGGTCAGTCAGCAAATCAATCTACAGCCCTACTGAGAAGCAGCGGTGGTGGATCCAGGCTGCGCTGCCTGGCTTACCGATAGCCTCTCAGGACGTCTATGGTCAGTCAGCAAATCAATCTACAGCCCTACTGAGAAGCAGCAGCAGTGGATCCAGGCTGCGCTGCCTGGCTTACCGATAGCCACTCAGGATGTCTATGGTCGGTCAGCAAATCAATCTACAGCCCTACTGAGAAGCAGCGGTGGTGGATCCAGGCTGCGCTGCCTGGCTTACCGATAGCCTCTCAGGACGTCTATGGTCAGTCAGCAAATCAATCTACAGCCCTACTGAGAAGCAGCGGTGGACGCTCTCAGAAACTCATCGTTCCTAAACACGGTGATCCTTTTGTCACTGTGTTGCTTCCCCACCTCACCTGTGGTTTGGATTCTGTTTCATGGGAATATTTATACATACAGCATGTGCCTGCTGTGGTGTTACCTACCAACACAGTATCTGGGCTGCAGATTTTCCATCCTGTGGGCTGGGAAGGCAAAATGTCAATGGAGATTTAATGAACACTTGAAGGCTGTGTAAAGCTACGCTAGCGTGCAGATAACATTGTCTCCCTTTGGAATTCCAAAGACCTCTTTTCTGTCTATTAATAGTTTTTAAGGACGTACTGGGACAGTCCAATATGAGATGCCTGAGCAGAGCTTTGATTACAGCATCACAGCAGCTCCTGGCTCACCCGGGGAATGGGCCTTGCTAGAACAGTGAGAGAGTAAGGAAGGAGTCACTGCCTCTCAGGCAGAAAACAGCTCTTAATTTGATGGTCTCCCAGGGAATAGGTGGTAGGCTTGGCCATCGTTTGTTAATGCAGAATGAAACAAATGGTATGTTCACTGCCACATATACTTACCCTATTAAAGTACTGTACCTCTGTGTTTTATTCAGTTTCCTTTCCATGAGATTTGGGTTGGTAGCATTGATTGTGGTGTTTTTGACACACATATAGTTTGTTCCTTTTGCACACACATTAGTTGAATGTGATAGCTACACCGTAGGACAGTCACCATTAAATCCCAACACATGAATCCCACCCCACTGCTCCTTTCATTGTAACAAATACAGAAGGCCCTTGTCGCTAAGCCACCACGTCACATTACTTCAGCAATAGAGGAAGTCATTGACATATCTGCATAGTTATGTGCTCTGTGGAAATAAGCTTTCCTCTTAATATGAATGGGGTGAATAAATAACAGAGGTATTTGCATGGTAATTAGTGCTAATGACATTTTAAGCATGATGATTAGCTTAGCACATGCAGCTGGGATTCAGGGGGGCTCCAAAGAGGCAGCAGCTCCAGCTGTTGTTGCCTAGCAAGGTTTTTGTTTTCTCTCTAGCGGCCTAGCGCGTGGTGAGGATGCCTAGCTGCCACAAACTGTTAGCAATGACATGCAGGAGCCATATTAGCATAGTAGCCTTTTTCTCGTAGGTAAAAGCTGTATAGTGATGTGGGTTTATTCCATGGGGTATACACCATGTCTGCTGTCCTTTTTGTCACTATCAGACTAGCATTGTTAACCTCTTAAGACTAGGCCTCAATACTGCCCCCTTTGGAGGAAGTGCGTGCCCATAGTAAACTGAAAATATTTTTCACAAAATTGCTAATATATGCATATAATAATTATTATTGAATAGAAAACACTCTAAAGTTTCTAAAACAGTTTAAATTATGTCTGTATGTAAAGCAGAACTCTCAGGGCAGCCTTTCTCCCAAACTCTCTCTTGTCAAGAGAAAAGTTGGGTCAACTTTGACGTCATCGCCCCCACCCTTCCCAGGCAGCTACCGATCTGGGAACAGTATGTATGTGTTCAGCGCGATGCCTGCTTTCAAATGGCGCGTTCATTGTGAGAATCCCGTGAGCCCTCGTCGTTTGGCGGGCGAAAATGTTAGTGTCACTCTCAAATACATGCACTCTATTGCGCGGCCGATTTGGGGCACGTTCTTTCCAAGTAACAGCAATTGAAGGCGGTTTGTCTGTTCGCGCTGATCATTGTTTTACATGTTAAAAACATCATAAAGCTCGATTCTGCACATAGTTTGACCAGTTTAGTCGACATATAATATGTAAATTTGAAGTTTTGATGCGCAAGAGTGAGGGATCAGAAGTCATTTTGGGTGCATTTCAGCTGAAGCTGTTAGCATATGCTAATACAGAGACGCACAACGTGAAACCAAACAATGTATTGGGTAAGTATGACTCCTTCTACGTCTTCTGATCGAAGAACATCAAAGGTAAGGGAATATTTATGTGGTTATTTTAGGTTTATGTGGACTCCAAACGTAGAGGAGACATACTGCTAATATCTGAGCGCTGTCTCATTGTATAGCCAGTGTACGAATTCTGTAACGTTAAAAATAAATGTAATACAGCGGTTGCATTAAGAAGAAGTGTATCTTTGTAACTATATGTAGAACATGTATATTTAGTCATGTTTATTGCTTGTTATCTGACTTTATCTGTCGGAGCTATCATCATTTCTCCGGACATTTGAGTAGCATTTTTTGAAATGTGGTCATTGTAAACAGAGATTTATGGATATAAATGGCATATTATTGAAAACATGTTTTATTGTGTAACATGTACTATTACTGTCATCTGATGAAGATTTCAAAAGGTTAGTGAATGATTTATTTTTTAATCCTGCTTTTATAATTTTATATTTTCTGGGACAAAATGGCTGCCTCGTCTTTTGTTTCGGTGGTGGTCTAATATAAATATGTGCTAAGTTTTCGCCGTAAAACATTTTAGAAATCTGACTTGCTGGGTAGATGAAGAAGGTGTTTATCTTTCATTTGAGCTATTGGACTTGTTAATGTGTGGAGGTTAAATATTTCTAAGAATATTTTTTTGCATTTTGCGTTATGGTAATGAGCTTGAGCCATAGTCACGATGGGTCGCCGCAAGAAGTTAACAGAGAAAGTGGCCAGATAACTGGGATCTGCCTCCAGTGATTACTGGCCAATAGACAGTAATGGGAAACATGTGCATCATTATTACATTGTCTGATTTGTCCCAGGTATTGTCTGGTATCGGAGAATGTTTAATGACTATCGACCTATAGTCAAGTTCTGTTCAGTTTGAACATGCGTACACACGTGCACACAGCCATAATGTCATGCTCAAATAAACTTGGATGTGTGTGTGTGTGTTTTTGCCATGGTTTCTGTTGATAACCTTCTCTTTATAGCCAGGAGACATGATGATTTGCTAGTGCATGCCTGTTAGCTGTCGTGGAAATTTCCTCTATTTACCAAATCATGGGAGCAAACTACACACACAAGTCAGAGTTAGTTATCAAAGTCCATCTTTAATTATATGAGCTCTATCACAATCCTGTGACTCTCAGATAAATTCAGTGTCTTTCAATGAATTCTCTGAGAGCCCCCTACACACTGCAGCTGAGTTCCTTTAATAGCAAAGAACACACATAGTCAGACAGCATCGGCATAATTCATTGTTCATCTTTGTCTCCTCTCTCAACCTCAGAACCATAAACCAATCCTCCATATCAACAGGCATATATCAAATTGTAATTTAGATACAACCAATTCTAAATACAACCAATGGACAAACTCACGCAGAGGAGAATGAGGCTATAGGTTAAGATAGAAACAACATTAGAGGGAGCATAGAATGATTCCAGACACTGCCACCCTCCTTTCCCCACTGGGAAAGGTAGGGAGTAAAAGATATGTTTACACATGATGACACTTTGACCTCTCCTCTCTCCGCGGCCCATGCAACTTAGTCTTGACATAGAACAGATAACTGCAACCTCGCCACAGTATTATACAAAAATACCTTTCTGATGAGAAGTAACTTACACACATTTGATGAATATAAAACATCTTACATATGTTACCAACAAATTCTGAATCTTCCACGACATATATTATAGCCGAGTCAAATTTATTTGAGCATGACATTTGTTAGAATATCCAGTAATTGTTCTGGATTTTAATTGTAGTCTGGAACATTGTGTTAAACAAATCTCTGGGCTGCTCATCCATCCAACACAACACCTCTGAAAGAAGCAGATATACTATGGCTGTCTTCCCACTCATCCCCATACTAAATCATAACAAGTGTCATCGGAGCAAGGAGGCGATATTTAAAGATGTTAACAATGTGACTCCATTCCTAACTTTTCCAGTTTGTAATGATGCCAGTTTAAATGTCGGTCCTCGCCTAACGGGAAATTAGAGAAGCTAAATCAAGCATTGCAAATGAAGGTTCACTGCACTTGTCAGCGCTAGATGGAAATTATTAATGCAATGTAAATATTTTCCCTCCAAGATGAGTGTGTCATCTATGTTTCCTGGTGTATTTCCTCTGATGGATAAAAGCAGTTCCGTGTTCCAGAAATGTCTCTGCACTGACAAGTTTGACAAATTATGATTTTTTTTCCCCTCACAATTTAAACTCATTTGTGTGTAGCCCTTTACACTCGTACCCTCAGGTTGAAAAATGCAGATTTGGCAGTGGCTGTGGCTATACAGTAATATGCTATAAATTACTTCAGAACTCAGGCTCAGCACTTAACAGTGCTGTATGGGTTTTGACTGACAGTCGTTTTGAACTTGAGCACTGCATGCGACAAGAAGCTGACCCCATCCAACCTGCTAATTGGGGAACTTTTGCAAATGTTTTCTTGTCTGAGTGAGGGAAATGCAGTAAATTAAGAGGACTCAGTGTATTTAAATACCTCTTTAATGTCATACAAGCAAGACAAACAGCCATGACTCCAAATGTGCACTGTGCACTTCACATTTCCATATGATATAACTCATGTCATTCCACAGGAGGTTGGTGGCATCTTAATCCGGGAGGACGGGCTCATGGTAATGGCTGGAACAGAATTCATGGAATGGTAGCAAATACATCAAACACATGGATGCCATTCCATTCACTGCGTCCCAGCCATTTATATGAGCTATCCTCCCCTCAGCAGCCTCCACTGTGTCATAGAGTATACAGTGCCAACGTTTATGTTCATTATATGTTATGGAAAGTTACAAGATGACGTGGCGTTATACCCTAGGTTGTTCTGAACAGAATGAGCTTATGTTTGTCTAAAATTTTTTGCGGAACACACACCTGAATACACGCATTACTCTTTTCTATGCACAACAAAATTATGATTGGTTTCTCTGAATTGCCCTGTGAACGCCCTACACTGTCAGATCATATTTTGTAACTTAGCTAGTCAGGTTGGCAAATAGAACAAGCTTTCAAATGATCTCCACCTGACCCAGATTGCAATTTATAATGGGGACGTTTATGGATTGCGTAAACAACAATAGTAATTGTGTGATGGCGGGGATGCAGGGCTGTGTTCCAAACAAGACAACTGCAGGGCTGTGTTCCAAACAAGACAACTGCAGGGCTGTGTTCCAAACAAGACAACTGCAGGGCTGTGTTCCAAACAAGACAACTGCAGGGCTGTGTTCCAAACAAGACAACTGCAGGGCTGTGTTCCAAACAAGACAACTGCAGGGCTGTGTTCCAAACAAGACAACTGCAGGGCTGTGTTCCAATCAAAACAACTGCAGGGCTGTGTTCCAAACAAGACAACTGCAGGGCTGTGTTCCAATCAAAACAACTGCAGGGCTGTGTTCCAATCAAAACAACTGCAGGGCTGTGTTCCAAACAAGACAACTGCAGGGCTGTGTTCCAATCAAAACAACTGCAGGGCTGTGTTCCAATCAAAACAACTGCAGGGCTGTGTTCCAAACAAGACAACTGCAGGGCTGTGTTCCAGACAAGACAACTGCAGGGCTGTGTTCCAAACAAGACAACTGCAGGGCTGTGTTTCAAACAAGACAACTGCAGGGCTGTATTCCAATCAAAACAACTGCAGGGCTGTGTTCCAAGCAAAACAACTACAAGTGTGTTTGCTCTAGCTTCTAGCTGCACAGCAAGGAGAGCTCAAAAAATCCCCTTGTAGTTGAAGACTTCTTTGAGTCATAGAAGTGCATAAGATAATTACTTAGAATCTTTGCACACTTTGGAGAGGTGTGTGGCCACATGGGAGACACTACTCCAACATGGGAGACACTACTTAGTGCTTTCTGTCAAACCCTGGTCAGTGTGTTGTCTTATGTTGCAGCTAACCCACATTATCCAGGAATATTCTTATCGTGTTACTGAATGTATTCAGAGTATTTTCAGATTTCGTTATCAACAAATGCGGCAAAAAGTACAGTAAATGTAAAATGCACATAACATCAACAGTGTAATGTTTGGATTCAGTCTTGTGTCAGGTGAACTGTTTGTCTAATAATTGTCCTATGACCTTCAAACTGTTCCCTTTCCATTACTACAATGCTTATTAATTTTCATACTTCTTCTGCAAGAAACAGTTCAATTTAGCCCAATCCATATAGGCCAATTTCCAGGAGTGTAAAGGGTTAACCGTGACTAGCTAGATAAGTGTGGTGCGAGGACTATTAAAATGAGAGCACATCAAATCAACCCTCAACTGTAGGTAAATGTGTTCATATTAATCTCACAACTTGGTTGACAGGGATGTACAAGTACCAGTCAAAAGTTTGGACACATCTACTCATTTTCTTAATTTTTTACTATTTTCTACATTGTAGAATAATAGTGAAGACATCAAAACTATGAAATAACATATATGGAAACATGTAGTAACTAAAAAAAGTGTTAAACAAATCAAAATATATTTGAGATTTGAGATTCTTCAAAGTACCCACCTTGAGAGTCACCTGGAATGCATTTCAATTAACAGGTGTGCCTTGTTAAAAGTTAATTTGTGCGTGTGAGCCAATCAGTTGTGTTGTGACAAGGTATGGGTGGTATACAGAAAATAGCCCTATTTGGGAAAATACCATGTCCCTATTATGGCAAGAACAGCTCAAATAAGCAAAGAGAAACAACAGTCCATCATGACTTTATAACATGAAGGTCAGTCAATGCGGAAAATTTCAAGAACTTTGAAAGTTTCAAGTGTAGTCGCAAAAACCATCAAGCGATATGATGAAACTGGCTCTCATGAGGACCGCCACATGAAAGGAAGACCCAGAGTTACCTCTGCTGCAGAGGATAAGTTCAGTAGAGTTACCGGCCTCAGAAAATGCAGCCCAAATAAATGCTTCACAGAGTTCAAGTAACAGACACATCTCAACATCATCTGTTCAGAGGAGACTGTGTGAATGAGTCCTTCATTGCTGCAAAGAAACCACTACTAAAGGACACCAATAAAAACAAGAGACTTGCTTGGGCCAAGAAACACGAGCAATGGACATTAGACCTGTGGAAATCTGTCCTTTGGTCTGATGAGTTCAAATGTGAGATTTATGGTTCTAACCGCCGTGTCTTTGTGAGATGCTGAGTAGGTGAACGGATGATCTCCGCAGGTGTGCTTCCAACGTGAAGCATGGAGGAGGAGGTGTGATGGTGGGGGGGGTGCTTTGCTGGTGACACTGTCAGTGATTTATTTAGAATAAACAGCATTCTGCAATGATTTGCCATCCCATCTGGTTTGCACTTATTGGGACTATCATTAGTTTTTCTACAGAACAATGACCCAAAACACACCTCCAGACTGTGTAAGGGCTATTTGACCAAGAAGAAAAGTGATGGAGTGCTGCATCAGATGACCTGGCCTCCACAATCACCCAAACTCAACCCAATTGAGATGGTTTGGGATGAGTTGGACCGCAGAGTGAAGGAAAAGCAGCCAACTAGTGCTCAGCATATGTGGGAACTCCTTCAAGAATGTTGGAAAAGCATTCCTCATGAAGCTGGTTGAGAAAATTCTAAGAGTGTGCAAAGCTGTCTTCAATCAAATCTATCAATCAAATGTATTTATAAAGCCCTTTTTCCATCAGCCAATGTCACAAAGTGCTATACAGAAACCCAGCCTAAAACCCCAAATGACAACAATGCAGATGTAGAAGCACGGTGGCTAGGAAAATCTCCCTAGAAAGGTATGAACCTAGGAAGAAACCTGGAGAGGAACCAGCATCTGAGGGGTGGGCAGTCGTCTTCTGGCTGTGCCAGGTGAAGATTATAACAGTATATTGGCAAGATGTTCAAACGTTCACAGATGACCAGCAGGGTCAAATAATAATCACAGTGGTTGTAGAGGGTGCAACAGGTCAGCACGTCAGGAGTAAATGTCAGTTGGCTTTTCATAGCCGGTCTTTCAGAGACTGCAGGTGGGGTAGAGAGAGAGTCGAAAACAGCAGGTCCGGGACAAGGTAGCACGTCCGGTGAACAGGTCAGGGTTCCATAGCCGCAGGGAGAACAGTTGAAACTGGAGCAGCAGCTACTTTGAAGAATCTCAAATATAACATATTTTGATATTTTTAACACTTTTTTTGTTACTCTATGATTCCATATGTGTTATTTCATAGTTTTGATGCCTTCACTATTATTCTACAATGTAGAAAATAGTAAATATAATGAAAAACTCTAGAATGAGTAGGTGTGTCCAATGTTTTGACTGGTACTGTACCAGTCCTTGATGGATGGAGAGGAAATTACATCATCAATATGAAACACTAGAGAAAGCGGAGGTTTAAAGTGCTACTCTAATCTGTTTTCCCTCACATGGTAAACCCACACAGACTTGTCTTCAGGGCTCCTGACACGTCCATTGATCAGGTGAGCTCTGTTAACACCAAACCCCTGGTCCTGTCTCCACTGTCTCAGCTCTATTAATTCCTCCCTGCAGTCTCCAAATGTGAACCAACAGGTTAAGACACAGAGTAATGAGGGGAGATAATCTGTGTTTATTTTGTTTGCCCATAATAGCTAAGACCACAAGGAAGATTATGTTTGCCCATCATAGCTTAGGCCACAAGTATGATTGTTTGCCCATCATAAGGCCAAATGGATGATTATGTTTGCCTATCATAGTTAAGGCCACAAGGATGATTATGTTTGCCTATCATAGTTAAGGCCACAAGGATGATTATGTTTGCCCATCATAGCTTAGGCCACAAGTATGATTGTTTGCCCATCATAAGGCCAAATGGATGATTATGTTTGCCTATCATAGTTAAGGCCACAAGGATGATTATGTTTGCCCATCATAGCTAAGGCCACAAGGATGATTGTTAGACCATCATAGTTAAGGCCACGCGGATGATTATGTTTGCCTATCATAGTTAAGGCCACAAGGATGATTATGTTTGCCCATCATAGCTAAGGCCACAAGGATGATTGTTAGACCATCATAGTTAAGGCCACGCGGATGATTATGTTTTCCCATCATAGTTAAGGCCACAAGGATGATTATGTTTGCCCATCATAGCTAAGGGATGGGGACATTTTGGCCACAGGGTTGTTCCGTGACAGCAGCTAATTTTTCCTCAGGTGGATGGATGTTGCTTTTCTGTCTGACTCACTCCGGTGGTGTGTTTTTTAAAGTCCTTAGTAGGGATAATGGTACTGTAGAGTGCTGGAGTGATGACCACATGTTAAAAAAATACTACCTAAAGATAGTGTAGATCACACCAGAGTATCAACACACTGGTCAATCACTGAGCAACAGACGTTGTGTTACAGTTATTCTCATCCCCTGACTGTAGAGTGGGAACAGATGTGTTGTTCTCTGCCAGAAAGTGGATAAGGTCCATTGGTAGATTCCATTCAAGGCACACATCCAATGGATCAGTGGTTCACCTTAATAATGTGTGTATTTGTGTGTGTGTGTGTGTGTACGTACTGCACAAGCTGTCAGCTCCCATCTTCCTATGATGTAGATCTGCATGGTGATCATTTGTGTCTGCTAACCATGATGGTCAGTGACTCAAAACAGTCCACACTTCAATCAAACAAGTTTAAAGAGTTTTACACTTTAAATTCCAATAACGCAGCAAGGCAGAAGTTAGGGGAGGGCTCGCCTCTGAAGCCCAGGCTTACTCACGTTAACGTTGAAAGCCTGTTAGAGGTTCTCTTCAGAAAGCAGTCTCACATGGGTGGTGTTCGGTAGATTCGAGATGGAAACTAGGAACGCATTGCCACTTATCAAACCAATCAAACATTTCGGATGGGCAGAGTTCCAAGGAGACGTTGTGTTTGTAAAAAATGTAATTGGACTTTCAACAATCTAGCAGGCACAAGATGCAAAGGAATATAGCATAGGCTACTAAGAGACGGACAAAGACCCGGACAAAGTAAGAAAGAAATTAAAAACAAAACACAAGGAAATGCCTCTCCTGGAGGGAAATGTAATTTCTACTCAAAGCCCATGAGTATGTGTTGAATGACACTGTTCTCATTTAAACTCAAAATCCAAACGTGAAATTCGTCAGACTTCCAATTCGCCAGACTCCAATAGAATAAGACAGGAGGCTGGCCACGCAAGATTAGGGGAGGGCTACAGAAGTCAGGGAATGACATTTCTAATTTATCCAAAATGGCTGTTCATGCTGCTGTCACATTTCACATCGATTCCCTCTGTCTGTGCTTCAACACATACATCTCCCAAGGGAAAAGCTGTTCTCTCTCGCCAGCTGCTTGAGAAGCCCTGCAGACGGTGAAGCAACCTGTCCGAGCTCACTGGGAGCTCACTGGGAGCTCACTGGGAGCTCACTGGGAGCTCAGAGACGTACCACTGCTGTTAGCAGGCTCATACCTCACCTCAGCATGGGACCGAGCCGGGCTTGTCTCATCTACCAATACTTTGACAGAACCTCAAACAGACAGGGGGAATCAGTGTATCCCCATGCAGATTGTAAACTAACACCATGTAAGTGTACAACCTCAGTCCAGAGCTCCAAATGGATGCTTGATGGTTTTGGCACTTTGCCGAACACAGAGTAGAAACTGTGGGAGCGAGAGAGGAAAAATACAGAAAATACTGTGAAATTCAAATCCTCCTCCTCCGCCTCCTCCTCCTGCCCCAGTAATGACACCCTGGGAAGAAAGTGAGGGAGAGAAGAGAGTAGAGAAAAAAAACTGTCATCTGCTTCCTTCCTAGGGCACTCATTTATTTGATAACCCCCTCCTCCTTCTATCTACGCTCCCTTATCTGAACTCCCCAACTCCCTCCCCATCAAACTTAGGCCTGTAAGAAACCCAAATCTCCAGTAATTTCGGCAGCCGATAAAGCGAGGCAGGAGAGGATGGATGGATATAAATGATTTGATTAGATAACTGATCTATTCAGTCATTACTCAGAGAGGAATTTTGTCCCTAATGAGATACGGGCTCATGAATATGTATTGCGACGCCTGCAAGGCGATAAATGGAAATCACTGTGGGACAATGGGAGTTTTGTTTGGAGAACATTTTCTCCTGGTGGTGGAGGAGCTCTCAAACAAGGCCACACACCTGTTGTTTTGTTTGGCTGGCAGTGACATCACATGGTGGTGGCTTAGAATCAATTACCCAGAATTCCCCAGTGTGGATATTGGGTGAATAATGAAATCGTAGTTCTGAATTAGCAAGGATGAGCCTTGAGTCGTGTGTGTGTGCGTGCATGCGTGAGTGTAAGAGTCTGCAGATTGTGCAGCCAGGGCTATGCTGCTTGGGTGTGCATATCCAACCAAAACAAGGAGATTAAAAGATCTGGGAGACAGATTGGAGTCGAATTGGGACACTGTCCCTATCCCATCCTTAGAGAAACAAAAAATGCGCCTCTAAGTTTTGATTAAAGGAACATTTGTTTTTTTTTGGAATGGAACAAAGAAAAGACTAAAGAGAGGATGAGTTTGAGGTTTTTGCTGAACTTGAAAGAACAAGAGATCATCCTGAATTGTTAGGTGTGGAGTAAGGTTGAGGATGGAGGTAGGTGTGGAGTAAGGTTGAGGATGGAGGTAGGTGTGGAGTAAGGTTGAGGATGGAGGTAGGTTTGGAGAAAGGTTGAGTATGGAGGTTTGGTGTGGAGGAAGGTTGAGGATGGAGGTAGGTGTGGAGTAAGGTTGAGGATGGAGGTAGGTGTGGAGTAAGGTTGAGGATGGAGGTAGGTGTGATGGAAGATGGAGTTAGGTGTGGAGTAAGGCTGAGGATGGAGGAAGGTGTGGAGTAAGGTTGAGGATGGAAGTAGGTGTGATGGAAGATGGAGGTAGGTGTGGAGTAAGGTTGAGGATGGAGGTAGGTGTGGAGTAAGGTTGAGGATGGAGGTTGGTGTGATGGAAGATGGAGGTAGGTGTGGAGTAAGGCTGATGGATGGAGGTAGGTGTGGAGTAAGGTTGAGGATGGAGGTAGTTGCGGAGTAAGGTTGACGATGTTAGGTAGGTGTGGAGTAAGGTTGGGGATGGAGGTAGGTGTGGAGTAAGGTTGGGGATGGAGGTAGGTGTGGAGTAAGGTTGAGGATGGAGGTAGTTGCAGAGTAAGGTTGAGGATGTTAGGTAGGTGTGGGGTAAGGTTGAGGATGTTAGGTAGGTGTGGAGTAAGGTTGAGGATGGAGGTAGGTGTGGAGTAAGGTTGTAGGTGTGGAGTAAGGTTAATAATGGAGGTAGGTGTGGAGTAAGTTTGAGGATGGAGGTAGGTGTGATGGAAGATGGAGTTAGGTGTGGAGTAAGGCTGAGAATGGAGGTTGGTGTAATGGAAGATGGAGGTAGGTGTGGAGTAAGGTTGGGGATGGAGGTAGGTGTGGAGTAAGGTTGAGGATGGAGGTAGTTGCAGAGTAAGGTTGAGGATGTTAGGTAGGTGTGGGGTAAGGTTGAGGATGTTAGGTAGGTGTGGAGTAAGGTTGAGGATGGAGTTAGGTGTGGAGTAAGGCTGAGAATGGAGGAAGGTGTGGATTAAGGTTGAGGATGGAAGTAGGTGTGATGGAAGATGGAGGTAGGTGTGGAGTAAGGTTGAGGATGGAGGTTGGTGTAATGGAAGATGGAGGTAGGTGTGGAGTAAGGCTGAGGATGGAGGTAGGTGTGCAGTAAGGTTGAGGATGGAAGTAGGTGTGATGGAAGATGGAGGTAGGTGTGGAGTAAGGTTGAGGATGGAGGTAGTTGCGGAGTAAGGTTGACGATGTTAGGTAGGTGTGGAGTAAGGTTGGGGATGGAGGTAGGTGTGGAGTAAGGTTGAGGATGGAGGTAGTTGCAGAGTAAGGTTGAGGATGTTAGGTAGGTGTGGGGTAAGGTTGAGGATGGAGGTAGGTGTGGAGTAAGGTTGAGGATGGAGGTAGGTGTGGAGTAAGGTTGAGGATAGAGGAAGGTGTGCAGTAAGGTTGAGGATAGAGGAAGGTGTGGAGTAAGGTTGTAGGTGTGGAGTAAGGTTGAGGATGGAGGTAGGTGTGGAGTCAGGTTGAGGATGGAGGTAGGTGTGGAGTAAGGCTGAGGATGGAGGTTGGTGTGATGGAAGATGGAGGTAGGTGTGGAGTAAGGTTGAGGATGGAGGTTGGTGTGATGGAAGATGGAGGTAGGTGTGGAGTAAGGTTGAGGATGGAGGTAGGTGTGGAGTAAGGTTGAGGATGGAGGTTGGTGTGATGGAAGATGGAGGTAGGTGTGGAGTAAGGTTGAGGATGGAGGTACGTAGATGTGGAGTAAGGTTGAGGATGGAGGTAGGTGTGAAGTAAGGTTGAGGATGTTAGGTAGGTGTGGAGTAAGGTTGAGGATGGAGGTAGGTGTGGAGTAAGGTTGTAGGTGTGGAGTAAGGTTAATAATGGAGGTAGGTGTGGAGTAAGGTTGAGGATGGAGGTAGGTGTGGAGTAAGGTTGAGGATGGAGGTAGTTGCGGAGTAAGGTTGACGATGTAAGGTTGAGGATGGAGGTAGTTGCGGAGTAAGGTTGACGATGTTAGGTAGGTGTGGAGTCAGGTTGAGGATGGAGGTAGGTGTGATGGAAGATGGAGGTAGGTGTGGAGTAAGGCTGAGGATGGAGGTAGGTGTGGAGTAAGGTTGAGGATGGCGGTAGGTGTGGAGTAAGGTTGAGGATGGAGAGTGTGATGGAAGGTGGAGGTAGGTGTGGAGTAAGGTTGAGGATGGAGGTTGGTGTGATGGAAGATGGAGGTAGGTGTGGAGTAAGGCTGAGGATGGAGGTAGGTGTGGAGTAAGGTTGGGGATGGAGGTAGGTGTGGAGTAAGGTTGGGGATGGAGGTAGGTGTGGAGTAAGGTTGAGGATGGAGGTAGTTGCGTAGTAAGGTTGAGGATGTTAGGTAGGCGTGGGGTAAGGTTGAGGATGGAGTAAGGTTGAGGATGGAGGTAGGTGTGGAGTAAGGTTGAGGATAGAGGAAGGTGTGGAGTAAGGTTGAGGATAGAGGAAGGTGTGGAGTAAGGTTGTAGGTGTGGAGTAAGGTTGAGGATGGAGGTAGGTGTGGAGTAAGGTTGAGGATGGAGGGTGTAATGGAAGATGGAGGTAAGTGTGGAGTAAGGTTGAGGATGGAGGTAGGTGTGGAGTCAGGTTGAGGATGGAGGTAGGTGTGGAGTAAGGCTGAGAATGGAGGTAGGTGTGATGGAAGATGGAGGTAGGTGTGGAGTAAGGCTGAGGATGGAGGTAGGTGTGGAGTAAGGTTGAGGATAGAGGAAGGTGTGGAGTAAGGTTGAGGATGGAGGTAGGTGTGGAGTAAGGTTGACAATGTTAGGTAGGTGTGGAGTAAGGTTGAGGATGTTAGGTAGGTGTGGAGTAAGGTTGAGGATAGAGGAAGGTGTGGAGTAAGGCTGAGAATGGAGGTAGGTGTGATGGAAGATGGAGGTAGGTGTGGAGTAAGGTTGAGGATGGAGGGTGTGATGGAAGATGGAGCTAGGTGTGGAGTAAGGTTGAGGATGGAGGTATGTGTGGAGTAAGGTTGAGGATGGAGGTAGGTGTGGAGTAAGGTTGAGGATGGAGGTAGGTGTGATGGAAGATGGAGGTAGGTGTGGAGTAAGGTTGAGGATGGAGGGTGTGATGGAAGATGGAGCTAGGTGTGGAGTAAGGTTGAGGATGGAGGTATGTGTGGAGTAAGGTTGAGGATGGAGGTAGGTGTGGAGTAAGGTTGAGGATGGAGTTAGGTGTGATGGAAGATGGAGGTAGTTGTGGAGTAAGGTTGAGGATGGAGGGTGTGATGGAAGATGGAGGTAGGTGTGAAGTAAGGTTGAGGATGGAGGTAGATGTGGAGTAAGGTTGAGGATGGAGGGTGTGATGGAAGATGGAGCTAGGTGTGGAGTAAGGTTGAGGA
Organism: Oncorhynchus keta; assembly: GCF_023373465.1. Lineage (NCBI taxonomy): Eukaryota > Metazoa > Chordata > Actinopteri > Salmoniformes > Salmonidae > Oncorhynchus > Oncorhynchus keta. The sequence goes on along the minus strand of NC_068422.1, from coordinate 74,175,911 downwards.
TGGAGGTATGTGTGGAGTACGGTTGAGGATGGAGGTAGGTGTGAAATAAGATTGAGGATGGAGGGTGTAATGGAAGATGGAGGTAGGTATGGAGCAAGGTTTAGGATGGAGGTAGGTGTGGAGTAAGGTTGAGGATAGAGGAAGGTGTGGAGTAAGGTTGAGGATAGAGGAAGGTGTGGAGTAAGGTTGTAGGTGTGGAGTAAGGTTGAGGATGGAGGTAGGTGTGAAGTAAGGTTGAGGATGGAGGTAGGTGTGCAGTAAGGTTGAGGATGGAAGTAGGTGTGGAGTAAGGTTGAGGATGGAGGTAGGTGTGGAGTAAGGTTGAGGATGGAGGGTGTGATGGAAGATGGAGGTAGGTGTGGAGTAAGGTTTAGGATGGAGGTAGGTGTGGAGTAAGGCTGAGGATGGAGGTTGGTGTGATGGAAGATGGAGGTAGGTGTGGAGTAAGGCTGAGGATGGAGGTAGGTGTGCAGTAAGGTTGAGGATGGAAGTAGGTGTGATGGAAGATGGAGGTAGGTGTGGAGTAAGGTTGAGGATGGAGGTAGGTGTGGAGTAAGGTTGAGGATGGCGGTAGGTGTGAAGATAGGTTGAGGATGGAGATAGGTGTGGAGTAAGTTTGAGGATGTTAGGTAGGTGTGGAGTAAGGTTGAGGATGGAGGTAGGTGTGGAGTAAGTTTGAGGATGGATGTAAGTGTGGAGTAAGGTTGAGGATGGAGGTACGTGTGATGGAAGATGGAGGTAGGTGTGGAGTAAGGTTGAGGGTGGAGGTAGGTGTGGAGTAAGGTTGAGGATGGAAGTAGGTGTGGAGTAAGGTTGAGGATGGAGGGTGTGATGGAAGATGGAGGTAGGTGTGAAGTAAGGTTGAGGATGGAGGTAGGTGTGGAGTTAGGTTGAGGATGGAGGGTGTGATGGAAGATGGAGCTAGGTGTGGAGTAAGGTTGAGGATGGAGGTATGTGGAGTAAGGTTGAGGATGGAGGTAGGTGTGGAGTAAGGTTGAGGATGGAGGTAGGTGTGGAGTAAGGTTGAGGATGGATGTAAGTGGGGAGTAAGGTTGAGGATGGAGGTACGTGTGATGGAAGATGGAGGTAGGTGTGGAGTAAGGTTGAGGATGGAGGTAGGTGTGGAGTAAGGTTGAGGATGGAGGTAGGTGTGGAGTAAGGTTGAGGATGGAGGTAGGTGTGGAGTAAGGTTGAGGATGGAGATAGGTGTGGAGTAAGGTTGAGGATGGAGGGTGTGATGGAAGATGTAGGTAGGTGTGAAGTAAGGTTGAGGATGGAGGTAGGTGTGGAGTAAGGTTGAGGATGGAGGGTGTGTTGGAAGATGGAGCTCGGTGTGGAGTAAGGTTGAGGATGTAGGGTGTGATGGAAGATGGAGGTAGGTGTGGAGTAAGGTTGAGGATGGAGGGTTTGATGGAAGATGGAGGTCGGTGTGGAGTAAGGTTGAGGATGGAGGTAGGTGTGGAGTAAGGTTGAGGATGGAGGGTGTGATGAAAGCTGGAGGTTGGTGTGGAGTAAGGTTGAGGATGGAGGTAGGTGTGGAGTAAGGTTGAGGATGGAGGTAGGTGTGGAGTAAGGTTGAGGATGGAGGTAGGTGTGGAGTAAGGTTGAGGATGGAGGTAGGTGTGGAGTAAAGTTGAGGATGGAGTTAAGTGTGATGGAAGATGGAGGTAGGTGTGGAGTAAGGTTGAGGATGGAGGTAGGTATGGAGTAAAGTTGAGGATGGAGGTAGGTGTGATGGAAGATGGAGGTAGGTGTGGAGTAAGGTTCAGGATAGAGGGTGTGATGGAGTTGAAGATTTGGGGAACTGAATTCATGGAAGTGGGGGAGTTTTTCCCCTTTTCTCCATTGTGCGTGGATGGTTTTTGGCTTCTAGCATCTGTCAGTGTGGCACCTGGCAGCTGCTTTTGAGTTTTTGGGATTTAGATGCTTCCTCCCTAATTTCCTCTGTGTTCTTAGACAGGTGTGGAGAAGGAGCCTGCCAAATGACTGGCTTTAAGTTCTGTTTATATTTAATCTGCAGACACTTCTTCTGTTTCAGGAGATGAGATGGAGATGGGGATGCTGTTACCTTGTCCAGCTTATCTGCTTATTCCCTGATTTTGCCCTATTGCGCTTTTAGCTGAATGGTCTCGAGTGAGAATGACAGTGAGACGAATAGGAGGCGTCATTTGATTGTAACACCGATTTTAAATTGAATTTGGGTAATAATTAAACGTTAGGTAATTATTCGATAAATAGCATGTCATCACATTAATGATAGTCACGTCACAACACCCCCCTCTCAAAGCCTTTCCAAGCCAATCATTAATCACACGCTAGCATTCATGTGGTGATATTAACAATGGTATTCATCATAATGACGTTTGTCTTTTCCTTTGGCTTTGTTTAGTGTCTCTGCCCACCCTGTTGTCTCTGCCAACCTGTCTCTACCCTACTATTGGGTGAGGCTAGCATATGGCGTCCTGACATGCATCACGCTCCTCTAGCTAGCTAGTGTACAGTAGCACTTAGTCTCTGTAAGCTGCTGTACACGGCCTGCCTCCTGTCTCCTGCCTCCACTCTCATCTGTTTGTCTAATTTTAACAGAGCTGGATGTGGAACAGATTAATACAGACGAGATGACAGGACACACATACATTATACACCCAGATGTTGAGTGTGACAAGGTTGGCATTTGACAGCAAATTAATGCACAAGTAAGCACACTCACACATTGTCATGCACACAGGCACAAGTGGGGATACACACAGATGAGCATGCACATACACACACACACACACACACACACACACACACACACACACACACACACACACTGCACACATACTTACACCCGATGTCAAAAACAATTCTTTGCCTCCCACGCTTAGAGGGACGCTTGTGAAAACTCGCCCATGTCATCGATGCTAAATAGATTTTAAGCAAAGAAATGCAATGTGCCACGAGAGAACGAGTGTTGCAGAGTTAGCTGCAAGACACTGTTTCTTACCAGCTAAGGGAAGAAGAGGGAAAGTCTGGTCATGAGAAGTAGAGTTGAGAAGAGAGGCAGTCAGGAATGTAAAAGAAGATAATGGAAGTTTGTTCATAAACCAAAAACGAAGCCATTCACTTTCTAACATGCCAAAGTCAAAACTAGATAACTGCTTGAAAGCAGTCACTGTGAAACCGATGGACCCTCCCATTATGAGAGGAGCACAATATGTGTCCATTGTTTTCCCCCTGACCCTGCTGACCTGAGAGGCAATATTTAAAAGCCTTGAACCAATTTCATGGCTGATCTGCCCAAACGGAGGGCCCACGACAGGCCAATTCCTTCCCGGATGAGAAGCTTGGCCCTGGGGTCTGGGGCCTCTGACAGTGGGCTCACATCCAACACGTAATGTCCCTATTTAACAGGTCAAGAGCAAATTGAAATGGACCTCAGGGAGATGCCTAATCTAGCATTAAGAAGCCGGTAACGCCGTTATAAATATTCATAAATGTCCTTGTGAATTGAGAAGTGCATCTGTATTATAACTGTGAGATCAGATCTCCTCCTCCTTACCTTTGTTCAAGGATGAAAAAAAAGAAAGTGAAAGTCTGTTAAGTCATGCAATTAACCAGAGATAGACAGAGTAAAGTCTTCTGTGAGCACTATTGAGCACTGTCATCACTAGCTGGTAAAATTCCACATTCAGAAGTGAGATTCAAGACATGAAAGTAAAAGTGGATAAAAGAGGAAGATAGGAGGAAGTGTACAGAAAATAACAAAAATAAATATGTTTGGATTCTGACAGACAGACACAGGGAGATGGCTAAATATGAATATGTTACAGAGGTCTTGGTTTAGGAGTGTAGGCAGATGGTGACATATGTTAGCCTTGGTTGTCTTAAGTGTATTCACGGGAGCATTACGTTTGGACAGGAGTTGTCATTGTTCAGCCATGAGAGTAGAGAACTCCACTGAGTAGACCTCAGACATGCACTCATGCAAGTGTTCACACACACACACAAACACACACACATGCAAGTGTTCACACACACACATGCCAAGTACCTATCTGAATTTTGTGCTCAGTTGCTTCTCTTCCCCGGGTCACCAAACTCTCTAACTGACGTATAGCACCTGTTTAAAAGTATTAGACTACACTTAGGAATTATATGAATATTTCATGTAATTAATATTTACTGTTGTTTCTAGTGCTATTAATCATTACAGCCAATTATATCCATAATACTCCATCCTGTCAAGCTATTTCCCACAAAAATGTTGTGTTAACCTGGCCCACCATCTCTAAATGAAATCTAATTTTGCTGCAACATGGAAAACTAATTCATTGGAGTGATTTCCGTGCACAGAAAATGCCAAAATTCAGGACGGAATTGCATGCTTGGCATTGACAAATGCGCCTTTTGCTCGCCACGCTGGACTACAGTGAGATAATTAATTTGGAGCAGATGTTTTGTTACCGAATAGCATATTTTAATCAGGCCCACGTTTCTGCCTTTCCCCGGAGTAGCACTGTTCCTGTCCGCTTGGTCAGACCTGACTGGCTGGTTTAGGCTGGCACTGATTAATGAGATAGAGGGACTGTGACTCACCGCAGTATGCCCCAACCAATGCTGTCTCACAGACGACACACTACCAGCAAAGCTATGATGTCATCTACGAAGTCTAAAACCATGAAGATTGGGATGAGAAAGAGATGGTTTGTCTAAATGTGGTGAAGAGATAGAGAACAAGGTCTGGTTGTACACACTTTTTCCCTCTGAAATGCATTAGTAATAAGCATGTAAAAAATGTATTCAAGTATTTTTATCTACTTCTTGCACAGTGATTTTAGGATATTTTACTGCACTTAATTAAGTGCTTGAATATGGCATCAAATGGGACTTCCATATATTTTTTTTCAATGTACTCAACCAAAAGATCCATAAAGAAAATAATTCATTGAAAGTTGAGAAGAGAGTGTAGAGCCAGGCAAAGCTGATTCTGAATGTCATTAGTATGTATTTATTCTGCGACAGAGAGCAGAGAGAAAGAGTGGCGGCTGCGTTATTATTAACTAATACCGACTCTTATTAAAGTGTATAACAGGGAAGTGACTGCTTGAGCTCATCCAAATGAACATCATGAGGTTCTCTCTCTCTCTCTCTCTCTCTCTCTCTCTCTCTCTCTCTCTCTCTCTCTCTCTCTCTCTCTCTCTCTCTCTCTCTCTCTCTCTCTCTCTCTCTCTCCTATTGAATTAGTCTGGGGGAAACAACTGACTATCTGAACAGCTAATTGGTGGGTATCTGTGGTGGGAGGACCCAGGGACCATGTCCTGTTATGTAGCTAATGGGGATCAGTCATTAAGTGTCCTGTCATGGGCTCTGATATGCCCTCCCTCTGTGGAGACTGTTCTTAGACCAGGACACAATACGGCCCTGGTGGAATACTTTATACAATGCATTCCTTACTTTCTTGAGGTAAAGACTGTTCTGTTTGGGATAAGAGAGGTGAAAGCAAGGTTTATAACCTATTGCTTTCCCAGTATTCTGAGCAGAGAGATGCGAATTAGATGGTACTTTTGAACCTCTATCATAAGGTTAATAAACTGTCCTTACTGCTGGTGCAAGATGATGGCAACTTCAATGCAAATGTGTTTGGAGCTGACAATTATAGTCTCTGAGCTGAAATTGATCCAGTCAATTGTGTCTAAACCAACGTTGTGTGTATGAATGCTTCTCTCTAGCTTGTCTGAGTGTTAATGCTATGCCTGCTATTGTGTCAGAGGAATCACATCTAAGTAAACATGCATTGCTAAAGCACAAGTTTAGAATGTTGTTGTCCTCTGAAGAACCATCCCAGAGTTTGAAGCCTTGACCACCTCTGCCAAGAAGAAAGCCCTATGGGCTTTTGGTGTGAAGCCCAATCCACTTTTCTGCTGATTCGTCAGTCTCCAAATGCAAGAGATCCCTCCTTCCTCTCCTACCCTGAGAACAGCCTAGGAATCAGAGCAAAAATGGGCAATCTGTGCCACTGTATTTACCTGAACACCGTAACCACCTTATCCCCTTATCTGTGTGTGTGTGTGTGCGTGCGTGTGTGTGTGTGTGTGTGTGTGTGTGTGTGTGTGTGTGTGTGTGTGTGTGTGTGTGTGTGTGTGTGTGTGTGTGTGTGTGTGTGTGTGTGTGTGTCTGGCAGGTAAAGCGGCCAATTCACTTTCATGTTTTTCTTTCCAGTAGCCTACAGTACCTACTACTATAAAGAACATGGACCTCGTCCTTTATCGACTCACATTAGGTCTTTGTTGTTTAATGCTGTTAACTTATGTAACAGGCATGGGGGGCAAATACTGTTTAAACGGGGTTGTGTGAATCCTCTATTAATGCATTCACTTGATAGCAAAAAAAAAGCATGACTGTTTCCCTTATTGCTTCCATTCTTTGCTGAGGAAAGGTATGACATGTTTATTTATCCTGGAGACGTACATTCTCAGTTTCTCCATAACTACATGAAATGGCTGCTCTATAACATCTGTAAATGTACTGTAATGTTATTTCAAGGCAGAGTTGACATCTGTGTTGATTCTCCAATAACTTTTTTCTGCTACCACTTACATTTACATTTACATTTAAGTCATTTAGCAGACGCTCTTATCCAGAGCGACTTACAAATTGGTGCATACACCTTATGACAACCAGTGGAACAGCCACTTGCATCTAAATCTTGTTGGGGGGAGAAGGATTACCTACCCTTACTTACCCTATCCTAGGTATTCCTTGAAGAGGTGGGGTTTCAGGTGTCTCCGGAAGGTGGTGATTGACTCCGCTGTCCTGGCGTCGTGAGGGAGTTTGTTCCACCATTGGGGGCCAGAGCAGCGAACAGTTTTGACTGGGCTGAGCGGGAACTGTACTTCCTCAGTGGTAGGGAGGCGAGCAGGCCAGAGGTGGATGAACGCAGTGCCCTTGTTTGGGTGTAGGGCCTGATCAGAGCCTGGAGGTACTGAGGTGCCGTTCCCCTCACAGCTCCGTAGGCGAGCACCATGGTCTTGTAGCGGATGCGAGCTTCAACTGGAAGCCAGTGGAGAGAGCGGAGGAGCGGGGTGACGTGAGAGAACTTGGGAAGGTTGAACACCAGACGGGCTGCGGCGTTCTGGATGAGTTGTAGGGGTTTAATGGCACAGGCAGGGAGCCCAGCCAACAGCGAGTTGCAGTAATCAAGACGGGAGATGACAAGTGCCTGGATTAGGACCTGCGCCGCTTCCTGTGTGAGGCAGGGTCGTACTCTGCGGATGTTGTAGAGCATGAACCTACAGGAACGGGACACCGCCTTGATGTTAGTTGAGAACGTCAGGGTGTTGTCCAGGATCACGCCAAGGTTCTTAGCGCTCTGGGAGGAGGACACAATGGAGTTGTCAACCGTGATGGCGAGATCATGGAACGGGCAGTCCTTCCCCGGGAGGAAGAGGAGCTCCGTCTTGCTGAGGTTCAGCTTGAGGTGGTGATCCGTCATCCACACTGATATGTCTGCCAGACATGCAGAGATGCGATTCGCCACCTGGTCATCAGAAGGGGGAAAGGAGAAGATTAATTGTGTGTCGTCTGCATAGCAATGATAGGAGAGACCATGTGAGGTTATGACAGAGCCAAGTGACTTGGTGTATAGCGAGAATAAGAGAGGGCCTAGAACAGAGCCCTGGGGGACACCAGTGGTGAGAGCGCGTGGTGAGGAGACAGATTCTCGCCACGCCACCTGGTAGGAGCGACCTGTCAGGTAGGACGCAATCAAGCGTGGGCCGCGCCGGAGATGCCCAACTCGGAGAGGGTGGAGAGGAGGATCTGATGGTTCACAGTATCGAAGGCAGCCGATAGGTCTAGAAGGATGAGAGCAGAGGAGAGAGAGTTAGCTTTAGCAGTGCGGAGCGCCTCCGTGATACAGAGAAGAGCAGTCTCAGTTGAATGACTAGTCTTGAAACCTGACTGGTTTGGATCAAGAAGGTCATTCTGAGAGAGATAGCGGTAGAGCTGGCCAAGGACGGCACGCTCAAGAGTTTTGGAGAGAAAAGAGAGAAGGGATACTGGTCTGTAGTTGTTGACATCGGAGGGATCGAGTGTAGGTTTTTTCAGAAGGGGTGCAACTCTCGCTCTCTTGAAGACGGGAGGGACGTAGCCAGCGGTCAGGGATGAGTTGATGAGCGAGGTGAGGTAAGGGAGAAGGTCTCCGGAAATGGTCTGAGAAGAGAGGAGGGGATAGGGTCAAGCGGGCAGGTTGTTGGGCGGCCGGCCGTCACAAGACGCGAGATTTCATCTGGAGAGAGAGGGAGAAAGAGGTCAGAGCATAGGGTAGGGCAGTGTGAGCAGAACCAGCGGTGTCGTTTGACTTAGCAAACGAGGATCGGATGTCATCGACCTTCTTTTCAAAATGGTTGACGAAGTCATCTGCAGAGAGGGAGGAGGGAGGGGGGAGGATTCAGGAGGGAGGAGAAGGTGGCAAAGAGCTTCCTAGGGTTAGAGGCAGATGCTTGGAACTTAGAATGGTAGAAAGTGGCTTTAGCAGCAGAGACAGAGGAGGAAAATGTAGAGAGGAGGGAGTGAAAGGATGCCAGGTCCGCAGGGAGGCGAGTTTTCCTCCATTTCCGCTCGGCTGCCCGGAGCCCTGTTCTGTGAGCTCGCAATGAGTCGTCGAGCCACGGAGCGGGAGGGAGGACCGAGCCGGCCTGGAGGATAGGGGACATAGGGAGTCAAAGGATGCAGTAAGGGAGGAGAGGAGGGTTGAGGAGGCAGAATCAGGAGATAGGTTGGAGAAAGTTTGAGCAGAGGGAAGAGAAGATAGGATGGAAGAGGAGAGAGTAGCGGGGGAGAGAGAGCGAAGGTTGGGACGGCGCGATACCATCCAGTAGAGGCAGTGTGGGAAGTGTTGGATGAGAGCGAGAGGGAAAAGGATACAAGGTAGTGGTCGGAGACTTGGAGGAGTTGCAATGAGGTTAGTGGAAGAACAGCATCTAGTAAAGATGAGGTCAAGCGTATTGCCTGCCTTGTGAGTAGGGGGAAGGTGAGAGGGTGAGGTCAAAGAGGAGAGGAGTGGAAAGAAGGAGGCAGAGAGGAATGAGTCAAAGGTAGACGTGGGGAGGTTGAAGTCGCCCAGAACTGTGAGAGGTGAGCCGTCCTCAGGAAAGGAGCTTATCAAGGCATCAAGCTCATTGATGAACTCTCCAAGGGAACCTGGAGGGCGATAAATGATAAGGATGTTAAGCTTGAAAGGGCTGGTAACTGTGACAGCATGGAATTCAAAGGAGGCAATAGACAGATGGGTAAGGGGAGAAAGAGAAAGACCACTTGGGAGAGATGAGGATCCCGGTGCCACCACCCCGCTGACCAGAAGCTCTCGGGGTGTGCGAGAACACGTGGGCGGACGAGGAGAGAGCAGTAGGAGTAGCAGTGTTATCTGTGGTGATCCATGTTTCCGTCAGTGCCAAGAAGTCAAGGGACTGGAGGGAGGCATAGGCTGAGATGAACTCTGCCTTGTTGGCCGCAGATTGGCAGTTCCAGAGGCTACCGGAGACCTGGAACTCCACGTGGGTCGTACGCGCTGGGACCACCAGGTTAGGGTGGTCGCGGCCACGCGGTGTGGAGCGTTTGTATGGTCTGTGCAGAGAGGAGAGAACAGGGATAGACAGACACATAGTTGACAGGCTACAGAAAAGGCTACGCTAATGCAAGGAAATTGGAATGACAAGCGGACTACACGTCTCGAATGTTCATCCATAGTTAATCCAGAGATCCTGTGTTTTATCTTTATTTCTGTTTCCGTATCAAACTGTCATAATAATCATCTTCAAGTTAGACAGCAGATATGACTAACCTACCGTCGCGGCTGCAGTGGTAGCAGGCGGAGATTCTAATGTGTTCATTAAATTGGAAAGCAAACAAATCGGTGCGGGAGTGGTTCCTGTCATTAATTGAGTAGTGTAGGGGGGGCTGCAGCTTGCGTTGCTAAGGTAATGATATGTGGCGCGTGTGTCATTAAGCCAATAAATTCAGGTGTTACCGGTCATTAACCCTAATGGCAAAGTTGTGTGAAGCGGCAAACTTATCATCTTAGCGCCGTAGCTAATGAACAGATTGGACTCAGTGTTCCCAACACACGCAATCTCTCTCTTTCTTTCGCTCTCTCTCGTTCTTTCTCAGGATGATGGAGAAGAGATTCAGCAGGGATGGGATGTGAGGAGAGAGCGGTGGATGTAGCAAAACAGGCTAGATAAAGTCTCATGCACTTTCAAAATTGTGTTTTAAATCAACATTTTCATTTGTTAGTTTTTTTTTCTTGATTGGTGCCTTTAAAATCACTCCTAACTCATGGCTTCATTACTCCAGGAGATAAGACATGACATTCAGAAACATATGAATCACATCAGGAAAGGAAATATGATTGCCTTGCTGGGAATGTTGCGTGGAGGGGGGTACTGCATGATGGCCTGTGGGAGGGATACCAGTGGTAAGGACTATATAATTGAAGTAGTGGTCTCTCAGTATCTGAGGGAGCAGATTGACACACTCCCGAATCTCAGAGAGCCCCATAAATCTATTTTTTATGAACGGAGCAGCCCACTGATGACGTCATTCACTTTTAAATTCAATTTCTGAGTTGATGAGCGGCTGATTGAGACCCTACACTCTGGGGAGGCTTGGTCAGAGCACTCTGTCCTGACATAGAGGGAGAGTGGCTCAGAGGATGCGGAATGGAGAGTGCCTGACACTGTGGGAGAGTGATTCGTACATAAGGGGTCTGTACTAGTGGGGAGGGTGATTTTAACATAGGGCAAAAGGAGGTCTGTACATGGGTCAACAGTAGATCTATGGATGGAGAGAGAGTGATAGAGGTTCTGAGGATAGTGGTGGAGGGTATCTGACATAGGAGAAAGTGGTTCTTAACCAGGGCTCTGAAGGGACCATCACAATCAACGATCAGTCACTTTCATCACAGTCAAGTGACCTTTCCCATTCTCTTCCCTGGAAAATATAGAACAACTCCTCCCAGGAAGATCATCCATGTTGTTGGGGGTTTGTGGAAGTCATAGCTGTGACCTTCCATAATGTATTCCCTCTGGATGACAGTTACATAATGATGGGTGACACACTGACACATCACTCTGCAAAACACAGAAGAAAGCTGGGAACACTGAATGACCCTTGAATTGATAGATCTGAGTTACTGATTGGATGAAGAATCCATCCACTTCTCATCACAGTCTGAAATCTTTTTCTGATTAGAATGCTAAACATAAAACTAGAAGTGGAATGGGAAATTCCCTTTGGAATCACTTTACAGAAAAACAAATTACACAACATCACCTAATACCTACATGCAAAGATAAGAGCATGATATACAAGCTGTATTACAGCAATATCTAGACACATCTATTTAGTAAGCCTGCAAATAAACAGTTTCTTCTCTTTAAGTCTAAAACAAGCTAGAGAGAGAGAGAGAGATAGATGGGGGGGGGACACAGATGGCAGCATGAAACCACCCAACACCACCACACAACCATAAGCCACTGTCAAACCTCATGCTCCGGCACTTATAACATGCAATGCAACTGTTGGCTAAATAACAAACACTGTTAACATGTTCTCCCCATCATGTTCCAAGGGAATCTGTATTCCAAAAACTAACAGCGGATTTGACAGCTCTGGCAGCAGCAGCACGTCCATATCCAAAGCTGACTGAAGGTTGATTTGAAAACCCAGCTCAGCCCGGCGTAGGTCTAATGCTGTGTGATATGAACAGGAAGAGAGAGTTTGTACTATAGCCTATCTGGGCCTCTAGATTAAATGGTGCTATTCTATAACATTTGATGAAAGTAGAAGCCATGCAGTGTATGAGGCCCTGCTAAAGTGGATAGGGCATTAGCTTTCTGTTCACTCTGCCCTAACCCCAATCAATAACGTAATCCAATGAACCTCTGTCTTAGCTGTTTACCCGTTGTTGTCTCCCAATCAACATCTGTGATTGCTTTATGCCTCCCTCTAATGTCTATATGCCTTGTATACTGTTGTTTAGGGTAGCTCTCATTGTTTTGTTTTACTGCGGAGCTCCTAGACCCGCTCTCCCTGCCTCGGTTAGCACCCTTGCCCCACCCCCACATATGCGGAGACCCCACCTAGCTTAACTGGCGCTTCCAGAGATGCAGCCTCTCTCATTGTCACTCAATGCCTAGGTTTACCTCCACAGTACTCGCACCCTACCCTAACCTGGTCTGCGCATTATGCCCTGAATCTATCCTACCATTCCCAGAAGTCTGCTCTGTTTCCGAACACACTAGACGACCAGTCCTTATAGCCTTTAGCCGTACCCTTATCCTACTCCTCCTATGTTCCTCTGGTGATGTAGAGGTTAACCCAGGCCCTGTGTGTCCCCAGGCGCTCTCATTTGTTGACTTTTGTAACCGGAAAAGCCTTGGGTTCATGCATGTTACCATCAGAAGATTCTGAAAATTCTGAAATTTCCATCCCCAATTACAATATTTTCCGTCAAGATAGAACTGCTAAAGATGGCGGAGTTGCAATCTACTGGAGATAGCCTGTAGAGTTCTGTCCTACTATCCAGGTCTATGTCCAAACAGTTAGAGCTACTACTTTTAAAATCCATCTCTCCAGAAATAAGTCCCTCACTGTTGCCTCTTGTTATAGACCCCCCTCGGCTCCAAGCTGTGCCCTGGACAGTGAATTGATTGCCCCCCATCTATCGTCAGAGTTTGTACTGTTAGGTGACCTAAACTGGGATAGGCTTAACACCCCAGCCGTCCTACAATCTAAACTAGATGCCTCACACAAATTATCAAGGAACCTACCAGGTACAACCCCAAATCCGTAAACATGGGCACCCTCATAGATATCATCCTGACCAACTTGCCCTCTAAATACACCTCTGCTGTTTTCATCCAGGATCTCAGCGATCACTGCCTCACTGCCTGCGTCCGTTATGGGTCTGCGGTCAGACGACCACCCCTTATCGCTGTCAAACACTCCCTTAAACACTTCAGCGAGCCGGCCTTTGTAATCGACCTGACCCGGGTATCCTGGAAGGATATTGATCTCATCCCGTCAGTAGAGGATGCCTGGTGGTTCTTCAAAGTACCTTCTTCACCATCTTAAATAAGCACGCCACTTTAAAAAAATTCAGAACTAAGAACAGATATAGCCCTTGGTTCACTCCAGACCTGACTGCCATCGACCAGCACAAAAACATCCTGTGGCGTACTGCACTAGCGTCGAAAAGTTCCTGCGATATGCAACTTTTCAGGGAAGTCAGGAACCAACATACGCAATCAGTTAGGTAACCTAAGGCTAGCTTTTTCAAACAGAAATGTGCATCCTGCAGCACTAATTCCAAAACGTTTTGGGACACTGTTAAGTCTTTGGAGAATAAGAGCACCTCCTCCCAGCTGCCCACTGCACTGAGGCTAGGAAACACTGTCACCACCGATAACTCTATGATAATCGAGAATTTCAATAAGCATTTCTCTACGGCTGGCCACACCTTCCACCTGGCTACCCCAACCCAGCAAACTGCTCTGCACCCCCCACAGCAACTGGCCCAAGACCCCCCCCCCCTGCTTCTTCTTCACCCAAATTCAGACAGCTGATGTCCTGAAAGAGCTGCAGAACCTGGATCACTACAAATCAGCTGGGCTTGACAATCTGGACCCTCTCTTCCTTAATTTATCCGCCGCCATTGTCGCCACCCCTATTACTAGTCTGTTCAACCTCTCTTTCGCATCGTCTGAGATTCCTAAAGATTTGAAAGCGGCCGTGATCATCCCCCTCTTCAAAGGGTGAGACACTCTAGACCCAAACTGTTACAGACTGTTATCCATCCTGCCCTGCCTTTCTAAAAGTCTTCAAAAGCCAAGTGAACAAACAGATCACCGACCATCTCGAATCCCACCGTACCTTCTCCACTGTGCAATCTGGTTTCCGAGCTGGTCACGGGTGTACGTCAACCACACTCAAGGTCCTAAACGATATCATAACTACCATTGATTAAAAAAACAGTACTGTGCAGCCGTCTTCATCGAACTGGCCAAAGCTTTCGACTCTGTCAATCACCACATTCTTATCGACAGACCCAACGGCCTTGGTTTCTCTAATGACTGCCTCGCCTGGTTCACTAACTATTTCTCAGATAGAGTTCAGTGTGTCAAATCGGAGGGCCTGTTGTCCGGACCTCTGGCAGTGTCTATGTTGGAGACTTATATCTCCCTCAATAAGTTCAAGCATCGGCTGTCAGAGCAGCTTACTGATCACTGCAGCTGTACAAAGCCCATCTGTAAATAGCCCATCCAACCTTCTACCTTCCTCATCCTCATATTTGTTTTTTGTTTTTACTGCACACCAGTATTTCTATTTGCTCATCCTCATCTGCACATCCATCACTCCAGTGTTAATTGCTAAATTGGAATTATTTCGCCACTATGGCCAATTTATTTCCTTACCTCCTTACTTAACTTGCACACACTGTATACAGATTTTCTATTGTGTTATTGACTGTACGTTTGTTTATCCCATGTGTAACGCTGTGTTGTTGTTTTTGTCGCACTGCTTTGCTTTATCTTGGCCATGTCGCAGTTGTAAATGAGAACTTGTTCTCAACTGGCCCACCTGGAAAAATAAAGGTGAAATAAAAATCTTGCGATACTGAGTTGTAGAGCCAGTGTATTACATTACAATGGGGCATCAGTCATATTATATTACATGAACAAATTGATCTTCTACAGGTTTTCTTTTATCCATCTGTCCGTCCATCCATATGTCTGTCTCACTCTGTCTTTCTTTCTTTCTATCTCTCCCGGTCTATCTCTCTCATTCTCTCCCTTCCTGTCAGATTGCCACAAATTGTGGCCAAACACTATTAGAGTTTTTTCTTCCCCCTCACCAGTCTGTCAATGGCCCATTAGTGATTATGTGTGTATGTTAAGCCGGGCGTACACTACACATTTCTGGCGCCGATTTAGCTCTCCCAGACAGGTTTTTGAGATTGTACATGAATCCCCATGTTGTTGCCTATTCGTGCCTATCACAACGTTCATTTAATATGCGCTGGTCAGATACACAATCTGAGGGCTACCGGTCTCGTCTTTCAGCCATCTCAATATTTTCAAACATCCCATTGGGCAAAAAGTGTTTGAATCATCCTTGTTTTCACATCATTTAAACCCCCCCAAAAAGCAATGTGAGGATGTTGAATCATCCTTGTTTTCACATCATTTAAACCCCCAAAAAGCAATGTGAGGATGTTGAATCATCCTTGTTTTCACATCATTTAAACCCCCCCAAAAAGCAATGTGAGGATGTTGAATCATCCTTGTTTTCACATCATTTAAACCCCCAAAAAGCAATGTGAGGACGTTGAATCATCCTTGTTTTCACATCATTTAAACCCCCAAAAAGCAATGTGAGGATGTTGAATCATCCTTGTTTTCACATCATTTAAACCCCCAAAAAAGCAATGTGAGGATGTTGAATCATCCTTGTTTTCACATCATTTAAACCCCCAAAAAGCAATGTGAGGATGTTGAATCATCCTTGTTTTCACATCATTTAAACCCCCCAAAAAGCAATGTGAGGATGTTGAATCATCCTTGTTTTCACATCATTTAAACCCCCAAAAAGCAATGTGAGGATGTTGAATCATCCTTGTTTTCACATCATTTAAACCCCCAAAAAGCAATGTGAGGATGTTGAATCATCCTTGTTTTCACATCATTTAAACCCCCAAAAAGCAATGTGAGGACGTTGAATCATCCTTGTTTTCACATCATTTAAACCCCCAAAAAGCAATGTGAGGACGTTGAATCATCCTTGTTTTCACATCATTTAAACCCCCAAAAAGCAATGTGAGGACGTTGAATCATCCTTGTTTTCACATCATTTAAACCCCCAAAAGCAATGTGAGGACGTTGAATCATCCTTGTTTTCACATCATTTAAACCCCCAAAAAGCAATGTGAGGACGTTGAATCATCCTTGTTTTCACATCATTTAAACCCCCAAAAAGCAATGTGAGGACGTTGAATCATCCTTGTTTTCACATCATTTAAACCCCCAAAAAGCAATGTGAGGACGTTGAATCATCCTTGTTTTCACATCATTTAAACCCCCAAAAAGCAATGTGAGGACGTTGAATCATCCTTGTTTTCACATCATTTAAACCCCCAAAAAGCAATGTGAGGACGTTGAATCATCCTTGTTTTCACATCATTTAAACCCCCAAAAAGCAATGTGAGGACGTTGAATCATCCTTGTTTTCACATCATTTAAACCCCCAAAAAGCAATGTGAGGACGTTGAATCATCCTTGTTTTCACATCATTTAAACCCCCCCAAAAAGCAATGTGAGGATGTTGAATCATCCTTGTTTTCACATCATTTAAACCCCCCCAAAAAGCAATGTGAGGATGTTGAATCATCCTTGTTTTCACATCATTTAAACCCCCCCAAAAAGCAATGTGAGGACGTTGAATCAACGTGGAAAACTCATTTGATTTGCAAAAAGGCTTCAATGTAAGGGCATTTCATATGTTTTTACCTAAATACAATGACATTGTGAAATAAATGTAAATAAAATGTAAATAATAACTAGATGTTGAACTGACGTCTGTGCCCATGGGATTTTTGGTTTTATCCTCACAAAATCTGCAACTCTCTTGTAGTTTGAGAACGGTGATCAGCAATACCCAATGATATGATGATGTTGCTTCGCATCACCCAGAATGTGCAGACTCTCGAGCAGGAGCAATGACTACTACTAGCATGCGTTTGTACTTGCTTTTAACCAAAGCCAAAGTGTGTAATCGTTACAGCTCTGAAGTTCACAAGCATTGTTATTCAATTATAAATGTATTGGCTAGATATTTCAACGCTGTATGACAATGTCTTACTGAAAACATTTATGAGGCTGCTTTGAGCCAGAGCTCGGTTTAGCTACGTTAACAATCTAATCACATCATCACGTCATTTATTTTTTACGAGACAGCGTGGTATCGAGAATGCATTTACAGACGTAAATCACGAAGCTTGTAAGTCACAAAACGTTCATTAGTGTGTGTGTGTGTGTGTGTGTGTGTGTGTGTGTGTGTGTGTGTGTGTGTGTGTGTGTGTGTGTGTGACCTGCAGTTAATGTATCTGCGACGAGTCGATTACTAAACACACACTCACTTCTCAGTTGAAGTGTTTTGCCTCCAAATCACTGCATGTCGGATGTAGAAGCCTTAGAAAAAACTTGAACAGAGATTTGGTATAAAGCCATCGACAACTCCTGTCGATTCTCTCTACAAAGTACCACTCTTTCACTTACAGTAGACTCTCTTATTGTTTTCATTAGACGTCTTTCTCAACCAGATTAGAAAGTGTGTGTGGGAAGCTGCTATTTCCTGCTCACCAGCAAGTAGCATTTTGGCATTTCTCTCTGCGTTGTACTTAGGCTACCACATTTATCTTCACAAACGCGTGCTATCTGCTGGTCCCCATCGCAGCACTGTGTTTCGGTCACAAATTCCACTGCTCACTACGTTTGTCATTTTGGTAGATTAAGTACACTGTAGTCATTACTGACAAGGGTTGTCATGGAAATTTCCTTAATTACCAAATGATTAGAGAGCAAATCACACACCAGTCAGAGTTATGCTAAATCTTCACCTTTAATAATATTAAGCTTTTGCAATAGCATTTTGACTTTCAACAGTTCAGTATCTCTAATGAAAAGTTGAGAGTCCCAACATAATGGCAAATGGGCTCCTTTATAGCAAAGATCCACCCCCCCTAGACGACATGACAAACCACAGGTCTTAGGAACTTACACAAAGAAAGACTTTACTTCAGAGAGGAATATCCCCTAGCCAGACAGAGTTGGCTATAAATTATCGTTCAGTTTGGTCTCCTAAACAAAGCTCTTATTTCGTCCTTGGTACAAAATGGTACCATGACATTACCCCCACCCTATGATATGTATCAAATTGTCATTTAGATACAACCGATTCTAAATACAACCAATCCTGGACAAGCTCACGGAGAGGAGAGTGAGGCTATAGGTTAAGATAGGAGCAACAAAAGAGGGAGCATAGAATGATTGCAGACACTGCCATCCTCCTCTCTCCGATGGGAAAAGTAGGGAGTGACTGGCACACAGACACAGTGGAGCAAAAGATATGTTTACACATGATGACACCTTGACCTCTCCCCTCTCTGCGGCCCAAGCAACTTAGTCCTGACATAGAACAGATACTGCAACCCTGCTACAGTATTATACAAAAATAACATTCTGATGAGAAGTAACTTACAAACATATGATGAATATAAACCATCTTACCTATGTTACCACCTAATTCTGATTATTCCCCAACAGGGTTTATTTTTTTCCCTTGTATCTTGACATCGCTCTTGGTCATTCCCACTTTCCCTCTTACAATTTTAGGTTAACTTATTGTATTTCTTGCTTCTGTCTCTCTTCTTCCCCTACACCTCAATCTCTATCTCCTTCTGACCCCTGTTCATATTCTACAGGGTATGTTAACCTTGAGTCTCTGGATGTCTTGTTTTTTCCTGATCCCTCTGTCAAGGGAGGAGAACTTTTGAACCCTCCCTCCACATCATTAAGACTAAATAACATTAAGTCTGGGCTGCGTGGGAGCCAAGCTGTCTCTTAAAGCCAGGTGGGAGCAGGTTCTCCATGCTCCACCTCAAAGAGTTATGGCTCACCTTTTACCGCCTCCTCCTCTCCTCCCTCTCCTCTTCTCTAGTGAAGGAGTGAAGAGGCCAGGAGTCATCTCCCTCTTTTCCAGGACCTCTCTGCTTCCCTGCCAAGCAGATTGTGTGTATCAGGAAAGATCTCTTGAACCCAAAGTGACAGTACAGCACCGTGAAGGGACTGCCATCGGCTCCGCCAGCATCAACTTTTATACTATAGGCACATTTACAGAGCAGTCAAAGCCAGTTGCCACTAAAAATGAAATAGAATATGTTTCCCCCTGTATGCAAGGCAAGTACAGTGTGGCTCTAGTGAGGCCTCTACATCAAACGTTTCATTATTGATTAAAAGCATTGGGCCAGAGAATGATAATAATAATAATAATAATATATGCCATTTAGCAGACGCTTTTATCCAAAGCGACTTACAGTCATGTGTGCATACATTCTATGTATGGGTGGTCCCGGGGATCGAACCCACTACCCTGGCGTTACAAGCGCCATGCTCTACCAACTGAGCTACAGAAGGACCAGGCAGACGGGGCTACTGCTTGCACTGACCGTGATCAGATAGACAGACTCCAGACCGGCCAATTAAAAGGCCACATATTCAATTTCCTCTCTGCATAGGGACTGGGGATGAGACGAGACCACTGTGAAAGTATGAACCTTTTAAAGCACAGAGCCTTTCACTAAGTGTTATTTATCTTAGTGGTGGAAGAATAGAAAATGGTCTGCTGTGCTGGTTTATTAGAGAGCCTGTTGAACTTGATCAAGTTATCAAGTTAAACCTGTTTGGCTACCACTAGCTAGAACTTAACAGGTGGGAGGCATTGCCATGTAAATTCTACCTAGCCCACTGGTTTAAATCTATGGTAATTACCAAGTTAAAATAGTCTGGACGAAGTGGCACTCTATCAGGCAGACAACTAATGTGTTCTGTCGAGGCATGGTCCATTTGATGATCGAGAGATGGGGATAAAGACAGAGCACCTCTGAAGACACTCTTAGGGTAAAACCACCAACATTTATTTTTTTCATCTGTGTCCTTCCGGAAGCCATTATTGCAATCTGATGGCTTTAGAGAGTGTATGTTCAATGTGTTGGTTCCCTAGTATGACCACGGCAAGGAAATATCTAGCACTATTGTGTGATTTGCAGTCTCCTGACAATGACATCTTTGGGATGCATGTTGTGTCGACAGTGTGGATTAGTGGTATGTATGCTTGTCAGAAACGGTCTACAATAATGCATGTTTTATGGTTGATCCTTGTATACCTTCCACCAGTCATTGTGTATCAATCCCACATACGTGCAATGCAAGTTGTTTAAGTAGCGTTATTTACAGAGGTCTGTGAAATTATCCTTAACTTTCACAGATGTACCTGTCTGTACTGTATATTGAACTCTGGTGTTTGCTTCTATTAAAACCTACTGGTTAGATGTTGCCTGTAAACCCTCTGTGCAGCAGATCAGCTTGGCCTCTCCTAGAGGAAGAGATGCTATAAATTCCCTCCCAAGGTTTTTATGGTTAATGAGCAAGGCCACAGTGAGCAGAGAAGACCTAGAGAAGGAAGGTCAGACACAAAGGCAACTATATAAATTTGAGGAAAAAGCAGACATCTGTCCGAGCATGCAGAACACTCACATGCACAAACAGTTACACACACACACACACACACACACACACACACACACACACACACACACACACACACACACACACACACACACACACACACACACACACACATCCATCTAAACTTAGCAAAAAAAGAAACATCCTCTCACTGTCAACTGAGTTTATTTTTAGCAATCTTAGCATGTGTAAATATTTGCATGAACATAACAAGATTCAACAACTTGAGACAATGTCTGTGGAACTGAACAAGTTCCACAGATATGTGACATACAGAAATGGACTAATGTGTCCCTGAACAAAACGGGTGGTCAAAATCAAAAGTAACAGTCAGTATATGGTGTGGCCACCAGCTGCATTAAGTACTGCAGTGCATCTCCTCCTCATGGACTGCACCAGATTTGCCAGTTCTTGCTTTGAGATGTTACCACACTCTTCCACCAAGGCACCTGCAAGTTCCCGGACATTTCTGGGGGAAATGGCCCTAGCCCTCAACCTCCGATCCAACAGGTCCCAGACGTGCTCCATGGGATTGAAATCCGGGCTCTTCGCTGGCCATGACAGAACACGGACATTCCTGTCTTGCAGGAAATCACGCACAGAACGAGCAGTATGGCTGGTGGCATTGACAAGCAGGATGAGCCTGCAGGAAGGTTACCACATGAGGGAGGAGGATGCCTTCCCTGTAACGCAAAGCATTGATATTGCCTGCAATGACAACAAGCTCAGTCCATGATGCTGTGACACACCGCCCAAGACCATGACGGACCCTCCACCTCCAAATCGATCCCGCTCCTGAGTACAGGTCTCGGTGTAATGCTCATTCCTTCGACGATAAACACGAATCCGACCATCACCCCTGGTGAGACAAAACTGTGACTCGTCAGTGAAGAGCACTTTTTGCCAGTCCTGTCTGGTCCAGTGACGGTGGTTTTGTGCCCATATGTGACGTTGTTGCCGGTGATGACAACAGGCCTACAAGCCCTCAGTCCAGCCTCTCTCAGCCTATGCGGACAGTCTGAGCAATAATGGAGGAATTGTGCGTTCCTGGTTTAACTCGGGCAGTTGTTGTTGCCATCCTGTGAGGATGATCAGCTGTCCTTCCTATCTCCCTGTAGCCCTGTCTTAGGCGTTTCACAGTACGGACATTGTAATTTATTGCCCTGGCCACATCTGCCGTCCTCATGCTTCCTTGCAGGATGTTCAAGACACGTTCACGCAGATGAGCAGGGACCCTGGGCATCTTTCTTTTTGTGTTTTTCAGAGTCCATGGAAAGGCCTCTGTAGTGTCCAAGTTTTCATAACTGTGACCATAATTGCTTCTCATCTGTAAGCTGTTAGTGTCTTAACGACTGTTCCACAGGTGCACGTTCATTAATTGTTTATGGTTCCTTGAACAAGCATGGGAAACAGTGTTTAAACCATTCACAATGAAGATCTGTGAAGTTATTTAGATTTTTACGAATTGTCTTTGAAAGACAGGGTCCTGAAAAAGGGATGTTTCTTCTTTTGCTGAGTTTATATATCTCTAACGTCACCCTGTTGTAACTGTTCAGTGTGATTACGTTTAAAACCTTGGTCAATTTCATAACCTTTTATATACAAGCAGCAACCTGAGCTCATCCATCAAATTCATTTCCTAAAAAGAGATGGAGGGCTTTTAAAAAGAGATAACCTTGTTATTTTGTGCTGAAATGAAAAGAGTTCATTTGTTTGTCAGGTTTGTCCCACTCCTCAGTCTGACAATGAGAGGAACAGAGACAAATCTAAGTTCTAGACAACAACACATTTTACAATGCCAATGCAGCTTTCCCAGATAGTCAGTTTACATGTATTAGAAAAGACCACTGCCACAATTGACAGTCTCCGGTACTATTCTAGCATGTCCGTAACCCACTCACTCAGTATGAACTCATACGTTTATTGACTATTGTACCATTCATTATAACAATAGCATTATTACACTATTATCTGTCTATCAACTTCACTACATATCCTCCCTACAGTTGGCTTGCTGATGTTATGTTAGCATTCACAACACGCTGAGTGGGTGTTACAATCATTAGCACAGTGGTGTCCAATCAGAGACTTCCCAGGTGCTACCCAAGGATCATGTTCATTATCTATTGTATGAGATTTGAGAGTATCATCCCAGAGAGGAATTGAGAGAGAGAGTGGAAGAGAAAAAGAGAGTGCTGAAGAGGGGAGAGTAAGAAAGAGGTAGAGAGCGGGAGAATGAACGGGAGGGAGGGAGGGAGAATGAACGAGATGGAGGGAGAGAGGGAGAATGAACAAGATGGAGGGAGGGAGGGAGGGAGGGAGGGAGAGTGTGGAAGACAAAAAGAGAGTGCTGAAGAGGGGAGAGTAAGAAAGAGGTAGAGAAAGAGAGAGAGAATGAACGGGAGGGAGGGAGGGAGGGAGGGAGGGAGGGAGGGAGGGAGGGAGGGAGGGAGGGAGGGAGGGAGGGAGGGAGAGAGAGAGAGTGTGGAAGACAAAAAGAGAGTGCTGAAGAGGGAGAGTAAGAAAGAGGTAGAGAAAGAGAGAGAGAATGAACGGGAGGGAGGGAGGGAGGGAGGGAGAATGAACGAGATGGAGGGAGAGAGGGAGAATGAACGGGAGGGAGGGAGGGAGGGAGGGAGGGAGGGAGAATGAACGAGATGGAGGGAGAGAGGGAGAATGAACGGGAGGGAGAGAGGGAGAATGAACGGGAGGGAGGGAGGGAGGGAGGGAGGGAGGGAGAATGAACGAGATGGAGGGAGAGAGGGAGAATGAACGGGAAGGAGGGAGGGAGAATGAACGAGAGGGAGGGAGGGAGGGAGAAGGAGAGAGACAAGTGAAAGAATCACCAATTTGCTATTAAAATCAAGTTAGAAAATGATTTCCCTGAAAAAAAGGGACCATGAGCCCAAGTGATTGGGTGGCTAAATTGCTTATAGCATTCAAACACATCTTGAATGCATTTAGTTTTGGTAAAAATGAAAAAACGAGAGAAAAATGTAAGTTGCACATTCTTTGCACAAGTAAAAAGCACATTTTTCTCATCCTTGCCACTTTGTGATGAGAAGCCTGTTTCGGCGTACTCTTTTGACGGCGTCCTGAAAGTGGTGGAGGAATAGGCTACCTTAAAGATCCGAGCCAGAGGACTACCTGTGGGTGGGTCAATTAAATCAAATGTATTTTAAAGTGACTGGGGAATGGGGCTGGCTGTCATGTCATAGAAGCAGGATGTTCTGAAGTGGATTGAGTGTCCCGCAAAAATCTGTCCCCCTTCTATCTCTTTGTTCCCTTGAGTGCCTTTTGAAGCAGACCACACACACACCACACATACACTGCCATCCACATCCAGAGATCTGTCAGTGTGTTCCTTCTGGGTCGGTGAGAGGAGAGAACAGATCCTGTTGGAACCACCCTTTCTGCCTTAGTAGTAATGCTATAATGAAGCTCTTTGGGGGCTGGAGTGGAGTATTGGAGTCTGGAGTAGAGCAGTGGTGTCATTAGACATGGTCTGTGTGAACCATAGCTATCAGCACACATCCCACTACAGTGGCTGCCTCATTCTCTCTCTCTCTTTTTCTCTTTCATCCGCTTTTTAGGGACTTCTGTCTCTCTCTCTTCTCTCTTTTCCTCTCTCTGTCTGTCTCTCAATCTCTCTCTCGCTCTCTTTCTTTTTCTATATTCCTCCATGCACCATGAGTGGAGAGTTAAATTCATCTATTTCCCTGATGTTTCCTTTCAAGTCCAAATCTAAAACACAATCATCAAGCCGACAGAGCTATTCTGAACAACATGGGGCTATTATGTTTCTTTGGCAACAAAGCACTTGTCTGAAACAAAGATGAATCAAAACGTATTTTTTCGGATGCGTCAGAGAGGCATAGACTTGCAACAATAGACACAGCGGGAACTGAAGAGCAGTCTTGGCGGGTGTATGCTCAAATGAGTAGCCTTAGTACATCAGTTTGTTTTGCTATACTTTCTGGTACAGACTAACCTGTTATTTGACACTGAGGTGTTCCACAATAGGGGATTTCCTTACGAAACTAGAACAAAACAGGACCATGATCTTTTTAATTTTCACGAAATTGTATCCATAGAAGGGTCCTTTGGTGGAATAATTGTTGACATTTGTAACTTAAAGCATAATAAAAAAATATATATTTCTCAATATTCATATATTACTGTAAGAGAATTGTTACTAAACTACTCATCATTGTTATTAAACTACTCATCACAGAGCAAGCGGTAAAGCTTCATATGACAAATATTTTATTTCTGGCACTTACAGATGAAACATTATGGTGGGTAAGGCCAAAATGTTCCAACTTCAATTAATTATTTCTAATTATGCTTTAAGATACATACAGCGAATGTATGTCAACAATGCGTCCTCCTGTTACGCGGAGTGGAACATGGGAACCCAAGAGCAGACTCAGACGAGGAGACTGGGAGAAGTAACCAAGGTATTTATTGAAACACAGGCGGAAGATGGAGTGCAGGTCAGGGGAAGCTCGGGCGGGTTGCTGGAAACCAGGTGCTGAGGCTGGAGCGAGAGGGGTCAAGACAGGGTAAGCAGGTCCGGAGGGGAATCCAAGGGAGTAGTAGAGTGGGGAATCCCGGACAGAGTAGCAGGATGACGAGATGTGGGACTGGAGACAGGGACCAGAGTCAGAGCGGGCATAACTGTAGAGGAGAGGAAAACAGTGTCAGGCAAGGAAAACAGGCACAACAGGATAACAGGATCTGAATAGTAACAAACGGCTAGAAACGTAGATTGACTGAGCAGAGATTACGATCTGGCAGCATAGAAGTGGCTGAGTATTTGTAGAGGTCTTGATTATGAAACAGGTTGTAGCTGGTGGGGATCTGCTCTGACTCACACACATACACAGAGAGAGAGAGGGAGAGAGAACTGGGGGAGTGATGGCCGGTCAAGGAGACACAGGATGAGCAGTAGAGGGTGTTGCAGGAGCAGATGTGACACCTCCAAGGTACCCTTCAATGGACAAAGGGTTCTTTGGAGGTGGGTCATTTGGCGCCACCTGGTGCCCGACCAGGCTTATCTGGGTGTGAGGTATAGAAATCCCGTAAGAGGGAGGGGTCCAGAATGTGATGGCGGGGCAGCCAGCAGTGCTCCTCAGGCACATATACCTTCCAGTCCACCAGGTACTGCCAGCAACGACCCTGACGGTGCACGTCCAAAAGCTGCCGGACAGTATAGGCAGGATTGTCATCGATGAGCCGAGGGGGTGGAGAAGCTGCTGCAGGAGGAGACAGGGGACTGGAGCAGACAGGCTTAATCAGGGATACATGGAAGGTAGGATGGATCCTGAGAAAGGTTGGGAGTTTCAGGCGCACCGCAGAGGGGTTAATGACACGGTCAATTTCAAATGAATCAAGGGGAAAGTTTCTTCAATGCCACCTTCAATGGCAGGTCTTTCGATGGAGAGCCATACCTTTTGACCCGGGGTGTAGACTGGAGCAGAGGCACGGCGATGGTTGGCTTAGGACTGGGTCCTGTTGGAGGCACGAAGAAGGGCAGCCCAGGCTTCCCTCCAGGTACGGTGACAACAGCACAGATGGTCCTGGACAGAGGGTACCGCAACCTCAACCTCTTGGGTGGAAAACAAAGGGGGTTGGTAACCCATAGCACACTCGAAGGGTGACATACCTGATAAGGCGTGTTGGGTGTTGTGGGAATATTCAACCCAGGGCATCTGAGCGCTCCTGGAGGAAGGTTTAGCAGAAGTCACGCAGCAGAGGTTCAGTCTTCATCTCTTGGTTGGCCCATTCGGTCTGGCTGTTGGTCTAGGGGTGATATCCAGAAGAAAGACTGACATTGATACCAAGAGCTGAACAGAAGGATATCCATACCTGGGAGGTAAACTGGGGTCCTCTGTTTACCTTTACAATGTCAGTGGGGATGCCATGCAGATGAAGAACATAGGGTACTAATAGGTCCGCAGTCTCCCTTTGAGTACGGGAGCTTGGAGAGGGGAATGAAGTGAGCCAGGAAGATGGCTTGAGTCCTGCAGCCAGAAAATCCTGGATGTACCTCTCCATAGCCTCTTGCTCAGGATGAGAGAGGTTAAACAACTGGCTACTGGGAAGAGGAGCCCCAGGCGCAGTTGTATGGCCGATGAAGCGGCAGAAACAGGATGTGGTGCTTGCTGAACACAGGAGCTAGATTGTGATCCTCGGGAGGAACTGATGACAGGTTCAGAGGTTATGGAATTAACTGGGGCAAAGACAAGGCAGGGGAGGGCAGAATGTAAACAAATAGAGTGACAAAATGAACTCAAGAGTGATTACTTTTCCAGCGGTCCAGTCAATCTATGGATTGCGTAGCTTTAACCATGGATGACCAAGAACCAGGGGAGAGTAAGGACACGGATCTTTTCCTGGTGATTTCCAGAGAGACGCAAGATGACAGGGACTGTTCTCACAGACACGGGCGAGGAGCTGTCTATTGAGAGTGTTGGCATAGAGGGGTGAATCGAGTGGGACAGTGTCCAGGCCCAACTGGGTAATGACACTTCGGTCCAGGAAGCTCTCGTCGGCGCCCGAATTGAAGAGAGTAGACAGAGGAAAAGCTTGGCTCTGCCACACATGGTTGCCTTCAAGCAGGGGTCTGGGGGAAGATGGGCAGGCGATTTGGCTCAACAATATATCCCCCACAACTGCCAAGCCCCCTCTTTTTCTGGACGCAGGGAACAAGTGGAGACAAAGTGACCAACCTGGTCACATTATAGGCAGCTCCTAGCGCCGATTCGTCATTGCCTCTCCTCTGGAGAGAGACAGGCCCGGCTGAGCTGCATGGGTTCAGGATCTGGATGAGTCTGGGGATGGGATGCAGTCGGAGAAGGAGGACAAGGTACTGAAGCAGATGTTATGGGACATGCAACCCTACCTACCTTCTCTGTCCGATGCTCACGGAGACGGTTGTCGATGCGGATAGCAAGAGAGATGAGTACAGCAAGTCCATCAGGGACTGTCTCTCCCACACCGCTGTGTCCCAGGAAAGCGCTGCTCCACCGGCAGCCAATCAGAAAGGAAATCTTCGCCCGTTCGCTAGCATAAGAGTAGGGCTGTTGCTCAACCTCTAGTAAACATTGTACCAAAAAGGCTCTGCAAGCTCCAAGGTTTCCATCTTAACTTCTTGCGGATCAGTGGGACGCTAGCGTTTCGACAACTTCCTGTGAAATTGCAGAGCACCAAATTCAAATTTCAATTACTATAAATATTAAACTTTCATGAAATCACAAGTGCAATACATCAGAATAAAGCTTAACTTGTTGTTAATCCAGACGCCGTGTCAGATTTCAGAAAGGATTTACGGCAAAAGCAAACCATGCGATTATCTGAGGACAGCGCCCAGCTCATAACAAATCATTTTCAACCAGGGAGTTGCGACACGAAAGTCAATAATAGTGATATAATATATGCCTTACTTTTGAAGATCTTCTGTTGGCACTCCAAAATGTCCCAGTTACATTACAAATTGTCCTTTTGTTCGATAAAGTCCTTTCTAAATATCCTTAATAACTCGTTACCAATAAACTTATCCAAACATGACAATCAACATTTATAATCAAACCTTAGGTACCCTAATACGCAAATAAACAATCAAATTTAAGACAGAGAATCATTATTGTCTTTACCGGAGAAAAATACCAAAGAACGCGCTCTCATTCACGCGCTTGGAAACACTACAGCCAAAATGGGAGCCACCTAGAAAAACTACAATTTCTGGCTCATTTTTCCAAAAACCAGCTTGAAACTCTTTCTAAAGACTGTTGACATCTAGTGGAAGCCCTAGGAACTGCAATCGGGCACGATTTCGCACTGTTATAAAAGTGCCAGCCATTGACATCAGTGGTAGGATTCTTTTTTTTTTTTGGGGGGGTTGTCCTCAGGGTTTCGCCTGCCATTTTAGTTCTGTTATACTCAAAGACATTATTTTAACACTTTTCGAAACTTTGGAGTGTTTTCTATCCAAATCTACCAATTATATGCATATCCTAGCTTTTGGACCTGAGTAGCAGGCAGTTTACTTTGGGCACGCTTTTCATCCGGACGTTAAAATACCGCCCCCTGTCCCAAAGAAGTTAACACTCGGGAGTGGGAACAAACAGCTCCCGGAGCGGGGGAGAAGGACTTGGAACTGATTTTGAGCTTTGAGCGAAGGGTCAGCCCTGTAGGTCAGACAGACTTCAGGGCTTGGTCATGTTGCTCGAGCAGGGCGCCTGGGTTCTGCTGGGTTCATCTCTTTGGCCAGATCATGCTGTTGCGCGGAGTGGAACAGGGGAACCCAAAAGCAGACTCAGACGAGGAGACTGGGATGAAGTAACCAATGTATTTATTGAAACACGGGGAAGATGGAGTGCAGACCAGGGGAAGCCCGGGTGGGTTGCTGGAAACCAGGTGCGGAGGCTGAGGCTGGAGCGAGAGGGGTTGAGACAGGGTAAGCAGGTCCAGGGGGGAATCCAAGGGAGTAGTAGAGTGGGGAATCCAGGACAGAGTAGCAGGATGACGAGTGACGAGACGTGGGACTGGAGACAGGGACCAGAGTCAGAGCAGGCAGAACTGTAGCACAGAGGAAAACAGTATCAGGCAAGGGCAGCAGGATAACACGCTTGGTTAACATAGAGATTCTGCGAACATCAGAAGGTGGGGGGAAATTAACTATATTCTGGTAAACCGACCAATTGAACGGTGGTACTTAATGAATATAGTGTCAGTTCGGTTGTCATCTGAGACATTCTCATCAATGATAAGATGACATAAACTCTACAGTCAGTCTACACATCAGAGTTATCGGATTCACATGGAATTGTTGTTCAATTTAAATGTTTGAATATGAAATTACTTGTGATGGGATGAAATGTGATTTTAGCTTCTAAAATGTGAGATTTGGGTTTTCATAAGATAAGGCTCTGCTCAATCAGTGGCCCGCCCCTGTGAAGGGACATGGGCTATAAAACGTTTCAAACACGCCCTCCTCTCCCTTCCTATATAAAGCCTTGACGACAATATAACCTCGTGTTCCGAGGATGTGAGGAAGACGGTCCGATGTCAGAATGGTTCAGATAATAACTACAGAACGAAGCCAACATCAGCGTGAGCTTTGATTGCGAATGGTATGAACTTTGAACTTTTATTCACTACAGAAGTGATACCTCCTAGCCGTTGCGTTAGCAACAGCAGCTGCAAACGCAGGTTAGGAAGGAACATACAGAGTATCCCGTCTACCACACAACAACGTTACTACAACGTATTCAATATACCAGCAGATACATTCTTCAAAGGACTCGGTTGGGCAACATGGCCTTCCATCTACCACCAACCTACCGAAGCGCAGCTCAGAGTAAATATTTATTGCATTTTCCTTTTCCAAATGGGTGGAAATTTAGAATGCATAAGATACTGTATTTACGATAGCACAGCTTCGCCCTTTGTTCCTCAGTCTTCCCGAACTTTCACTCAAACCCAGCCCCTTTTCTTTTGTGTAACAAGCTGTCATATCTGTTCCGCCCGCTAGGGACGTTTTCCTCTATGACGTAATTTGTAATCAAGTTATGATTAATTATATGTATGTGTAATTCTGTGTGATTAGTTAGGTATTTAGTAAATAAATAATGAAATCCAATTTCGTATTGCTGATTCAACTTGTTAGCCAGGGTTCGTGAAGATAACCAAGAATTTAAAACTTTCAGATGAGACTGAATTAAGGTGACGAGTAATATTGACTGCTATTGATTTACAATATTACTATGTCTTTAAGAGTTTATTCAGAAGATAACACCTCTATAAATAATATTTTGTGGTGCCCCGACTCTCTAGTTAATTACATTTACATGATTAGCTCAATCAGGTAATATTAATTACGGAGAAAGGATTTTATAGAATAGCATGTCATATCGTTTAATCCGGCATAGCCAAAGACACGACAGCTCTGTATGACTGGGATCACAGCCTTTTACTAATAATTATCTTACAGGAAATAAATAATTAAAAAGTGATCACCCAACACACAGCAATGGGACTGGATGGTACTGGAACAGAATCCTCTATTGGAAACATGAATTGCTGGCTTGTAAAAGCAATGATATGGCATTGGATACTTCACTTTGATCTTTATAGACGCCACAGGTGCAAACATGCCCGGTGGCAGATGTCTGACAAGATGTGCTGAGCTGCAGTTTTCTTTTCTTCTGAGGACTTGTGTTCGATGGTCATTGTTCATCGGGACACAGGGTTTCCATTTATGTCACCATTTACAGTCTCGCCCAAATTATAGCTTTATAATTGCTGTATTACATATGAACCAATATATCCATGTTTTCTAATGTGCTTTATCTACACCATTGTGTAAAGGCGTCAAAAATGCCCAGAGCAGGGTTTTGTTCATCGCACATATGGCAGAATGCACTTTTCATTCCATTGTACATCACACAGTCTCTCTCATTTATAGCAATACAAACAGAATGTTCTAGTCAACTGCTAGCCACCTATTCACAGCCAAAGAGCCATTACTGCCACAGTGTGATGTCATAAATCACAGCCGTAATGAAAAAGTCTGGGCGCAAATGAGCCAGTGTGGTGCTCAAACACTTTTAATTGTGTCTTTTGCTATCGCAGTGATCCTATTGTGCTCCAAGTGAATTGCGCTTAAGAAATATGATTTCCACTTGGAATGGGCCAGAGTGAATAGTGCTGTTATCCAAGATATATGTTTAATGTTGAACATTAAAACTGATTATATAGGCCATATAATAAATACAGTTTGATTTGATATAATATTTTCATGTCCACACCACATTTCTATGATATGGACAGGAGAAGTATTATTTCACAAGCCAATCCAGTAGAAAGGAAAAAACGATGTTGATTAAACATTTTCTCACAACTCTCAAGGCTTCTCCTTTGTTGTGATTGGATGTCGATGGAGCTGTGTCTCTCTCAGGTCTGAGTTCAGTCTGAGGTTAAATCCTGCTCGATGCGTTGAGGGTTTTATCTGATCATGGGCCAGCACAGAGACATTCCCTCTCTCTCAGGCAGTGACACAAAGAACCCTGCGGTGTCCAGGGCTACTGATTAAATATTTATGCAGGTTTTATGAAGTGGTGATGCCGGCGCTCCATCTGAAGTGACGCACGCTGTATTCATCACTCCTTTGTCTCAGAGAGAAAAAGAGAAGAGGGGAAATAATCGACCATCATCTGTTCTCTCTCCTCATCTGGAAGTGTAATGTGGTGAATATGTCTGGGCCGCCATCTGTCAGACTACATGTACATTTGATTCTCTCTCTCTCTCGCTCTCTCAGGGTGATGACGTTCTGACAGTCATCAAAATGAAGGCTCAGTGGCCTGCCTGGCAACCCTTGAATGTGTGAGTAGTCCAACAGTAACCTCCTCTATCATCCCTCTCTCTCTTTCGCTCTCTCTCTGTTTCTTTCACTCTATCTTTGTCTAACTCACTCACACTTTCTCTTGAGGGATTGACCCATCCTGCAGCAACGTCCTTTTTCCTTCCTCTCTCTCCTTTCTGTATGCTATCCTCACCCTTCTTCTTCTCCCTCCTTTCTGTATGCCATCCTCACCCTTCTTCTTCTCTCTCCTTTCTGTATGTCATCCTCACCCTTCTTCTTCTCTCTCCTTTCTATATGCCATCCTCACCCTTCTTCTTCTCTCTCTTTTCTGTATGCCATCCTCACCCTTCTTCTCTCTCCTTTCTGTATGCCATCCCCACCCTTCTTCTTCTCCCTCCTTTCTGTATGCCATCCTCACCCTTCTTCTTCTCCCTCCTTTCTGTATGCCATCCTCACCCTTCTTCTTCTCCCTCCTTTCTGTATGCCATCCTCACCCTTCTTCTTCACTCTCCTTTCTGTATGCCATCCTCACCCTTCTTCTTCTCCCTCCTTTCTGTATGCCATCCTCACCCTTCTTCTTCTTCGTCCTTTCTGTATGCCATCCTCACCCTTCTTCTTCTCTCTCCTTTCTGTATGCCATCCTCACCCTTCTTCTTCTCTCTCCTTTCTGTATGCCATCCTCACCCTTCTTCTTCTCTCTCCTTTCTGTATGCCATCCTCACCCTTCTTCTTCTCCCTCCTTTCTGTATGCCATCCTCACCCTTCTTCTTCTCTCTCCTTTCTGTATGCCATCCTCACCCTTCTTCTTCTCTCTCTTTTCTGTATGCCATCCTCACCCTTCTTCTTCTTCGTCCTTTCTGTATGCCATCCTCACCCTTCTTCTTCTCTCTCCTTTCTGTATGCCATCATCACCCTTCTTCTTCTCTCTCCTTTCTGTATGCCATCCTCACCCTTCTTCTTCACTCTCCTTTCTGTATGCCATCCTCACCCTTCTTCTTCTCCCTCCTTTCTGTATGCCATCCTCACCCTTCTTCTTCTCCCTCCTTTCTGTATGCCATACTCACCCTTCATCTTCTCCCTCCTTTCTGTATGCCATCCTCACCCTTCTTCTCTCTCCTTTCTGTATGCCATCCTCACCCTTCTTCTTCTCCCTCCTTTCTGTATGCCATACTCACCCTTCATCTTCTCCCTCCTTTCTGTATGCCATCCTCACCCTTCTTCTCTCTCCTTTCTGTATGCCATCCTCACCCTTCTTCTCTCTCATTTCTGTATGCCATCCTCACCCTTCTTCCTCTCTCTCCTTTCTATATGCCATCCTCACCCTTCTTCTCCTCTCTCCTTTCTGTATGCCATCCTCACCCTTCTTCCTCTCTCTCCTTTCTATATGCCATCCTCACCCTTCTTCTCCTCTCTCCTTTCTATATGCCATCCTCACCCTTCTTCTTCTCCCTCCTTTCTGTATGCCATCCTCACCCTTCTTCCTCTCTCTCCTTTCTATATGCCATCCTCACCCTTCTTCTCCTTTCTATATGCCATCCTCACCCTTCTTCTTCTCCCTCCTTTCTGTATGCCATCCTCACCCTTCTTCTTCTCTCTCCTTTCTATATGCCATCCTCACCCTTCTTCTTCTCTCTCTTTTCTGTATGCCATCCTCACCCTTCTTCTTCTCTCTCCTTTCTGTATGCCATCCTCACCCTTCTTCTTCTCTCTCCTTTCTATATGCCATCCTCACCCTTCTTCTTCTCTCTCTTTTCTGTATGCCATCCTCACCCTTCTTCTTCTCTCTCCTTTCTGTATGCCATCCTCACCCTTCTTCTCTCTCATTTCTGTATGCCATCCTCACCCTTCTTCCTCTCTCTCCTTTCTATATGCCATCCTCACCCTTCTTCCTCTCTCTCCTTTCTATATGCCATCCTCACCCTTCTTCTCCTCTCTCCTTTCTGTATGCCATCCTCACCCTTCTTCCTCTCTCTCCTTTCTATATGCCATCCTCACCCTTCTTCTCCTCTCTCCTTTCTATATGCCATCCTCACCCTTCTTCTTCTCCCTCCTTTCTGTATGCCATCCTCACCCTTCTTCCTCTCTCTCCTTTCTATATGCCATCCTCACCCTTCTTCTCCTTTCTATATGCCATCCTCACCCTTCTTCTTCTCCCTCCTTTCTGTATGCCATCCTCACCCTTCTTCTTCTCTCTCCTTTCTATATGCCATCCTCACCCTTCTTCTTCTCTCTCTTTTCTGTATGCCATCCTCACCCTTCTTCTTCTCTCTCCTTTCTGTATGCCATCCTCACCCTTCTTCTTCTCTCTCCTTTCTATATGCCATCCTCACCCTTCTTCTTCTCTCTCTTTTCTGTATGCCATCCTCACCCTTCTTCTTCTCTCTCCTTTCTGTATGCCATCCTCACCCTTCTTCTTCTCCCTCCTTTCTGTATGCCATCCTCACCCTTCTTCTTCTCCCTCCTTTCTGTATGCCATCCTCACCCTTCTTCTTCTCTCTCCTTTCTGTATGCCATCCTCACCCTTCTTCTTCACTCTCCTTTCTGTATGCCATCCTCACCCTTCTTCTTCTCCCTCCTTTCTGTATGCCATCCTCACCCTTCTTCTCTCTCCTTTCTGTATGCCATCCTCACCCTTCTTCCTCTCCCTCCTTTCTGTATGTCATCCTCACCCTTCTTCTCTCTCCTTTCTGTATGTCATCCTCACCCTTCTTCTTCTCCCTCCTTTCTGTATGCCATCCTCACCCTTCTTCGTCTCCCTCCTTTCTGTATGCCATCCTCACCCTTCTTCTTCTCCCTCCTTTCTGTATGCCATCCTCACCCTTCATCTTCTCCCTCTTTCTGTATGCCATCCTCACCCTTCTTCTCTCTCCTTTCTGTATGCCATCCTCACCCTTCTTCCTCTCCCTCCTTTCTGTATGTCATCCTCACCCTTCTTCTCTCTCCTTTCTGTATGTCATCCTCACCCTTCTTCTTCTCCCTCCTTTCTGTGTGCCATCCTCACCCTTCTTCGTCTCCCTCCTTTCTGTATGCCATCCTCACCCTTCTTCTTCTCCCTCCTTTCTGTATGCCATCCTCACCCTTCTCCTCTCTCTCCTTTCTATATGCCATCCTCACCCTTCTTCTTCTCCCTCCTTTCTGTATGCCATCCTCACCCTTCTTCCTCTCTCTCCTTTCTATATGCCATCCTCACCCTTCTTCTCCTCTCTCCTTTCTATATGCCATCCTCACCCTTCTTCTTCTCCCTCCTTTCTGTATGCCATCCTCACCCTTCTTCCTCTCTCTCTCCTTTCTATATGCCATCCTCACCCTTCTTCTTCTCCCTCCTTTCTGTATGCCATCCTCATCCCTTCTTCTTCTCTCTCCTTTCTGTATGCCATCCTCACCCTTCTTCTTCACTCTCCTTTCTGTATGCCATCCTCACCCTTCGTCTCTCTCCTTTCTATATGCCATCCTCACCCTTCTTCTTCTCTCTCCTTTCTATATGCTATCCTCACCCTTCTTCTTCTCCCTCCTTTCTGTATGCCATCCTCATCCCTTCTTCTTCTCCCTCCTTTCTGTATGCCATCCTCACCCTTCTTCTTCACTCTCCTTTCTGTATGTCATCCTCACCCTTCTTCTTCTCCCTCCTTTCTGTGTGCCATCCTCACCCTTCTTCGTCTCCCTCCTTTCTGTATGCCATCCTCACCCTTCTTCTTCTCCCTCCTTTCTGTATGCCATCCTCACCCTTCTTCTTCTCTCTCCTTTCTGTATGCCATCCTCACCCTTCTTCTTCTCCCTCCTTTCTGTATGCCATCCTCACCCTTCTTCTCCCTCCTTTCTGTATGCCATACTCACCCTTCATCTTCTCCCTCCTTTCTGTATGCCATCCTCACCCTTCTTCTTCTCCCTCCTTTCTGTATGCCATCCTCACCCTTCTTCTTCTCCCTCCTTTCTGTATGCCATCCTCACGCTTCTTCTCTCTCCTTTCTGTATGCCATCATCACCCTTCTTCTTCTCCCTCCTTTCTGTATGCCATCCTCACCCTTCTTCTTCTCCCTCCTTTCTGTATGCCACCCTCAACCTTCATCTTCTCCCTCCTTTCTGTATGCCACCCTCACCCTTCTTCTTCTCCCTCCTTTCTGTATGCCATCCTCACCCTTCTTCTTCTCCCTCCTTTCTGTATGCCACCCTCACCCTTCTTCTTCTCCCTCCTTTCTGTATGCCATCCTCACCCTTCATCTTCTCCCTCCTTTCTGTATGCCATCCTCACTCTTCTTCTTCTCTCTTCTTTCTGTTTGCCACCCTCACCCTTCTTCTCTTTCCGTTCTATATGTCACACTCACCCTTCTTCTTCTCACCCCTTCCATTTTTTCTCTCTTTTCACAAATGCATGAGTTACTCCACACTGCAAGGTCTTCTTCATCGCTCATCTACTCACGTTGAGTCATGCCTTGCCTCCCAAGC